>NC_045441.1:81879696-81922606 GCF_002776525.5 Piliocolobus tephrosceles | reverse complement strand
TTCAAAGAACATCTTTATTTCTGCTTTCATTTCGTGATGTACCCAGTAGTCATTCAGGAGCAGGTTGTTCAGTTTCCATGTAGTTGAGCGGTTTTGATTGAGTTTCACACTTTGAATAGTATTCATCTAAATCAAGCTTGTCCAACCCTCAGCCTGTGGGCTGCATGCTGTCCAGGATGGCTTTAAATGCGGCCCAACACAAATTTGTAAACTTCATTAAAACATGATGAGATTTTTTTTGACAATTTTTTTTAGCTCATCAGCTGTCATTAGTGTTTGAGTATTTTATGTGTGACCCAAGAGAATTCTTCTTCTTCCAGTGTGGGCCAGAGAAGCCAAAAGACTGGACACCCCCGAAAATGATCTTGAATAGTTGTCTGACTTGGTCTAAAGAAGTTGTTAAGCCCATGCATTGTGGCTCATGCCTATAATCTCAGCACCTTAGGAGTCTGGGGCAGGAGGATCATTTGAGGCCAGTAGTTTAAAACCAGCCTGGGCAACATAGCAAGATCCCACCTCTACAGAAAAAAATAGCCATGTATGGCGATGCACACTTGTAGTTGTATCTTCTCCAGAGGCTGAGGCTGAGGTGGAAGGGTCATTTGAGCCCAGAAATTTGAGGCTGCAATGAGCTATGTTTGCTCCACTGCACTCCAACCTGGGTATGGGTGACTGAGTGAGACCCCATCTCTAAAAAAAAGAAAAAAAAAGTTATCAAGCTCTAATATTAGCTCGTTCTAGTTCAAAGCCTCTTAAGACTTCCATTCAGAAAAATGTTTCTTATAATTTAATCTAAATATTTTATTATATTTTATTCTTGGTTTTATTTGGACCTGTTCAATCTTAGGGCTTGTGTATATCAAGCCCTATTTACTGGTAGCTGAAAATGTCTACTAGCAGGTGATTTCTTTTCCTATTTTAACCTGATACCTCAACACCTCCATTTTTTTTTTTCTTCATGTAAACCGTTGGTGGCAATTGGCTCTATTTCTGATTCCCTTTCATAGGCTGCCTATATAAATTGTAAAACTTAGCAAAGTTGGAGAAGTATATTGGTCACTTCTCTAGGAAGTTAACAGAGCTTTCTATTTCCAGTGTACCCTGCTCTCCCATCTTTTCCTAAAATGTCCTAGAAAAAGGCTAGAAGTAATAAGATTCAACCAAGAAGTGTAAGTCACATCTTCACATCTGCCATAATATCTTAGCTATAAAACAAAATCAGTGAAATGTGTTTATGTGCCAATGGGATTTTTTTTTTTTTTTTTTTTTTGAGACGGAGTCTCACTGTGTCACTCAGGCTTCAGTGCAATGGTGCGATCTCAGCTCACTGCAACCTCCACCTCCTGGGTTCAAGCGATTCTCCTGCTTCAGCCTCCTGAATAGCTGGGATTACAGGTATGCACCACCACGCCCAGCGAATTTTTGTATTTTTAGTAGAGACGGGGTTTCACCATGTTGGTCAGACTGGTCTCGAACTCCTGACCTCATGATCCGCCTGCCTCGGCCTCCTAAAGTGCTGGGATTACAGGCATGAGCCACCACGCCCAGCCAGCAGGATTTTTTAATAGATAAAATAAAAGATGCTTTTGTATAAAGATCTAGAAAGGCTATATTTTGCTTTCATATTAGTTTCAGATAAAATCCTAACCAATTTAAGCCTTAAACACAGGAAAATGCATCTCAGTTTAATATTAATAAAATAGTAGAGTAAAGTAAGGTTTGGGTTGCTTATTCTGAGACAGCATATGTTTGTGTGGGCGGAGGTTGGCGGTGAAGATGAAGGGTATAATTGACCCTAATCAATAAGTTAATGTTTCCAATGTGCTATTACTCATTGCCAGTGGGAAGTTATTGATCAACTGAATCTGTGTTGTAGCAGTTGGTAATCCAATTCTAAAGTTGTGAGAGGAAAAAAATTTTGAGTAGGCATTTTTCTGAGGCAAAAATGAAATTTTTTTTTTAAAAAAATATGATTCTAAATTTCCTTTTTTAGACTGCAAAATAAGAAAAATTAAAACAGTATCTACCACATTTGGCAAAATAGTTGGAATTCTATAGACTTTCTTCACAGAAATACTATAAAGAATATGTTAATAAAGAATCTTAATTTTATTAATTTTATTTCTTAACTAAAAATATTAAAGCCATTAAGGGATTTAGCACAGATATTTAAAATTCTGAATCTATGTGCAGGAAAAATAAAAAACCAGCCTCGTTTTGTCGAATCTGCATATGATATCATAAAACTGTGTGGGTAAGTTATCTTTCTTTAACTTTATTTTGCATTAACATGGAGTGTGTTGTTATGTTTCTTGTGTCACAAACATACTATGCATTATAGTGTAGCAGATTGCTACAGAACTCAAGAAAACTTCAGTTCATCACTTGATTCCAGCAGTTGGTATTTCAGGTAATCGGTTTGCTGTGGTCTGAGATTGCTAACCACAAGAGATTAAATTCTAAGTATATTGAAATGCTTTCTTGTAATTAGTTACTCTGAAGTAAATGATGAATATTAGATGTAACCAAGGAATTATAGTATTTTCAGAGAATCTTTGAGTGAACTTATGGATATGCTTGTAGTTTCAGTCTAGTTTTTTTCTCCGTCTTTAGAAAATTTGGGTCTCAAAGATATATTGGGTTATATGTCATGTTTTATCTGATTTTTGAAATTTGAGTGAAGAATAAAATATCACCAATTACATTTGATATATATTTTTAAAATGTAAGTTAGAGGTAAGAATTGTAAAATTAACGTGCCTTATTCTTTCTACTGTTGGTTCTTTAACAAGCTCTGGGAACTGAATATATGGTGCTCCCTTGGTGCCACATGGTGGCTAATCTAGGTATATATTAAAATATCCATTTTTAGTTGCTTAATGTAATGTAGTAGGGAGGAATAAACCTTTCTGACAATTTTAGCTTCTGAACCTTTCTACCAATTTAACTTTTTAGATAGCAATTATTTACTTTAATATACAAATAATATATAAATAATTGAAAGGTTTAGTGGAATTATGCATACATGGTAGGTTCTAACTCTCACTTTTAGATTTAGCAGCAATATTTAAAATGTTTGTAACCAGTTAAATTTATTTTTTTGATATCTGAATAAAATAACCAAAATAATATATTGAATGCCTATACCATGCCTTGCTTTTTAATAGATAGGGACAATGGAAAATAAATGGTTGCTCTGGTGTTTTCAAGGAACAGATTGGAAATTATTATTATATTTACATACGATTATATAATGTAAAACTTTTAAATCTCAAGGCTTTGCAAGTCCTAGAACACCAAGTTTATAAGCATTACTTTCAACATCTATGCTCCTACAGAGCTCTGCACAAAGTTCATTCTCTATGAAAACTTGTGACTGAATGTTTAATTGTATAGCTGCAGTCTTCATTTTCCCTCATATTTCATAATTATTCACGTTGTTAATTTTTTCTACTTTTCTAATTTCAGCTCATGTCTAGATAACTTCTCTACGCCTCACCCTCACTTGTTTCTCTTTTCAAGACATTTTTGGAAGATAAAAACAATAAAAATAGAATAATATTTCCATTTTAGCCTCCAAGTAGTATGGTTTTCTCACTGCATCAGAAGTGTAATGCTAATTTTTTCATGAACTTTTTGGTTGAAAACTCTTCTGATGCTTTATCTTATAGGTTGTCTCCTTTGCTAGAAAAGGAAAAAGTTTGGGAACAAAAAGTACTAGTTTTAGAGTCCTTCACTTTAGAGATCCAACAAGCAGCTGGATAACAAATATAATATGTTATTTGTTTCAAATGACAAATTTAGACAAACACTAGAAATGAACTTCCGTGGCATTTATAAAATTGTACTTTTTGTAGCTTGCTCTTCAGCTACCTTTAAATTCAAATTGGCCTGTATATTGCTATTAATACATCCTCATGTGATAGTTCTCAATGCCATTTTCAACCACTTTAATTTTTCTTGAAAAATATGAATGAAAAGTCCTCTCTATATAGGATATATTGTACTTTAAATAGTACAGGAGGTTCAAATTTTGAACTCATGAAATGTCAAGATAGTTTATATATTTAAAAAATAACTTTTATATTATCTTTGAAATTTAGACTGACCTAGGTTTATGTGCCAGATCTTTTTAAGATTTATAAAGAAGTTACTTTCAAATAACTGGTTATAGTAGTTGTGAAATGCAATTCTAATATAATTAATATTTCTTAACTTGAATGCCTTAATGTCTGCAAAAGCATTCTGTTACTTTGTGGATAGTTACTAACCCAGCTAATAAGGAAAAATACACTGATCTCTAAGAATGAATAAACTATTGATTTTGCCTAGAGTTTTGAAAATTTCAGGAAAACCTCTTAACCAGTTTTTAAGTCATTGGTGAGCTTAGATCTATGGTTTGTATCAGATTATCCAATGTCGTACTAACTTTGATAGAATTATAGCTATAGTTTATTACTATTTTGACCTCAAAGATAAAGAGGGTTCCTAAGTTTTTTATTCATGAAGTGATGCAAAATGACTTTCTTAACCTATGCCTTTTACATCCATTTCTTAATTTTTATAATTAATATAATATTTTCTTTTTGTTCAGTTCATTAGAAACATTCTTTTCTTTTCTTTTCTTTTTTGATGGAGGCTCACTTGCTCTGTCACCAGGCTGGAGTGCAGTGGTGCAATCTCAGCATAGTGCAACCTCCGCCTCCCAGGTTCTAGCGATTCTCCTGCTTCAGCCTCTCAAGTAGCTGGGACTACTGGCACATGCCACCACGCCCAGTGAATTTTTATATTTTTAGAAGAGACAGAATTTCACCATGTTGGCCAGGATGATCTCAATCTCTTGACCTCCTAGTCCACCCACCTCAGCCTCCCAAAGTGCTGGGATTATAGGTGTGAGCCACTGCACCCGGCCCAAGAAACATTTTTAATAGTTACAATACTATTAAACTATAATACTCTGTATTACAACTGGTAGTTAATAGTTGTCAATTCCCCAGGGCTAAAGAATAGAATATTATTATTAATTTATTCTTTAGAAATGAACTCTCCCCCATTTACAAATGATGCTTCAATCAAAGACTTTATTAAAAATTACTCTTACAATTCTTCACTCTTATTGAAGCTTGCCATTTTTGAAAAAGAAAGTATCGGATGAAATAACTTATGCTGAAGATACTGCTAATTCAATTGCGCTTCTGGGTAAGTTAAGATTTCCTTGAGGTATATGGATGTAATGTATGACAGGTCCTACTGACAAGGAAGTATCTATTTTCCCCAAGTTTCACTAAGAGGACTCCTTCTCCATGTCTAGGATCTTCTGTTGTTTCCTAGTAGTGAATTAATCACAGTGTGCTTGGTGATAATTCTGGTATTGTATTCTGCTCAAGTTGTTTCATGATACCAATAAAAGTCCGTCTTCTAAGTACAAGGACAGGCTGGTTATGTAGTGTTATTTAGTTTGATGAAGTGTTTGTTCACTATTTTTGTAAATCAGAAAGTATACACCCCCCTTTTTAAGTAATCACAAAAACATTTCAACTTTGAACTCTAATATTTAATTGCTACAATCATAGAATTATTCATTAAATGATCTAAAATTTTAAATCAAATCATAAAATGATAGCATATTAAGAACTTAAGCATAATGCATATAAGGATGCAGATGCCTGTGTTTTTGTACACAAAAATATGAAAAATATCATAAAAGGGTAGGTATTTACATACAGGTTATCACTTGATTTTCTAAAGGAAGAAAACAATTTCCTGGGAAATTAGCTTAGGGAAACACTGGCTCTTTGAGTCAGCTCCTGGGACATGACAGCATGTTCCCAAAACAAATCGTACATTAAATTGATACTTACTAGTTTAGGTCTTTATTTGTACAGGAGGAATAAAAGACACACAATTGATCCAATACATCTTTAAAAATATTTGCTGAGTAGTGATGTTCCCAGCATTACACTCCATATAGAAAGATGTTAGAGATTCAACTGGAATGAAGAAAAAAAAAGGATTCTTATTTTTAACATAGACACTAACCCTTTTATATCTCAGTAGGTTTTATAGTTTTTAATTTTAGTTACTTTGGGAAAACTACCTAGGGTTCACCTACTCTATAGCCTAGGGTAGGTGAAGGTATTGTGGAGATTAGGTTAAACATGAGGGGGGCAGTTTAAAGAAAAACACCTTAGGAAGCAGGCAGGTTCAGAAATATGGGAATTTTTAATTATGTGAATCTCTATCATCAGTGGAAATTTACAACGAGAAGCCAACCCAAAAGAGGACATGGTAGTATTAACAGAGAAAAAGTGTAGTTTTTGTTGGTAACATTTTTAAAAATACCCCTGTTGCCATTATTTTTAAATATTGCTTCCAAAAGTGTTGACAGTCACTTGTATTATAAATACAGGCCAATTTATTACTGAGTGTCAGCTTGTTCTTTGCTCAATGACTGGTACCCTGCCTGCACAACATGTTACTATCTCATGTGACAACAGTATGAACTCTTAACTTTAAATGAGTTTCCTTTGCTGATTACTGACTGCAAGTACTGCTCTTCTGTCTCTTGGTTTTTTTTAATGGCTGGAAACATTAAACTAAAATAATTGTATATAAGATGAAATGTTGAACAAAAACTCTTCATGATTTTAGTAAGAACTTCCAGTTTCTACTGTGTGCTAATGAGTTATATTACATTTTCTTCCAAATGATACATAGATATTTCTGACTCAGAAGCAAGATTCTGGAAATGGATGAGGGAAGAAGTTAGTACTCTGCCCTGAGATTATGAAACAGGAAGCTATGATAAATTATCTAAATTTACAGGAACTAAAACAGTGGAAAAGCAGACGAAAGACCCTAGAATTTCCCATAAGCCTGCACATTTGGATAGTCTTGTTGGAAAAGTTTAGTCGTTCCTGTTGTGTAAAATTTTTAAAACCTAAGTAATGATTTTGCAACTCCAAAAGAACAGTCCAAAAAATAAATAAAATTTAGAGTTAGAATAATCTTAAAACTGTCTTTTTTAAGTGATGTCTTTTGCAGAGGTCAGGCTTTCCTTTATGCTTTCTCCTTCTGTCCACTTGCCACCCCACTTGCTAACCACCTCCAGAGATGAGCATCTTGCAAGGGCTAATGCAAAAGAGGAATTGCTAATTATTATTTTACCCTCAGAGAATCCAACCAGTTCTAGTTTAGTTCTAAGGTCGATATCACTGACTACAGCTGTCCTCGGGCATTCAGAGAACCTGGCTCATTTCCAGAATCCCACAGATCATTTTCAGATACCCTTGGGGATCATGTTTATAGGACTTCAACAAAGTAGATGCAAATCCAGTTTGAAATACAGGCTGAAGCCAATTTAATTATAGTTTAGATACCACCGAAAAGGAACCTTTCTATTCGCCAACCCCACGCAGACAGCTTGAACATGAAACTATTACCCTTGCCTGTGGGCCAGCTGCCTAAAACCTCACTCTCTTCCAGTCTGCCAACAAATTGAAGAATAAAGTTCACCTGGAACTTCTCTAAGCAAAGAATGCATTAGTAAAAGCAAAAAATTACTGACCCTCTAGTTAGGGAGAAAAATGCTAACCCATATCTTGTCAAAGTAATAATAGTATCTAACACATGTAGAACTTACAATATGCTAGATGCTTTTCTCAGCCCTTTTCTCATATTAGCTAATTTAATCCTCACAACAATCTTAAATGTGGTAACTATTGTTATACCTGTTTAATAGATGAGAAAAGTAAGACACAAGTTTACATGGGTAGTAAATGGCAGAGCCAGGATTTAATCTTAGACAGTCTGGTTCTAGCATTTGTGTTAATAGTCATCATTCTTTTCTCCCTAGAAAGGAGAGGCTGAATTGATTGAGGGGCCAAATGTATAAGGATGGATTCAGGGTACTGTTTATATGTATATGTATGTATGTGTGTGAGCATATGTATAAAAATATGTATATAAATTGAACATGATCCAGTTTGAATCTCTGAGAATGTTGTTAATAATCATCATATTATTAACATCTTATGCCTAAATTCTACAAATAAACTTATGACAGTGTTGTTAAGTAGCACCTGTTTATCTTTCTGGCAGGTGACTTAATGAAAATACCAAGTTCTGAATTGAGGATACAAATTTGTAAGTGTATTGTTGATTTTTATCATGCAGAACCACCAAAGAAGCATATTCCAGGTGAAGTTTACAATGGTCTTTCAGTGATAACTTGTGTATTTCGAAAACAGAACATTCTCATTTCTCTTTGAATTTGACAGACACAGTCGGCTCATAAATGTAACACATTAAAAAGAAAACTTTTTTTGTAGTCTTGATCTCTTTGGTCATCTTTTAAAAGTTATATATGTATTTTTCAGTTTTGATTTGCATATTTTTATTCTGATGCTAAATATGAACAAATTTGTAAAGTGATGCCCAATTTAGTTTATTAATAATCATAAATGTTACTATTATATTATGTAATACTATTGATAAAATTATTTTTTAAACACTTTATAATTATTTATAATATTTGCCCCCACTCAGTTAAATGTTAAACTACCAATACCAGGGCCATTCTCCATCATGTTTGGGAAAATAGTTCTGTGTGTTATAGCTAAGGGACCTTAATATATAGTGGTAAGTGAACCACACTGAATTGGGCAGGAACAAGACAGCGGCACGTGCACTGTGAGGATATAATGTTAAGATGTACTTCTTACCTTCATAGTTTCCGTAATTTCTAATCAATCTAGGAAGGGAGAGAAGATATAAGCAATAACTTCTTAAGTTATATGATTCTTAATAGGTGGAAATAAGAGTCTATGGTAGTTCAAAAGAAAGATTATTTAAGCCTAAGGAAAAATGGGAACCAGAAGTCAATTAAAAAAAGACAATTTAAAAAAAGAAAAAAGAAATGCAGGGAAAACAGAAGTCAGTCAAAAAGTAAAACAAAAAAATGGAACAACAGCTAAACTAGAGAAATGAATAAGGAGATTCTTAAACGTCCAATTTGAACTATTGATGAGATAGATGGGTAGGAGTGTCTTGGTAGATAAAAGATATTAGATACTAAAAGCAAGAGGGACCAGAAATACAGGTTTGGAATCCACCCAAATAGAGTTGAAAAGTCACCAGAACGGTTGAGTTTGCCAAGAGATAAAACAGATAAGCAGCAAGGCATGAAAAATGACATGGAGAGTGTCCATATTGAGGTTTGGAAAAAATGATTAAAAGAAATTGGCAGTGAAGGAAGATTCAAAGAGGAGGAAGAAAACCTAAAGACTGCCATGTCTTGTGTGCCAATGAATGAAATATTTGACAAAGGAGGAGGAAGTTGTCTCAGTGTCAAATGCTGCAGAGTTTTCTGTAATCGAAGAGTTAAAAGGCCAAGTTAATGTGACACCTGAAAAGTTGTAGTTAATCTTTGACAGATCTATTGATATACAGTGGTCAGGGCAGATGCAGGATTAAAGAATCAGAGGATTGGCCGGGCGCGGTGGCTCAGTCTGTAATCCCAACACTTTGGGTGGCCAAGGTGGGCGGATCACGAGGTCAGGAGATCGAGACCATCCTGGCTAACACGGTGAAACCCCCTCTGTACTAACAAGAATACAAAAAGTTAGCCGGGCGTGGTGGCGGGCGCCTGTAGTCCCAGCTACTCGGGAGGCTGAGGCAGGAGAATGGCGTGAACCCGGGAGGCGGAGCTTGCAGTGAGCCGAGATCGCACCACTACACTCCAGCCTCGGCAGCGACAGAGCCAGACTCTGTCTCAAAAAACAAACAAACAAACACAACAACAACGAAAAAGAATCAGAGAATTGTGAGATTAGAGGCACTGGATTTGAGAGTGAGAGAGTAGTGGCAGTTCATGAATGCAGACATATCTTGAGATGGTGAAGAAAATAAGATGGAGAACAGCTCAACTAGTGCAAAGTCAGAGAAAGGTTATTTGGGTTTTTAGGATAAGAAGAAATCACATTTGTAGGCAGAGGAGCTAGAAGCTGGTAAGAAAGAAATGGGAAGGCCAAATTCTCAAAGAAAGCACAAGAGGATGGAATTAAGAGCACAAGCTTAGAGTTAACCTTGGCAAAATACAGACACCCTTCAAAGAAAGGGAAACAAGTGGTGTAGGACTTAAGACAGAGGAGTATTATGGGGCAAAGACGTGAGGTTGATTTGGTCAGGCTCTGAAAATTAGGAGTCAGTGCTCTCACTATCAGACAGTTGGTTTCAAGTAATGGGTATGGCCAGACATCTGGGACCACAGCTGAAAAGTCCTCAGTACAGCAGTTGAAAGAGACACAGCCCTGGAGACAGGAATTAAATCCATGAGCTTTAATAATGTTATATCCCTCTATTAAAATGTACCTCCAATAGAAAAAGATACAGTAACTATAAAGTACATTTTGGTCCATCCATATGATAGACTATTATGCACTTAAAAATCATGATTTTAGAAAATATTTTATAGGATAGGGAAAAGCTTACAATAAAAATTTAATGAGTACAGTAGAATATAAAATTCTGTATACTAGTATGTTGTTAAAATTGTATGCATACATTAAAAATATCACAAATATATGAAAATGTTAATGTTATCTCTAGATGATGAAAATATAGGCCCACTGAAAACAAAATTGTGTTAGAACACAGCCATGCCCATTTATATTTGTACTGTTTATTACTGCTTTCTTGCCACAATGTGCTATAGAGCTGAGTAGTTGACAAGAAACCTTATAACCTGCAAAACTTAAAATACTATATGCCCCTTTACAGAAAAAAGTATGGCTCATCCCTATGCTGCACAATTCATAAATTCCATACACTTTTGAAAAGTTGTTCTTGCTGTTGCTTAATAATAAATTATTCCTTCTTTTGTCTTAATGATCATTCTGTGAGATAACTGTTTGTATTTATTAACTAATTTTTGTTAGGTTATCAGCAAGCGAGTTCATCATACAAGATACAAATGGCTGAAGTTGGAGGATTAGCAAAAACAATGGTCCAGTCAATCACCTTGCTTGAAAATCAACTTGTTGAGAAACTTTGGGTACTTAAAGTTCTGCAGCATCTCTCAACTTCTGGTTTGTATATTATTAAGTTTAAACACTTCATTGTCAACTACTTTTGTTTCTGTCTAAAAATGTCAATATTGTAAA
This sequence comes from Piliocolobus tephrosceles, assembly GCF_002776525.5. Classification (NCBI taxonomy): domain Eukaryota; kingdom Metazoa; phylum Chordata; class Mammalia; order Primates; family Cercopithecidae; genus Piliocolobus; species Piliocolobus tephrosceles. The sequence goes on along the minus strand of NC_045441.1, from coordinate 81,911,444 downwards.
GCAAAAATAATGTTTAAAATTTATTTTCAGAAGTTAATTGTACTATAATGATGAAAGCACAAGCAGCCAGTAGAATCTGTACTCACCTCAATGACCCAGATCCCTCTGGACAGCTTTTATTTCGTTCATCAGAAATACTTTGGAACTTGTTGGAAAAATCTTCAAAAGAAGAAGTCATACAACAGCTTAGTAACTTGGAATGTTTGCTGTAAGTGTATGTGGTTAGATAGGAATGTTCTTTTAATCTTAAAATGATAGCCAGTGACATAACTAACATATTTGTTTCAATCTGTGTTCAATTATGTTTTAGATTCATGTAATGGCTATGTTTCAGGACATCTTCTTTGTGCCATGGTATAAATGAATCTGCACAATAACAAGCCACACTTTTCTATGTGGAAGGCTCTTGAAGTAGCTTCTTAACACTAAATTATACCTTGGAATATACATAAAGTAAAATTAGACTTTAGAAGTACGATTTCATTTATTTATCCAATGAATCTATTATTGAGTGCTTACTATCTTCCAGATATTGCAGTAAGCATTAGCAACAAAATGTAAGCCTTCAAGTTGCTTCTTCACTTATTCAACAAATAATTGTCTGCTCTATGCCAGCTTCAGTATTAAGCCATAGAAATACCACTAAAAACAATACAGATATTGTCTTTGCATTCGTGGAATTTACATTGCACTAGGAGGGATGGACAAGTAAATAGACAACTAAAAGAGAACATGTTATGAAACATATTATTGTAAGATGTACATGTTCTTCAGAAGAAGGTCAATCAGCACATTTTTGTTTGCAAGTGACTAAAAACCCAACCGATCAAAGCAATATAGAAAATTTATAGCTTATTTAACTACAAAGTCAAGGATAAAACTGACTTGATGTACAGCTTTATTCAGGGATCAGCAGATATTAGGACTTGGTCCCCCCTCTCTCTACATTGTCTTCCGTGGTGTTGGCTTCATACCCAAGCCTATGTAGTAAGACCTAAGAAGTCTAGGATCACATCATCTCAACCTCACATCAAGCAGAAGAAAAACCTTGCTATCCTGAAGGCTTAGAGAAAAGTCTTTGAATTGAGTCCAGTTTGGCCCTGAATGGTCTAATATTGGTCAAATGCCCATTCCACAGTGATTTATTAATGCCAAAAGAAAAAATGCTCTGACTGGTGAAAAGGCAGCTGAAGGCAGCCTCACAGGAGCAAAAGTCAGGAAGGAGTAAATGCCTAAATAAAAATAAGAATGCTGTTCTTATAAAAAGGGCAAGTAGGTCCCAGGATGCAAAGCAACAAATGTCTACTATTAATACAAGGGAACCTAACTCAGAGTTGGAGAAATCATAACTGCTTCCTAATGAACTCAAGTCTAGTAACTGAATGACAAACAGGACTTGGTAACACAGAAAAGTTTTGCATGCAGAGAGCATCCTAGACAGGGAAAACAAGTGAAAATATAATTAGCAAAATCAGAAAACTAAAATTCAGTATGGTGAGAGCAGAAGGAACAGGCTACAATGGTGAGAGATGAGGCTAACAATGTTATTAGGGCCCATAACATGAAAGGCCTAATAAGCCTTGTTAAGGAGGTAGGACTTAATCAGAAGAACAAACAATAGTCTTTAAATGGTTTTACAAAGGAAAATGACATGATTGAATGTATTATAGAGCTGTCACTTTGACCACCATGTGTAATAGACTGGTTTAGTGGATTCTTATCTGGTACATAGAGAATTAGAGGCAGATTTCAAAGTGTAAAAAATATTAGAAATATGTTCAAATCAATAGTATAATATAAAAAGGGAGATTTTGTTGATAGACATTCAGGTAGTATTTCCATAAAAGTATGTGTTTTAGTTTGAGCTGCTATAACAAAGTACCATAAACTGGGTGGTTTGTAAACAACAGAAAGTTATTTTTCATAGTTTGGGAGGCTAGAATTCTGAGATCAGGGTGCCAGTGTGGTTGGGTTCTGATGAGGGTCCTCTTCTGGGTTGCATACTGCTGATATCTTGTATCCTTACATGGAGGCAAGAGAGCGAGACAGCTCTCTGGAGTCCCTTTTATAAGGGCACTAATTCCATTCACGAGGGCTCATTACCTCCCTAAGACCTCACTCCTAAAACCGTCACATTGAGGGTTAGGATTTCAATATATGAATTTTGGAGGGACGCAAACATTTAGTGCATAACAATATAGTTTTTAAAATACGATTTTACTTTCTAGGGCTTTGAAGGAAGTATTTACAAATCTGTTTATGAGAGGTTTCAGTCATTATGACCGTCAGCTTAGAAATGACATATTAGTGATCACTACAATTATAGCTCAAAATCCTGAAGCACCAATGATTGTAAGTATGAATCAAATTGCATTAATTTTAATTGTGGAAGTGGTGGGCATGGGTGAAAGAAGTCCTATATTATGTTGTCATATTTGTGTATTTTGTTGTAATGCTAAGTTATGCTGTAATATCAGAATGGTCACCAGTATGCTTATCACTCTGCCAATTCTTCTATGCAATCCTTTGGAAATTTGGAATCTTCCTCATATTGTGTGATTTATACATGTATTTACCACTTATGCTTTTCTTTCCTTCTTGTTGATTCGAGTTTCCATCTGGCATCATTTCTCTTTCACTGAAAGAACTTTGTTTACAATTTCTTGTGGTGCAAATCTGCTGGCTGCAGGCAGCAAATTATCTTAGTTTTCTTTTTATCTGAAAATATGTTTAATCCATCTTAATTCTTAAAGTCTATGCTCATTGAATATATAACTCTAGGCTGAACATTTTTTGTTTAGCATTTCAAAGATAAAGTTCTACTGTCTTCTGGAGTCTGTTGTTTCTGATGAGAAATATTCAGTGTGAGGTTCCATGGTGTAACGGTGAGTACCCTGGACTCTGATGAGAAGTATTCATAATTTCAAATCGTTATTCCCCTATGTGTAATGTATCATCTTTTTCTCTCACTGTTTTCAAGATTTTCACTCTATCTTTGGTTTTTAGCAGTTTCGAAATGATGTGCTAAGGTGAGATCTCCTTTGTATTTGTTCTGCTTAGGTTTCATAGAGCTTCTTGGAGATATAAATTTAAGTCTTTAATAAGATTTGGAGAACTCTTGGCCATTATTTCTTCAAATATTTTTTCAGTCCCATTCTCTCTGCCCACTTCTTCAGGGACTCTAATTACTTTTATGTTTGACTTTTTGATATTGTCCCACAGGTTTGTGAGGCTCTGCTCACTTTTTTCAATCATTTCTCTCTCTATTCTTCAGGTTGGATAATTTGTATTAGTCTATATATTTAAATTCATTGACTTTTTTATTTCTGTCATCTCCATTCTGCTGTTAATCTCGTCCATCGCATTTTTACTTCAGATATATTTTTCAGTTTTAGAATTTATTTTGATTCCTTTTTATAGTGTCTCTCGTGAGAGTTCTTGTCTTTCTTTCATTATGAGCATCTTTACTGTAGATTCTGGTATACTCCTCTGATGAGTTTTTAGTAACTATACATTTAACTTGGCTGTACTCATCCCTTTGAGGTATGGCATTCCAAATCTCAATTCAGTTCTTGCCTGGGATGCTTGAGTATTCTCTGCACTTATGTGGTTCAGACATCAGCCAGATATTTGGGAAGAGTTTGTACACAGAATTTAGCATTCTCTCTCTCTGGCTCTCTCCTTTATGGGATTTCTCCCTTCACTTTCTAGTGTCTGTGGTTGTCTCTGTCTTCTGGTTCTTCAGGCCACTAAGACCACAGGGTTACTCTGAGTTTTAGCATTCCCACGAGGTATAGAATATGGCCTGCTCTCAGGTCAAAAGCCTTTTTTTTTTTTTTTTTTTCTGAGACGGAGTCTTACTCTGTCACCCAGGCTGGAGTGCAGTGTTGCAATCTCAGCTCACTGCAAGCTCCGCCTCCTGGGTTCACACCATTCTCCTGCCTCAGCCTCCTGAGTAGCTGGGACTACAGGCGCCCACCACCACATCGGGCTAATTTTTTTGTATTTTTAGTAGAGACAGGGTTTCACTGTGTTAGCCAGATGGTCTCGATCTCCTGACCTCATGATCTGCCCACCTTGGCCACCCAAAGTGCTGGGATTACAGGCGTGAGCCACCGCCCAGCCCCAAAAGCCTTTTTCAAAATGGGAAACTCATTTAGTACCATTCCCTTCTACAAAATTCTGACATCCCTCCAGTGTCTGCTTACTCTTGGTCACACGATAGTTTTATTTGTCACCAGCAGGAGAATTTCTCTCGGAGCTACTACTCATCTGTACCAGAAGCTGAGCCTTCACATATTTTTTTAATTAAAAATCATTGAATGATTGAAATTATTTACTAGAGATCCTTGGCAACAAGATTCACAAGTCAGGCACGTAAGTTCTAGTTGTGCTACAAAGAACTAGCTATGAAGACCTCAGCCCACTAACAGTGGACGTCAAGTAGTCCCAATATAAGAGTCATGGAGGCCGGGCGCGGTGGCTCAACCCTGTAATCCCAGCACTTTGGGAGGCCGAGACGGGCGGATCACGAGGTCAGGAGATCGAGACGATCCTGGCTAACACGGTGAAACCCCGTCTCTACTAAAAAATGCAAAAAACTAGCCGGGCGAGGTGGCGGGCGCCTGTAGTCCCAGCTACTTGGGAGGTTGAGGCAGGAGAATGGTGTAAACCCGGAAGGCGGAGCTTGCAGTGAGCTGAGATCCGGCCACTGCACTCCAGCCTGGGCGACAGAGCGAGACTCCGTCTCAAAAAAAAAAAAAAAAGAGTAATGGAATTCATACTGTGCAAATAGGGAAACAGTCCTACATAGTATCCTAGTTAAAGCTGCGACTTAGAGGTGAAACTTTGTTTCTCTAGAAGCCCCTGTTCAGTTAGTAATTTCTCATTAGTGTCCTTGCAAACATTCAGATGAATTGCAAGAATGCGAGTCAAAGGAAATAATATCATCAGCATCTAAAGAAACCATATAGATCCTAAAGTAATGGGGCTATAAAACTACAAGCTCGTAAGCCCAGGGTTTGCCCCTGTAAACTCTCCCTAATGTGCAAAGTCCAACTAGGATATCTCTGCCAGGAATGCTGACATGCTAAAATGTTTGTAACTCTGGTGATTCTTCAGGGCTTTTCATGCTAAGTAGGAACTACTTTATTATCTCTTGACCAAACATTTGACATAGCAAGAATGGTTGGGGTAGAAGTGGAGGTGTTTAAGAGGAAAGACTGTTGAGAGTAACTGGATTTTCCTCCCTTACTGTGTCATTTGAAGTATAGATAATGAATTATAGAAGTAACTATGAAGACCTAATGTACTCTGGATCCTTAACAATTTTAAAAAGACTATTCATAGAATAATATAAAATACTTCTTAGAACCTACAGAAGTAAGTTTAAAATTAAATAAATCTGGCTTATTTAATTTTAAATAAGCTTATCTGGCTATATGTTTTTATTTTTTGTTTCACCCTTTATCACTATTCATGCTTTATGAATTCAAATGAATGACAGTAGGATAATTTGATAAATGTACATAAGTAGTAAATATGAGCATGTGCATCATAACTTGCATCTTATTCATTCATCTTTCTGCTTATTTTATGTATTTATATTAGGAATGTGGCTTTACCAAGGATTTGATACTGTTTGCCACCTTTAATGAAGGTAAAAAACATAAAACTTTCAACTTCTTATAATTATCTTGATGAGTCTTGTACAACATTTAAGCTTTCATTTTACTTTTTTTCCCTCACAGTTAAAAGTCAAAATCTTTTGGTAAAAGGACTTAAGCTTTCTAATTCCTATGAAGATTTTGAGTTGAAGAAATTACTATTCAATGTAATTGTGATCTTATGTAAAGATTTACCTACTGTACAGGTAAAGAGTAATCAAGACAGGAAAATCAATAAAAATTGTCTCACTTTATAGCATAACTATTTTAAAATCCTGACTGTAAATCTTTTATCAATTCCTATATTTACCATAGAAAGTAGTAAAATTTTACTGACCTGAATTTTAGCTTTAAAAATTTTTCTTTGCTTATCTGTTAGTAAATAGTGAAGTACTTAAACTACATAAACCAAAGAAAAATAGTAGAACCTAAGAGATTTAATGATACAGTTAAATCTCTTGAATTAGACAGCATGAAACGAAAGAAGCTTCACATAGGCCTGACCAGCCTAATAATCTGTCTCTGACCATAGCAACAAGGACTGATTTAATGCTGGAGAAAATTATTAACCTCTGTGATGCCAGTCTCAAACTCTTATGAACCTGTTTTTTCAATACACAAGTTTAGTGCCTTTAATTACTTTTACTCTCTATGAATTCATCTTAATACTTTGTTTCCTGCATAACAGCATGATGTAATTTGAAGAACATTGGAACTGAATTTCACTTCTGGCTTATCACCTACTAGCTACTTGGCCTTAGCAAAATTACCTCATCTATCTGTGGTTCATTTCCTCCTTCTGTAAAGGAAAGATTATAATGCTTCGGCCCTGCTCACAGATCTCTTGTGAAGTTGAGATGAAGGTTTTTTAAACTATAAAGTGATAGCAAATGTATTATTAGCAATTCTGTCAGTTTAGTTAGTTGCTGCATTAAGTGAAATTTCCTTCTAGTCTAAAACTCTACCAAACTCCAAGGATTACCATAAAAAAGAAGTAGGAATTCAGTCTATCACCTTCACCACCAATAATATAAAGATGGGATAGTCTAGCAGTAAAGGCTTTATAGTCAGACAGAATCTCAGTGCTACCACTTTCTAGCTATGTGGCATTGAATGGGTTGTTTGATTTCTCTAAATCCTAGGTAGCTCAACTTCAACATTGGGATAACACCTACCTCGAGATTATTATGAGGATTTAACTGAGCTGAGCATTTTCTTAGTAATGCAACTTTAAGGAATATATATATTTTCAAATGCTCAGGAAAATAAAAATTGTCTTTACAATTATAACTTTGTTATTTGTGACCAAAAAAAATACATACTGTGTAGAACCTAAATACATTTTCCGAAATGCAAATGGAAAATCATTTGGAAAATTATTCCATAAAGTATGGTTTATTATTCCCATAGAGTATTATATAAATTTTAAAATTAGACCTATAAAGATAGTAAAATGTACACTACAGTTTATAAATCAATTCTAATTGATTGAACAACATTTTATAGACAGCAGAGCCAAGTAGCACAGATTATGGTGACAAACTTCTTAAAACACTTTGTGAGCAGTGAAATCAACAATTTTTATGTGTCACATAATTTGTGGTCCAGTAATATTACTAGTAATGATAATGAATATGTACACTATCATTTGCAATACACAGGATTTTTTTTTTGAAACATCATATACTTAATTCTAACAATAATGTTAGAACTAGTAGTTATTCCTGTTTTCTCAACCCTAAATCTTGCATTCTTTTCACATGGGGTAGTAGGGAATTAGAAAAATTAACTATTTTTGTGAAAATCTTTCTAGAACAATGCTAAATTAAAAGAAAATTAAATATAATATAGCATATGGGGTTTTATTCTCTTGTGAATATGCATCCATCAGAATTAACTGTATTAATTCTGTTGTCATAATAGCTATGCATTTTAATCTCATTTTTATTAAAATGATGGGTTCAATAAAATTTTAAAATACTAGGCATGTAATGAAACATGACTTGTGACCTAACTGACATTTATTTGGTAGAATGTTTATGTAAGTTCTGTTGCATGTGGTTAAATATTCACTTAGTCATTACCTCCGACAAAGTTGTTTTTTATGGTACACAACTGAGTCTGTGAGATATTTCCTTTTTAAAAAGAGAGTGAGGAAAGAAATGTCAGCACTTGCCCCAAAATATTCTACTTGTGTGGTTTTATTATAAGCAGGAACTAAATTACACGTATGAGAAGCAAAAACAAAAAATTAACACATATTTTTTGTTATTGTCAGAGAGTACATACCTCAGAAAAGAGGATTATAACCGTTATTAAATTTTTGTTTTTTTATTTTTTATTTTTTGGTACCTATCATAGATTGGGATTATTTTATAAAGGAATTATTTTGAAATAATCCTCAATAAAACATCAAAATGTGAATTTTTAATTTAATTGCCTTAAAGTATTTTTAGCTATGTTTCTAACAAAGTATCCTTTGTTCTTTCTCACAGCTATTAATTGATGGCAAAGTTATTTTGGCTTTGTTTACCTATGTTAAGAAGCCTGAAAAACAAAAAATAATGGACTGGTCTGCAGCACAGCATGAAGAATTACAACTGCATGCAATTGCCACTTTGTCATCAGTGGCTCCTTTATTAATAGAAGAATACATGTCATGCCAGGGAAATGCTCGAGTCCTTGCATTTCTAGAATGGTGTGAGAGTGAAGGTGAGTGGCCCTTCAAGATTCTTGTCAAAATTTTAATCTTCATATTTCAACTGAATGCTCAATATATGCATAGAAATAACAATGAAATTAATTAAAGCTATGAGAAGTAAAAACATATAGACCTGTCTTCTTAATGTATTTATATGTTGTTTTAAGAAAAACACAGATTTGATTTAAAGTCAGACATTAGTAAACCTCATAGTTGATGCACACCTGAAAGAAATCATACATGTAATTTAAGTTTTTATATTATTAGACCTATCTAAAATTATATTTAGGAAGAAAATAAATCCTGGCAACGTTTTATTTGCTTTGTTTGTTTGTTGAGACAGGGTCTCACCCTGTCACCCAGGCTACAGTGCAATGGCATGCTGATGGCTCACTGCAGCCTCAACCTCCTGGGCTCTAGTGATCCTCCCACCCCAGCCTTCCCAGTAGCTGGGACTACAAGTGCACGCCACCACGCGAAGCTAATTTTTGTATTTTCTGTAGACAGGGTTTCACCATGTTGCCCAGGCTGATCTCAAACTCCTGGGTTCAAGCCATCTGCCTACTTCGGCCTCTCACAGTGTTGCGATTACAGGCGTGAGCCTGAAATCAATTACAATATTGCCCAGTCTGGCAGTATTATAATACATTCATTCAACAAATATTTATGACTGCCTACTGGGTACTAGATACTGTCTTAACTACTGAAAATACAGTTAGGCTTTAAATAAATAAACATCGTTTTCTCTATGGAGCTTAAAATCTAGACCTCTAGCCAGAAGTAATGACTACAATGTGGTCTACCAAATTAGTAGAGCCCCAATTTGTTTGTATTTTGTTTCAGTTCTTAGAAAGGAAATAAGAAATACATTCATTTTTTAATAAAGTTTTATAAGGAAGATATTGCTTCTTTTCTAGTAGTAAATTTGCTCTGGAAATAATTTTGTATGATGCATTTTCATTAGATCGAGAATATCACCCATTTATGCATAAAGGAGGAAAAAAAGATAGCCTTTTTATTCTCTAGTTTCTAATATGCTGAGCTACTAAATTTAGTCTTGTAAAATTATTTTCCACTAAATGAAGCAAGTGTTCAGTCTATCCTTTATATATATCATTTATGTTCGTAGAAAACTTTAAGGCAAAAGGGGAAATGCTGGCTAATAAGAGAAAGACTGATAGCTAATAGTTTTTCAGAACCTAGTATCTGGTGAGCCTTAAACACCTTCCAAGTATTAAGTCATTTTAATCCTCTCAACAAATCTAGGAGGTATAGGTACTATTATTATCCCTGTGTATCAGATGGGTAGAACTCAGTCTAAGAAGCTAAATAATTATTCCTGGCCACAAGTGGCAGAGCAAAAATTTAACCGAGGTTCTATAATAGAACCCACAATTGTAACCAACATTCGATACTTAGAACAGTATTTTCAACTTTTTTTTTAGCTGGAAACATAAAGCTACTTCTAAAAGAAGCTTTTAAAGAAAGCATAGCATGCAGGAGGGAGGATTTGCCTTGCTACTTATCAAGACCTACCATAAACCTATAGTAATTAAAATTTGTGGTACTGGGTCATGGATAGACCAATGGCATGGAATATATGGAAGGTTGGCATTATGAGAGATGATACTGCCAATCAGTGAGGGAAGGGTGGTGTTGGGGCAGTTGGTCCTCCATATGAAAAAATAAAAATTAGACCTCTTCACTTTGTTTTTTCTAAAAATAAATTGCAAAAGTAATAAAGATGTAAATATGAAAAGTCATACAGTGAAACTCTTAGAAGAAAACATGGGAAAATATCTTTTTGCTAGATACCAGCATAGGAAAGGTTTCTTTAAAAATACTCATAAGTTTAAGGTATAAGAAAAGATCGATGCATTTAACTACTGTAAAATGTACAAATGTCTGTTTGACAAAATCTAAGTGAAATACTAATTTACAAATTGAGAGATGACATTTACTACCCCTGTGACTGATAGTGGATTAGAATCCAGGTTCATAAAGAACTCCTATATATCAACAAGAAAACAACTCAGTAGAGAAGTATATAAAGACTAGGAACTGCCGTGTCACAGAGAAAACCCCACATTTTCAAAAACCATTTTAAAACTCTCAATCCCAAGGCAATCAGGTAAGTGCAAATTAACAACAATGAACTACCATTTCACATTTAACAGATTTCATGGGGGAAAATCAAGGCCAGGTTCAGTAGCTCACACCTTTAATCCCAACACTTTGAGAGGTCAAGGCAGGAGGATCACTTGAGGCCAGAAGTTTAAGACCAGCCTGGGCAACATGGTGGGACCCCATCTCTTAAAAAAAAAAAAAAAAATCAGCTGGTCATAGTGGCACACACCTGTAGTCCTAGCTTCTTGGAAGGCTGAGGTGGGAGTATCACTTGAACCCAGGAGATTGAGGCTGCAATGAGCTGTTATCATACCATTGCCCTCTAGCCTGGGCAACAGAGCAAGACTCTGTCTCTTAAAAAGGAAAAATTAACTCATCTTATACATTGTATATTTAGTAAAATTCAGTGTGGATGTATCCTATATTATTCTGGTCACATGGAAAAATTCTTCTCAATGAATATAAGAGGACATGAACCAGAATGTTTATTGTAACAATTTATACTAGCGAATGGATAAACTATAATTCATTTATTAAAATGAATGCTGAAACCAATTAAAATGAATAATCTAGATCTACTTGTGACAATGTGAATAATTTTTAAAATAAACATGTTATGTAACAAAAGCAAATTGCAAAAGGTACATACAATATGATACATTTGAGTAAAATTCTAAAACACCTACTTCTGAGAATAAGAGGGAAAAGAGATAATATTTTATTTCTCTAAAAAAACCTAAGCAAATATGACAAAATTTTTTTTTTTTTTTTTTTTGAGACGGAGTCTCGCTCTGTCGCCCAGGCTGGAGTGCAGTGGCCGGATCTCAGCTCACTGCAAGCTCCGCCTCCCGGGTTTACGCCATTCTCCTGCCTCACCCTCCCAAGTAGCTGGGACTACAGGCGCCCGCCACCTCGCCGGGCTAGTTTTTTGTATTTTTTTTTTTTAGTAGAGACGGGGTTTCACCGTGTTAGCCAGGATGGTCTTGATCTCCTGACCTCGTGATCCGCCCGTCTCGGCCTCCCAAAGTGCTGGGATTACAGGCTTGAGCCACCGCGCCCGGCCATGACAAAATTTTAACATTTGTTTAAAGTTTTGATAGATGTATAAGATATCTGATATATTTGTTTTATTTGAAATGTTTTTGTTTTAAATTATCAATTTTTCTCCACAGATCTGTTTTTCAGTCATGGTAACAGTTTTCATGGTACAGGTGGCCGAGGCAACAAGTTTGCCCAGATGCGTTACAGTTTAAGACTCCTGAGAGCCATGGTCTACCTCGAAGATGAGACTGTAAACACAGATCTTTGTGAAAAGGGAACAATTCAGCAAATGATAGGTAAAATATAATGTGATGGTTTACTGATGAAAGAGAAATATTTTTAATAGTAGTAGTTTTGTTTGAAATGTTTTTCCAAAATTTATTTTGTCTTTATGACTGAGAAACTCCTGAATATTTTCTTGATTTTTGTTTCATATTGTAGCTATAAATCAGTGTGTCTTCTTATTGAAATATCGTACTCATTAACCCTTTAAACATTTATTTCTTCAACTCAGGTATCATTTCATTTAGGATTGTCTTTATCTTTTTTAAAAATGGGCTATTGTTATGTTTTATTCTTTTTGTAATAAAGGTCACCACTTTTGGCCAAGCCTTTTGGAACTATTTTAAAACAGGATAACATGGCATGTTCCAATGCATGTGTCATAACAGAACATTGGTACATTGGTATTTACAGAAATGTACAGAGGAGTTTCTTTTCTGATATGAAATATCAGAATATCCTTGACTTTCAACTTAACACTTGGCTATGCTAGATGAGAAAATAGAAACTATGTATATCATAGAAAGATAGCATGTGTTACCCTATATGTCATCAAGTAGACACTTAATGAGTTCCCCTAAAATAAGTACACATAAACTCAGTGTAAAATTCAGAACCCCTAAACAAAAGCTGCTTTGTCTTTTGTTATTTAAAAAATAAATAGTTCTCTAGATCATACCTTTCCTTGATTTTGAAAAGAGCTATTTCATTCATATTCAGGCTTTGCTTCACTAGTCAATTATATAATCTGCTAGATGTCCATTAATTATAAATGTCTACTCAAAAACTCTTCTACTTGTTAAATTAAGATGATTACTCTTCCATCATTAGTGGAGTGGTGCTCTCCAATAATAATAATATAGGAAGTAACAGGAAATCGAAGTATATTAAAAAGGAGCTAGGTGAAAACATTTCCCTTTTTGCCCAGTTTGTTTGGGATGAACAAACCTGAAAGTACATTTTATCATTCCTGTGCACATTCTGTTGTACAAAACTCAGTCTAACCAGAGGAAATCCAGGACATGTAATCTTTCATATGTCTAAGAAGAACTCTTAATCCTACCTGCACTAGGGAATAGGGTAGGGAAAAGGGAAAACAAATAGCAATGGTTTTTTTCTTCTTAAAACCTTTTCCCTTTAACTGGAAAGAAGCTGATCTTTATGTTAAGTTCTTAGAGGCAGGGACCTTGTCTTATTGAGTCTAACATAGCTTTGTAGTAGTAACGTGCTCAATAAGTAGTAACTAGATTTTAAATGTGAATGTTTATATTCTTCCTGGGTACAGTGTACACTGCAGTGATGGGTGCACCAATGTCTCAGAAACCACCAATAAGAACTTATCCATGTAACCAAAAACCACCTGTTCCCCCAAAAACTATTGAAATAAAATATAAATGTTTTATTTCCTGTGTAGACACTGGGGTTACAAACATGTATAGAGCAGGACACTGAGGACCTTTTCCTTAATGAGAAAATAGAAACTATGTGTATATCATAGAAAGATAGCATGTGTTGTCCTACACGTCATCAATTAGACACTTAATGAGTAGTACAGAGTAAATGTTACAGAAACTAAGAATCTTGAGTAGTTTTCAAGGCTAGGAAGTCTTAGGATTCTGTGAGATCAGGGTAGTTTAGAGGTGGAAAAGAAGAGATGGCCCTCAAGCAAGGAAATACCATGAACAGAGAGACATGGTCCTGAAATATGCATGATGATGTGTTCAGAGCTAGTTTAAGAGGAGCCAAAGTGTTACGAAGATAGCACAAGACAGATTAACTGTATAGTCAGAGGCCAAGACGGAATGAGTTTTGAGTGATTGACAGTAGTTCGAACTTCATCCTCTTAAGGCATGGAGAGCCTCAAAGGGTTTTGATTAGTGAGGATATATGTACAATGTTGTGTTTTAGGAAGAAGAATCTGGGAGAAATAGAATGATCTATAACAAGGAGAGAATAAAGGCAAGGAGTTGAAAGGTACATAAATATGAGCATTATACTATGTGTTACGGGCAGCAGGGAAAGTTTCTCCTTGCACCCAGGTCAGAAGAAGAATGAGATGATCTAGAAAGAAGAAGCAGACATATGGCTAGTCAAATTGCATTCCCAGAAGATGTTCCTGATAAAGCGATATAGGCCCCTCTATCCGTGGCATGCCCCAGCACTGGGTCTCCAGCAGGCTCAACTAGCCTCTCTTAGGGTCTGATCCCCCACCTGTAATTCATCTAATGGGACCTTGAATAGTCACTGAGGCCAGTTATGGAGATAGGCTGTGATTTCTGTGGCCCTTCTGCTTTGGAACATAGCTCCGTACTTTCCTGCTAATGCCAGTTACCCCTTTAACAGAGAAAAAGTGACTTTTTTTCTTTATTTGAAGCTTAAAAAATCCTTTTTGGGGCAAAAGTGTATCATGAATATCATTTCATCAGTGTTAGTGACCATCTTCAGTCCTTTTCAATTTCAATTACAAGCAAAAGAGGGATTTTAAAGGACATGGAATACTGTTACCTACAGTTGTTTAAAACACCTTCAGTTAGACATCAAGGAAAGATGCAGAAAGCAATAACAGGAGTAGAAAACGCACCTAAAGAGATCTGCCACCTTTGCCTAGAATTGACCCTGTTAACCATGAGGAGAAGAAGAGATTAGGCAAACCACAATCAGGAAATTTGGTTATACATTTGCAAAGGCACTCATTTCCTACCTCATGAAACGCTGCATATTTTTAAACACAGTTTGCTGAGCGAAGTGTCCGGTTATTGGGGCATCCTTTAATGACATACTAGTAATTCTGTACTAGAATTTCTATATATGTGAGGCTATGGATTATACTGAGAAATTCTGTATATGTAGGTAGGGCTACTGATTTTATTGAAAGCTCCAGGAATTCATTCATCATCTTCTTTTCGCAGCCTCTAGGTTACTATGCAATGAAAATATCCTCTTCTAAAGTAGTTTTTATAGGCTGGGCGTGGTGGTGCACACCGGTAATCCCAACACTTTGCGATGCCGAGACAGGAGGATTACTTGAGCCGAGGAGTTCAAGACTAGCCTGGGCAACATAATGAGACCCTGTCTCTTTATAACAAATAAAAATAAATAAGTAAATAAAATAAAACTTTCTCTAGCCAAAGAAACTTTTTAGAAGAGATTTCCTAAAAGTAATTGATCAAAATAAAAGTAGTGTCCAATAACTATACATTCTTTGAACATTTTCATACCAGGAATCTTTAAAAATATAATAAGCAAGCCTAATGAAAAGGAAGAAGCCATTGTTTTGGAAATCCAGTCTGATATTTTACTTATCCTATCTGGTCTTTGTGAGAATCACATTCAAAGGAAGGTATGTATGCCTGTGAAAGTTTTGTTCAGGTCTCCCAGTCACCTAACACTATAAACTATTTTTGGAAGTTTCTATAATTGTATTTAATTTTGTGAAAGTTTAATATTTTTGTTAATAATTAGAGCATAATTATATAAAGTAAAAGGTAAAAAATATACAACAGTATACACCCATTTAACTAATACCCCCAATTAAAACAGAGAATATTTCTATGTCTATAAAATTTCCTCATCCCATTAGAAGCCATGCCCCCACTCACTTCCAGACAAACTACTATTCTGTTTTCTATTCCTAAAGGTTGGTTTTGCCTATTCTTTAAGTTTATATGAATGGAATCACACAATATTTACTCTTTTATTCTGGATTCTGTCATCCAGCATCATATTTTAGAAATATATCCATGTTGACCGGGCATGGTGGCTCAGGCCTGTAATCTCAGCACTTTGGGAGGCTGAGGCAGGTGGATTGCCTGAGGTCAGGAATTCGAGACCAGCCTGGCCAACATGGCGAAACCTCATATCTACTAAAAATACAAAAATTAGCCAGGCATTGTGATGTGTGCCTGTAATCCCAGTTACTCTGGAGGCTGAGGCACGAGAATTGCTTGAACCTAGGAGGTTACAGTGAGCCCAGCTCTCACCACTGCACTCCAGCCTGGGTGACAGAGCGAGACTCCAAAGCAAAAAAAAAAAAAGAAAGAGAGAGAGAAAGAGAGGGACAAAAAGAAATTCATGTCATTGCATGTATCAATAATTCATTTCTTTTTATTGCTAAATTGTATTCCATTGTGTGAATATACCAAAATTTGTGTATCTGTTCCCCTATTGATAGGTAGGCACTTGGGTTGTTTTTATTTACAGCTATAATGAATAAAGCCTGAGTGAAAATTCTTGTGCTAGTCTTGTACTACTGGGTATAATGCTTTCATTTATCTTGGGTAAGTATCTACAATTGGAATTGATGTATCATAAAGTAGGTGTATCTTTATAAGAAGCTGCCAAAGAGTTTTCCAAAGTGGGCTATACCATTTTAAATGTTGTTTGGGGTTTGAATTGGGTTCAAGCCTAAAGCCAAAAGTTAGAACAAGATCTTAATCCCTTTTATCTTTTGTAGCTCCATAGTGAACTCTGAGGCTCAGAGATTGATAATTTAAATATTAAATAGCAAGGGATGGAATTGTAAATATAAAAACAAAAAAATGGTGGTTTCAGTAGATAGATTTTAAGTGAATGCCTGTTTAGCTCCAAGCTTTGATGCAACTTCTCATCGTATTCTACCACCCTGTGCCTGGGCTCCTCTGGAAAAATAATCATAATCTTCCTTACTGGGAACCAGAACTGAACATCAAGGCAATGAGAAAGGTAATTAGTAAGAGATAAATATTAAGTGGTTAAAACTTTGCATAAATTATTAAAGGTTTTAACTACATTTATATCCTATTTCTCTCTTCGGGTCATTAGAAAATCTGCATGATAATTCTTACTATCTAAGAATTAATCTGACATAATGCTAGACTGCAGTCGTTATAATGTTGAAGAAAATCAAGGTGCAAGTTTTATAACTTTTTTAGGAGAAAGGGAATAAAGCAAAAAATATCAAGGGATATTATTAAGCTGGCATGTTGATTGATGCCCCCTCTTAAAATGATTAGTTTTATAATAATTTATTTTAAATTCCTGAAAATAAGTAAGTACAGTTTTTTAAATTGTAGTAAAAATAGTATTTTTCTAACAATGTTGCTGTATTTCTCTGGTAAAAAAGCAATTTTAGGGGACAGATAAAGTAGGAAAGGGAAGAATTATTTATTTGAGAAATAATTTAAAACAAATATCTTAAACAGGAAATTTTCGGAACCGAAGGAGTAGATATAGTTCTTCATGTGATGAAAACAGACCCCAGGAAGTTACAGAGTGGCTTAGGCTATAATGTACTTCTTTTTAGTACATTGGACAGCATTTGGTGAGTATTACTGTACTCAAATTAAGTAGACTCACAGCAGTCATGCATCACTTTACAACAGTGAGGATACATTCTGAGAAATGTTTCCTTAGGCAATTTCATCTTATGCAAACATTATAGGGTGTAGTTACACAAGCATAGATGGTATAGCCTACTACACACTTAGGCTAGATGGTATAGCCTACTACACACTTAGGCTAGATGGTATAACCTAAAGGCTGCAAACTGTATGTCATGTTACTGTACTGAAGATTGTAGGCAACTGTAACACAGTGGTAAGTATTTGTGTATCTAAACATGCCTAAACATGTAAAAAGGTACAGTAAGACTATAGAATAAAAGATTTTAAAAAATTAATATACTTGTATAGGGCACTTTCAGTGCCAGTTGCTATGAGTAAGTCAGTGAGTGAACTGTGAATGAATGTGAAGGCCTAGGACCTTATTATACATTACTATAGACTTTATCAACACTCTACACTTAGATTACACTAAACTTATTTTTAAAATATATTTTCTTTTTTTCTCAATAAATTAACCTTAGCTTACTGTAATTTTTTTTTTTACTTTATAGATGTTTTAATTTTCTTTAAGTTTTTGGCTCTTTTGTAATAACATTTAGCTTAAAATACAAATACATTGTATAGCCATACAAAAATATTTTCTTTCTTTATATTTTTTATTCTGTAAGTTTCTTCTGTTTTTAAAAACATTGCATTGTTTTTACTTGTTAAATATTTTGCTAAAAACTAAGATTCAAACACAAATTAGTCTAGGCTTATGAAAAAATTATTTCTGTGCATATATTTTATTAAACATGCATAGATATTTCTGTCCAGTATACACCTAGATGTAAAAATGGCTAGATCTGGGCATTTTTATGTCTGTTCAACTTTAGGAGATAATACCAAAAAAATTTCCAAAGTACTTAGTTACACCTTTCCCAGTAGCGTGGAGGTTTCTCCTTGCTCCACACCCTTACCAACACATTGCATTATATCTTTCATTGCAGCCATTCTTGTGGACTTGTGCCAGTGTCTCTTTGTAGTTTTAATTTTCATATTTCTGATTGCTAGTGAGTTCATTTGCCATTTGAATAGCCTCTTTTTCGTGAAATCCCTACTCAAGTCTCTTGCTCACTTTTCTACTGAATTACCTATTGTTTTTTATAGAGTTCTTTATATGTCCCGGACATGAGCCTTTTTATGTTGTATGTTTGTCAAATATATTCTGCCACTCTGAGGCTTACATTTTTCACTCTCTTCACTC
The DNA here is from genome assembly GCF_002776525.5 of Piliocolobus tephrosceles. Lineage (NCBI taxonomy): Eukaryota > Metazoa > Chordata > Mammalia > Primates > Cercopithecidae > Piliocolobus > Piliocolobus tephrosceles. The sequence goes on along the minus strand of NC_045441.1, from coordinate 81,893,060 downwards.
TCTTTTTGTTGAACCAATAGTCTTAATTTCAGTGTGGTCTAATTTGCCAGTCTTTTTTTATCGTCAGTACTTATAGTGCCCTGTTTAAACAGTCTTTCCTTACCCCATAGTCATGAAGATCACTGCCTATATTTCTTCTAGAAGCTTTATTGTTTTTGCCCTTTACATTTAGACCTACAATCTACCCGCAGTTGATTGGTATGTATAGTGTAAGGTGAGGTACAAGTTTTTCTTTTTTTGTGTGGATGTAATTCAATGCTGTTTTTGGATAAACCATCCTTTACCCACTGCTTTGCAGTACCTTCTTTGTATAAATCAAATGTCCATATATATCTGGATCTATTTCTAGGCTTTCTGTACTGTTCTACTGGTCTTTTGTCTATCCTTTTGTAATGTACTATTTTAATAATTAGGTCTTTTTAATAAGTCTAGACATCTGGTAGGGTAAGTCTTTCTACTTTTTCCTTCTCCATTAAAATTGTCTTAGCTTTTGCTGACCCCTTGCATTTGGACAGTCAAGGTTCCCTAGAGAGACAGAACCAGTAGGAAAAAACATAGAGAGAGATTGAGATTTATTATAAGGAATTGGCTCACACAATTATGAAGACTGAAAAGTCCCAAGAATTACCGTCGGCAAGTGGAATACCCAGGAGTACCGATGATGCAGTTCCAGTCTGAGACCGAAGGCCCAAAGACCAGAAAACCCGGTGGTCTAAGTGCCAGTCTGAAAGCTGGATGCTTGAAGCACAAGAAGAGTAAATATATCCGTATGAGTCCCAGCTCAGCAGTCAGGCAGAGGAGTTCCTTCTTACTCAGCCTTTACATTCTGTTTATATCTTCAGTTGCTTGCATAAGGCCCACCCACATTAGTAAGGGCAGGCTACCTTTTTCAGTTTACTGATTAAAATGTTAATTACATACAGAAACAGTTTCACAGACACATCCAGAATAATGTTTACCCAAATCTCTGGTCACCCCAGGGGTAAAACCTTGGACCACCTGAATGGGAGGAGCAAAGCTGATGGCATTTTATATACCAGCCTCTACCCCACTCCTACTGTCTACAGACCATGATGAAACAGGCAGTAGAAACAATGTCTTTTCTTTTTTTTCAAGATGAAGCTATGTTTAGAAAGGGGACACAGGAAAGTGACCACAGCAGGCTTGCAATTTCTGGGAGGAACTGAGAATAGTATCTGTTGCTACCACCAGTGATAGCTTGTTCAGTCCACATTCCCTATCAGGAAAAAAAGTGTAAGTAGCCCCAGCAGCAGCTTTAACCCCTGATTCCATGTGAGCTGCACAAACCAAAGTAGGCACTTTAGCAAATTGTTACAGAAAAGGGGTCCTGATCCAGACGGAAAGAGAGGGTTCTTGGATCACACACAGGAAAGAATTCAGGGTGAGTCCAAAGGATAAAGGGAAAGCAAGTTAATTAGGAAAGTAAAGCAATAAAAGAATGGTTACTCCATAATCAGAGCAGCCCTGAGGGCTGCTGGTTTCCCATTTGTATGGTTATTTCTTGATGACATGCCAAACACAGGGTGGATTTTTCATGCCTCCCCTTTATAGACCATATAAGGTAACTTCCTGATGTTGCTGTGGCATTTGTAAACTGCCATTGCACTGGCAGGAATGTAGCAGTGAGAACAAGCAGAGGTCACTTGTGTCACCATCTTGGTTTTGGTGAGTTTTACCTGGCTTATTCACTGCAACCTGTTTTATCCCCAAGGTCTTCATGACCAGTGTTTTTTGTGACCTATCTCATCCTGTGACTTAGAATGCCTTAACCATCTGGGAATGCAGCACAGTAGGTCTCAGCTTCATTTTACCCAGCCCCTATTCAAGATGGAGTTGCTCTGGTTCAAATGCATCTGACATTTTCCCCATCCCTTTTATAAGAGAAGCCTTAATCCTAAGGGTTGCAGAGGGATGAAGATCCATCTTCTGTAACACCTTCAGGCTGAAGAGGGGTGATAATATTCCTGCCTATCTATTATGGTCTCTTGTGTTCAGGGTACAGGAAGCTCAGTCAGAAAGCATCGGTATGTCGAGGGTCATTCATAACTACTGAGTTCTGACAAAAACGATATCTGAAAGATTAATAATTGAATATTAATTGTTGATTAATATTGACAAAATTGAATAGAATATTTATTCAGGTTTTCCCATTATCTAGCCCTCTTGTTTCTTCTGAGCAGCAGTCAGAGATCACTGGTGGGTTCCCAGGAATGAGCAGCATTAGTCTAAATTGTGGAAACAAACTTGAAAACAGCTGATGAGACTAGAACCTTACAACAGGTGTACCATAGTTCTTGAAACATATTTCCCTCTCCAGTTTCCCATTTATCCTAAAGACAAATGATGGTAAGACCAATTTGCTTTATTATACTTGGCCTGATTATCTGTATAAGGTACAGCAAGAATAATTATTTGCCATATGGACTATTTGAATTGGCTTTGATGGAACTCTGTTCCATAAGGAATCTCAGATAAGACTTTTTTAAAGCCAAGCCCAGTCATGGGTTTGTACCCTCACATACCTAAGAGTTGGGTAAATTCCTCTTCTCATGAGGTCCCAAGATAACGTGGGGCTCCTGTGCCTGTCAGAAAGTGACATTCTTTACTTACCACAGGTCAGGAACCCTATACAGAGACTGTGTAGATAAAGTATCCAGTTTTCCCAAAGGACTTTTATTGGCTTTACACATCAAGTCTGATTCCTCAAAGCACACCATTCCGGTCAAAGCCTTAGTAAAATAACCAGTGTCTCCAGTTGTGTCCTGTTGCAAAAGAAAATAGATTCTTACTGCACTTCTTGTTGCAAATATCTATATTGCCATAAATTAAGAATACTCACGAATAGTTGTCAAATTCTGGTGAAATTGGGTAGAGAAAAACAAATATGCTCCAAATTCTGTTCACAGGAGCATACTTTACCTAATTGTTAAAAGCTGTAAATAGCTCCAAAGATGAATTGTCTTGACTCTGGGGGGAAAAAAAGGATCAGCAGTGTTTTAAGCAACAAATTAAAAAGATTAGTTTAGTTTAGTCTGCACAATTAATTTCTGTTTGATATTCATGAACATTTCAGCTCTCTATGAGAGTTCTGAAAGGTTTTTTCCTCTATTCAGAAGTCACAATCTCCAAAGTTATCAGAAACCTGCATTTAAGAATGCCTATTACAATTCTATAGCTGACTATAAACGACCTTTTGAAGAGGATCAAAACAAAACAATTGTTTATGGATGACAAAATGTCACACAGTCAAAAACACAATTGACAAAGCAGTTTAGTCACCTCGGTGGCATACAATGATTTTATGTAGCAATTATAACTATTAATGACCTATACTAAGTCATATTAGAATTGTAGGAGTTTCCCATCATTTTGGAACACATGCCAGTAACACATTTATGCAAATATAGCCCAAAGAAAGCTAAATACTGTTTCACATTTGACAATGCTTCCTATATGATGTTTATACCAAATAAGCCAAAGTTTACCTTTACATTAGGGTACTATTTTAAACTCAATTCTTAATAAAACCTTATAGACATATCTACCCAATTTTAATGTTTGAATAATACCCCTTTAATTTTAGCCAATGGCCACACACAGAATTTCTTTTACAATTTTTCACAAACCTGCCCCAACTTGCTTAAACCTTCAGCTTTTTCTTATCTAATTGTAAAATATCCTTTAACCCTTTAATATAGGCAAAAAAAAAAAAAAAAAAAAAAATCCACATTCCCATGACTTCTTATAATCTTTTGACAAAAACACATTTCACTTTCTTTATACACCTTACATATAAAACTGTTTCTTTAGTAGTCTCAAATACATGTTACACTGTTAACTCTTGGTGACTTTTGCTTTTGGCAAAAAGCTCGGTAAGTTCAGCATTTCTAATTATATACTAGGCATGAAGTCTAGGACCCAGACAGAAGTACAGATAAGGTCTGACTTTTCCAGCATCGTATTCCGTGTGTCCCAGGCCTTACCTAGCCATAAAGCAGGCAAGTTACAGTAAGAGTCATAGTGGCATTTTATGAAGCATTAAGGGGGCCTAATGACCTTCAAATTGTACAACATTTCTTGCACAAATTCCCTTTCACTAATCCTTTCACAACTTACATAGACTATGACATGCTTAGACTTTCCAACTTGTCCTAAACATCCCTCTTTTTAAACAACCAGTTGTTTTACCTTAGGACAAGAATCTACCATACAAGATTGTTTTTTATATAAAATCTGTTTTCTTTATAACCTTCTTTGCATAGTTAGGGGGCATGGCTAATTTCACATGTCCCCAGGCCCTATCTACAATCTAATGCTCCTATATAAATTGAACAATTTTCAAAAGTCAAAGAAGCCACTTATGACCTTAAAGCATTTGGAAAACCTGATACCTGACCTGCATAGTTTACACCAAATGTTTACATTTTTGAAGATATTTTGGTTTTACCAATAATCTTTATTAAAACTGTTTTGATTTCCCAAAGATTACTAAAGTCACATGAACTAAAAGGCATTCTACTTTTTACTTTTGATTTTTTTAATCAAAAAAATGTTTGATTTAAGCTCTTATTATTGATAAACTAATTAGAGCTCTTTCATATATAAACATCACACACATAATACATTTAAATACAGAGACACGCAGAAGATAAAGGACTCCTTCCCTAAGCCAGGAATTGAACCCTGAACCTGGGCTGCCACTGTGGAAAGAGAAAGCATGGCCACACGGTTAAACAGGGTCAAGCTCTCAAGGACATACAAGGCAAGAGGGAAATCTTGTCCAGTTTTAGATTTTTGGGGGACCTGCAGCAAAATTTGTAACTTACCAGTTTGCTGAGCCATCTTGAAAGCAGGCCTACAGGTGCCCTATGATCTCTCCTAAGGTACCCCTCTTTATGACAGTACAATACAGAAAGACAAAGTACACCAGATTGGCTACAGCTTAAGATTAGGCTTGCAAATTATTTCTTCCATTAGTCAAAACTTTACAGAGGAGACAGTGATTTTACCATTCATTCAACTGGTTTGCACAGAGGGGAAGGGAAGGGATGAAGGGAAGGGAGCATTGCTTGTGGCAGTGTGAGAAAGGTGAGGTGCTCAGGGAGGCCAGAGAAAGACCTGTCCATTGGTGCCAACACTGAATCAAAAGTGCAGCCAATCGCTTTTAAGTCGAGAAGGGATCCTTTCCAGCATTCCCATTTGCTCTCAAGTTTTCCCTTTTAGGTAGGAAAAAGCTCCCTATGTCCCACAGTCCTATACGTGCCTAATCCTCTCACCCATAACCATAAGCAAAAAGTGCAAGGCAGATTGTTCCAAAGAGAATAGCAGTTAACATCCCATAGTTCCAAACCCATTCTTAGCCAAAAGGGACTTTACTGAGAGGGGCCTCTAACGCCTTAAATCTTATAAGAGATTCTAACCCTCCTAAATTGGCCTTTAAACCAGGGTCAGTCAAGTTTCCTTGCTTTTTAATAAGAGAGGCTTTTACCCACTTTGACTTAAGGAGAGACTCTAACTCCCCTAAGTTGACCTCTAACCCAATGCCATCCTTTAGCTGAGTACCCCACCACTTACCCAAGGTCAGCCAACCAGTGCTGCCATCTCTTTCCTTTGGATTGGGGCTGAGGGCTTTCTTCAGTATTGTCCCTCCGGGGCTTGCCAGAAAGATGTCACGAGACCCCAACACTTACCCAATATTAGCCTTTAGGCCAGGGTTTTCTCACTATCATCTCTCCCATGGTTGCCAGAAGGATGTTACAGGAAAGGGGTCCCAATCCAGACCCCAAAGGAAGGTTCTTGGATCAGGTGCAGGAAAGAATTCAGGGCAAGTCCACAGGGCAAAGTGAAAGCAAGTTTATTAGGAAAGTAAAGGAATGAAAGAATGGCTACTCCATAATCAGAGCAGCCCTGAGGACTGCTGGTTGCCCATTTGTATTGTTATTTCTTGATGATATGCCAAACATGGGGTGGATTATTTATGCCTCCCCTTTATAGTCCATATAGGGTAATGTCCTCATGTTGCCATGGCCTTTGTAAACTGTCATTGTGCTGGTGTGGGAGTGTAGCAGTGAGGATGACCGGAGGTCACTTTTGTCAGCATCTTGGTTTTGGTGGGTTTTAGCTGGCTTCTTTACTGCAACCTGTTTTATCTGCAAGGCCTTGATAACCTGTATCTTGTGCTGCACTCCTGTCTCATCCTTTGATTTAGACTGCCTTAACCTTCTGGAAATGCAGCCCAGTAGGTCTCAGCCTTATTTCACCCAGTCCCTATTCAAAATGGAGTTGCTCTTGTTCAAACACCTCTGACAAAATAATCTCAACTGCAAAGATGAGATATAATCATTATCCAATGTTTGAAGTGCACCAACATCTTGAAACAGCAATATTGACAAGGCCTGTAAATATTTTACAGAGTTTCATTCTGAGCCCAATATGATTGACCAAGGCCTGAGGCACAGTTGTTTGTTTGTTTGTTTGTTTGTTTTTTAGACAGAGTCTCATTCTGTCACCCCGTCAGTGGCGTGATCTCACCTCACTGCAACCTCCACCTCCTGGGTTCAAGCTATTCTCCTGCTTCAGGCTCCTGAGTAATTGGGATTACAGGTGCCCACCACCATGCCCGGCTGATTCTTGTATATTATTAGAGACCTCGTTTTGCCATGTTGGTCAGGCTGATCTCGAACTCCTGACCTTAGGTGATCCGCACCCCTCAGCCTCCCAAAGTGCTGGTATTACAGGCGTGATCACCACGCACAGCCTGAGGCACACTTTTAAGAGGTCCTGAGAAAATGTGCCTGAGGTAACTGGGCTACAGCTTGGTTTTATACGTTTTATGGAGATATAAGACATCAATCAATACACATAAGGTATGCATTGGCTTGGTTCGGAAAGGAAAGGCAACTCAAAGTGGGATTTTACAGGTCAGAGGTGGATTCAAAAATTTCCTGATTTTATTATTTAAAAACTGGGGATCAATAGAAAGGAGTATCTGGGTTAAAATAAGGGATTGTTGAGGCCAAGTTTCTTATTATGTAGAATAGTTGGTAAATGTACTCTCATCAGACCTTAAAAGGTGCCGGACTTAGTTAAATCACTCCTGGATCAGGAAAATACTTGGAGAGGGGAGGGGATTCTCTACAGAATGTAGATTTTCCCCAGAAGAGACTGCTTTGAAGGGCCATTTAAAAATAAGTCAAAGGAATATATTTTGGGGCAAAATACTTTGATTTCTTTGAGAGCCTACTGTCATGTGATGCTATACCAGAGTCAAGTTGGAATTCGGTATCTCATTGCTGTGAAGTCTGTTTTTTCATTCTTAAGATCTCTGTTTTAATGTTATACTCACTGGTCAGTTGTGCCTGAATTCCAAAGGGAGGAAGGTATAATGAGGCATGTCCAACCCCTGCTTCCCATCATGGCCTGAACTAGTTTTTCAAGTTTACTTTGGAATGCCTTGGCTGAGAGAAGGGTTCGTTCAGTTGATTGGGGGGCTTAGAATTTTATTTTTGGTTTACAGCAACAATAAATGGATATATCTTGCAAAAAAGTTACGAGACCAGCCAGAGAAGATCACTAAGAATAATTAATATCACGAAAGCAAAGGAGAATGTTTTATCTGTAGGAAAGAAATAGGCAGTTATGAAAAAGAATTGATATTGGTTTTTAAAAACGTTGAAACTAAACAATGCTGGTAAAGTTTCTTCGAAGTTCTATTTTTTTAGGTAAAAACATTAGCTACTTGATTTAGGAAGATGAAGAAAACATATTCTTTGAAAATGCTTTGATAAAAATAAAGCTGTACAAATTGAGTTTAAGGATAAATGTTTGTCAAATGAATTACTTTCTTTTAATTTAAGGTGCTGTATTTTGGGATGTTATCCTTCAGAGGATTATTTTCTTGAAAAGGAAGGCATTTTTCTCCTTTTGGATGTGTTGGCAGTAAGTATGGCTATAACAATTGTAAGACAAAAGACAAATATGTCTAATAAAGACCTCTTCCAAATTGAATGCCACAGAGCATTATTCTATGAATAAATGTGCCCCAAATCATGTTCAAAGGTATGGTCCTAAACAAAATTGCTCCTAGAGATTCATAATACACAGTATATTAAAGGCTCTGAAAATTCCTCTGGTTGGAAAATCATTTTACGAGTATTTTTTCAATGTTTTCAAATACATGGGAATAAAGAATTTGTTTTTTCTTTGTACTCCATCAGCCTACTAAGAAACAGCTTGTGAAGAGCTCGACCCTATCAAAACCCATAGTCATTTATTAATAACTTCTAGTTTCTTCCCCTGATATTAAAATATAAGGGCCACGTTAGACAAGGAGCAAAGATAAGCATTTTTAAAGAACTATGTATTATAGTTTCTCTCTCTTTTTTTTTTTTGAAGACAATAATTCTTAATATTTATTGCAACTGTTTTCCTTTTCTGTTTCCTTGCTAAAGTTGAACCAAAAAAAATTTTGTAATCTAATACTTGGAATAATGGTTGAATTTTGTGATAATCCCAAAACTGCAGCTCATGTCAATGCTTGGCAAGGGAAGAAGGATCAAACAGCTGCTAGTCTTTTAATTAAATTGTGGAGAAAGGAGGAAAAAGAACTAGGAGTAAAACGTGATAAAAAGGGGAAGATCATTGGTGAGTATATTTATAATTGTTAGTAGAAGCAATTAATGTATATATTTTAAAAGATCTTTAAATGGTATTAGGAAAGCATCAGGCCTTTCACCCCTTTGTCTAAAGTTTTTTTTTTTTTAACAAGGGTTTGAAAAATTTGCTATCATAAGTGATTGGAAGAAAACTAAGTAAGTTAGTAGTAGGTTCATATTATTAGAGAATATTTTTAAGAAATGGTATTTAATTATATTCTTTAATTATAGTCTTTAACTAAAAAAAATTAAAGTAGTTCCTAAAGATGCCTCTTTGAGTTTTCTGCTTTTACAGAAATTCGGTAATATTTCATTGAGATGTAAATAGATTGCTTCAAAATAATATTTTGGCATTTTATACATTTCTGTTCATTTTTCCTTTTTTTAAATCCATTAGGTATTATCCATAAAAAATCCATAAAAAATGGATTTTTTAAATCCATTTTTCCTTTTTTTTAAATCCATTTAATCTGTGACCTGATTAATGTTTACAGAGTTTACTTTTTATATTATTTCCTAAATATAGTCCAAATGTTCAAAAATTTTAATTACTAGATTCTAAATTAATGATACTTACAGTATCATAATTTTTAGTTCATTTACATTTTCCATACTGCTATATTACTTTTTTTTTTTTTTTTTTTTTGTGAGACAGGGTTTCACTCAGGTCACCCAGACTGGAGTGTGATGGTACAATCTTGGCTCACTGAAACCTCTGCCTCCCAGGCTCAAGCGATTTTCCTGCCTTAGCCTCCCAAGTAGCTGGGTCTATAGGCATGCGCTACCACACCCAGCTAATTTTTGTATTTTTTATAGAGATGAGGTTTCACCATGTTGCCCAGGCTGATCTCAAGCTCCTGGGCTTAAGCAATCCACTCACCTCAGCCTCCGCAAGTGTTGGGATTATAGGCATGAGCCACCACACCTTTCAATATATTACATTTTCTTTTTTTCTTTCTTTTTTTCTTTTTTTTTTTTTTTTTTTTTGGAGACAGAGTCTCGCTCTGTTGCCCAGGCTGGAGTGCAGTGGCACGATCTCGGCTCACTGCCACTTCTGCCTCCCTGGTTCAAACAATCCTTCTGCCTCAGCCTCCCAAGTAGCTGGGTCTACAGGCACGTGCCACCATACCCAGTTAATTTTTGTATTTTTTTTATTAGAGACAGGGTTTCACCACGTTGGCTAGGCTGGTCTCGAACTCCTGACCTCAGGGGATCTGCCCGCCACCACTTGCCAAAGTGCTGGGATTACAGATGTGAGCCACTGTACCCCGCCTACATTTTCTAAGCCTTTTAAGATTCTTATGGTTTCATCTAAATGGTTCATATTTTTATTTATTTTATTTTAGGTTCGGGGCACACATGCAGGTTTGTTATATGGGTAAACTCATGTCAGAGGGGTTTGTTGTACAGATTATTTTGTCACCCAGGTACTAAGCCTAGTACCCAATAGTTATTTTTTTCTGACCCTCTCCCTCCTCCCACTCTCCACCCTCTAATAGGCCTCAGTGTGTGTTGTTCTCCTCTATGTGTCTATGAATTCTCATCATTTAGATCCCACTTATAAGTGAGGACATGCGGTGTTTAGTTTTCTGTTCCTGTGTTAGTTTGCTAAGGATAATGGCCTCCACCTCCATCCATGTTCCCTCAAAATACATGATCTCATTGTTTTTATGGCTGCATAGCATTCCATGGTGTATATGGACCACATTTTCTTTATCCAGTCTGTCATCATGAACATTTAGGTTGATTCCATGTCTTTGCTATTGTGAACAGTGCTACAGTGAACATTCATGTGCGTGTGTCTTTATGGTAGAATGATTTATATTCCTCTGAGCATATACTCAGTTATGGGATTGCTGGGTCGAATAGTAGTTCTGTTTTTAGCTCTTCGGGGAATTGCCCCACTGCTTTCCACAATGGCTGAATTAATTTACACTCCCAGCAATGGTGTATAAGCATCCTGTGTTCTCCACAACCTTGCCAGCATGTTATTTTTTGACTTTTTCATAACAGCCATTCTGACTGATGTGAGATGCTATTTCATTGTGATTTCAATTTGCATTTTTCTAATAATCAGTGATATTGAGCTTTTTTCATATGCTTGTTGGCTGCATGTATGACTTCTTTTGAACAGTGTCTGTTCATGTCCTTTGCCCACTTTTTAATGGGGTTGTGTTTTTTCTTACAAATTTGTTTAAGTTTCTTATAGATGCTGGATATTAGACCTTTGTCATATGCATAGTTTGCAAAAATTTTCTCCCATTCTGTTGGATGGCTTTTCATCCCGTTGATAGTTTCTTTTACTGTGCAGAAGTTCTTAAGTTTAATTAGATCCCATTTGTCAGTTTTTGCTTGTGTTCCAATTCCTTTTGGCATCTTTGTCATGAAATCTTTGCCCATTCCTCAGTCCAGGTTGGTATTGCCTAGGTTGTCTTCCAGGGTCCTTATAGTTTTGGGTTTTACATTTAAGTCTTTAATCCAACTTGAGTTGATTTTTGTATATGGTATAAGGAAGAGGTCCAGTTTCAATTTTCTGCATATGCCTGGCCAGTTATCCCATCACCATTTATTAAATAGGGAGTTCTTTCCCCACTGCTTGTTTCTGTCAGCTTTGTTGAAGATCAAATAGTTGTAGGTGTGTAGCCTTATTTCTGGGCTCTCTATTCTGTTCCATTGAACTGTGTCTGTTTTCGTACCAGTACTATGCTGTTTTGGTTACTGTGGTCTTGTAGTTTAGTTTGAACTTAGGTAATGTGATGCCTCTAGTGTTGCTCTTTTTGTTTAGAATTTCCTTGGCTATTGGGGCTCTTTCTGGTTCCATAGGAGTTTTTAAATAGTTTTCTCTAGTTGTGTGAAGATTGTTGTTGATAGTTTTATAGAAATAGTATTGAATCTGTAAATTGCTTTGGGCAGTATAACCATTTTAATGATATTGATTCTTCCTATCCTTGAGCATGGGATGTTTTTCCATTTGTTTGTGTCATCTCTGATTTCTTTAAGCAGTATTTTGTAATTCTCATCATAGAAATCTTTTGGCTGCCTGGTTAGCTGTATTCCTAGTTATTTTATTCTTTTTATGGCAATTGTGAATGGGATTGTGTTTCTGACTTGGTTGTTGGCTTGGCTGTTGTTGGTGTGTAGGAATGCTAGTGACTTTTGTACATTGATTTCATATCCCAAAACTTTGCTAAAGTTGTTTATCAGCTAAAGGAGCTTTTGGGCCGAGACTATGGAGTTTTCTAGATACAGACTCATGTCATCTGCAAACAGGGACAGTTTGACTTCCTCTCTTCCTGTTTGGATGCCTTTTTTTTTTCTTTCTCTTGTTTGATTGCTCTGGCCAAGATTTCCAATACTATGTGGTAAAAGAGCGCATGCCTGTCTTCTGCCAGTTTACGAAGGGAATGCTTCCAGCTTTTCTCCATTCCATATAATGTTGGCTGTGGGTTTGTCATAGATGGCTCTTATTATTTTTAGATATGTTTCTTTAAGTATTGTTTATTTTTAAATGAAAATACTTCCCCCTTTTGATGACTTGTATCTTCCTTCAATCTATTTTTGTTTTTTCTGAATTTTGACCTATAGCATCATAAAATAGTTTTTATATTTATGGCATAATATATAGAAACCAAAAGTAAAGAAGGTTATATCACTGTTAAACTGACATTACTCAAGTTCTGGATTTCAAAATTTTTTAAATTAGCTACATAGAAGTTTTACTTTTAAAAGGTAATTTTGTTAAATTTTAATATTTTCCATAAGCAATAAAAATGAAAGCTCTAAGTTTTGCCACAGAGTGGGGAAGAAATAGCTGCTTAATTATTATTTCAAAAGTGTAACCATGTAATAGGCACTATTTTTTTTTGCTACAATATTTTTATGTGTTTTATGTTATCTAGAGTAAAATCTCAAAATTAAGTATTTGTTTACTATGGTTTTGATCTGTCCCTTTTCTATTTTCATGCTATCCAATGGTTAGATACAAAAAAACCTCTACTTACTAGCTTTCAAGAAGAGCAAAAAATCATCCCACTGCCTGCTAACTGCCCATCTATTGCGGTTATGGATGTTTCTGAGAATATTAGAGCAAAAATTTATGCTATATTGGGCAAACTAGGTAAGAAGTTCTCTTCAAATTTGCAAGTCTATATGTTTTGCTAAGTATACACACTGATTTTACTTTGGAGTCAGTTTTTCAAATATAATGAGCAAAAGTCTCTTTACACAGAGAAATGCATTTTCCATTGTTACCCCAATACCCAAACTGCATCCCTCACCAATTAAATCAGAATCTCTGTGTGTGGGATCCAGGCAATAGTATTTTTTAAAGTTCCCCAGGCAATTCCAATGTGCAGATAGGATTAAGGATAGTTTTGATGATTAAGCTTAAAATACTAACATTCTGAGTCACTTGAGTTTTTTTTTAAGTCTTTGCTTTCTATTAAGGAAAAAGTTATCAAACACTTTTCAGCTTCTGAAGTAAGATATTATTGTCTGACTACAACACAGAAAGAAACTATTCCTATATATTGGATGACCTGGCAGAAATTTGTTATAGAAGGAAGCCTACTCACAAGCTACTCACAGAATTAACTTTATCATAAAGCAAGATGAAATCAAAAGTAACTTTGCATTTGTTTTAAGATAGATAGATAGATAGATAGATAGATAGATAGATAGATAGATAGA
>NC_045441.1:81762528-81879686 GCF_002776525.5 Piliocolobus tephrosceles | reverse complement strand
AGATAGATAGATAGATAGATAGATAGATAGATAGATAGATAGATAGATTCTTTTAATCACTTGCTCTGCTAAAGTAATTCTGTCTTTATAAACTTTATTTTAGATTTTGAAAATTTACCTGGCCTCTCCGCTGAAGATTTTGTCACCCTCTGTATCATACATAGATATCTTGATTTTAAAGTAAGTATCTTTTTAATAACCTGATTATTAAAATCTAGATAGCAAAAAAATAACTGGAAAATAAAAGATCTATTCATGGTTGTAAGCAATCATCTACATATGTATAGTTTTTATTTTTCATTTTGCATCTGATGCTGTTGAAGAAATACAGCATACACCCATCCCATGACTGGGTGTTTTTCATGGGATAAGATTTCATCCAACTTAGTTTATGAAAGAAGATGTACAAAACTGATATAAGCTGGGCGCGGTGGCTCACGCCTATAATCCCAGCACTTTGGGAGGCCGAGGCAGGCGGATCATGAGGTCAGGAGATCGAGACCACCCTGGCTAACACGGTGAAACCCTGTCTCTACTAAAAATACAAAAATTAGCCAGGCATGGTGGAGGGTGCCTGTATTCCCAGCTACTTGGGAGGCTGAGGCAGGAGAATGGTGTGAACCCGGGAGGCAGAGCTTGCAGTGAGCCGAGATCACACCACTGCACTCCAGCCTGGGTGACAGAGTGAGACTCTGTCTCAAAAACAAACAACAACAACAACAAAAACGGGTATAAAACTATTCAGAAGCCTACCAAAATATATGTGTATATGTGTATATGTGTATATTTTTGAGATGGAGATTTTGCTCTTGTCGCCAGGCTGGAGTACAATGGCATGATCTTGGCTCACTGCAACCTCTGCCTCCCAGGTTCAAGTGATTCTTCTGCCTCAGCCTCCCAAGTAGCTGGGATTACAGGCACCTGCCACCACACCCAGCTAATTTTTGTATTTTTAAATTTTTTTATTCTCATGCTTGTAATCCCAGCACCTTGGGAGGCTGAGGTGGGTAGATCACACGAGGTCAGGGGTCCGGGACCAGCCTGGCCATACAGTTTCTTCTCTTTGGAGTTGGAATTAAATAAGTTATTACTTATTAAAACAAATTATTAATACTTATTAAAGTTTATTTTATCATTATATTATGATCCAATCTTGATTAAAAGATAGTAGGTTACTTACCTTGCTAGTTATAATTTTGTCAGTAAATACTTTTGAAGTCTCAAGCAAGTCTTTTTAACATTCTCCTACTAATATTAGTGCTGTGTATTTGAATGTTATAAATGAGTAAACATCTATCATCTTTCTTCCTTTTTTTTTTTTTTTTGAGACACAGTCTCACCCTGTCACCTAGCCCGTGCAGTTGCATGATCACAACTCACTGCAGCCTCAACCTCCCACGCTCAAGTGATCCTCCAGCCTCATCCTCCCAAGTAGCTGGGACTACAAGTGTGTACCACCATACCCAGCTTTTTGTTTTTGCTTTTTTTTTTGGATAGAGACAAGGTCTCACTGTGTTGCTCAGGCTGCCCTCAAACTCCTAGGCTCTAGTGATCTACCCACTCCACTCAGCCCAAAGATGAATTTTTTCCTTATCATAGATATTTTTTTCTTTAATTTTATGGGTCCAGCACACTTCTGCTGCACAACTCTGCTCTTTTTTCTCTAATTCTAAACACACTCAAGAACATTAATTTCTAGACAGCCTAGAATATGAAATGGAGCCACTAGCATGATGGAACCATGGAGTTAAAAGCTTGAGATTCCATTATAATTTTCCTTAGCTAGAAGGTGAGGGGCAGGGCCCCTTTTCTCAGGGTGGCTGGATTCTAGGGTCCTAGTAATCCCCATGTTCGTTCTCCTACAAGTTCATCTTGACCTAGCCTTCAGTACATAGCTTTAGGGAGGAAAGTAACAGCAGTTCAAAAAGATGAGAATAAATCAGCAGTTTCTGCAGCTGTGAAATCAAGGTAACTATAAACTAGAAGGCAGTGATGATGGTGATGATGGCAGTGAACTAGGCATAGAAGAGCCTTATCCATGAATAAGGCTCCATTGAAAAACATTTGATAAATTCCTACTGAGTACTCAGATGTAGCTGGCACCCTCAATCATTCCCAATGCACTTATTCCCAAGAAGTAATTTAGGAAAAGTTTAAGTGTTAACAGGAGTAACTAACCATTTAAAAGATTGTATAATTGTACAATTGCATCATTTATTTTTGGTTAATTTAACTTTGTTAAACTTTGTTGTAACAGATTGGAGAAATATGGAATGAAATATATGAAGAAATAAAATTAGAAAAATTAAGACCAGTCACTACAGATAAAAAAGCTTTGGAAGCTATTACAACAGCATCAGAAAATGTTGGAAAGATGGTTGCTTTTCTGCAAAGTGAGATAATTGAAAGCCAAGCACGCCAAGATGTGCAAAATGAACAAAAAGTATATGCAAAAGTAAGCTACATAGGTAGTGAGGAAGGAGAATGAAGATAGGTTGGTTAATGGGTACAAAAATACAGTTAGATAGGATAGGTTCTGTTGTTCAATAGCACAGTAGGGCAACTATAGTAACAATAAATTTATTGTATATTTCAAAATACCCAGAAGACTTGGAATGCTTCTAACACAAAGAAATGATAAGCGTTTGAGGGGATGGATGTCCCAATCACCCTGATCATTACACATTGTATGCACATATCAAAATATCGCATGTATGCCATAGATATGTACAACTATTATATATCAATAAAAAAGTAAGCCACAGATACCATTAAGGCACAAGATATTAATTTCAATGTATAAACCCAGATGAAGTTATCCATAGGATTTATTTTTCTTACTTGTGTTTCAGCCTTATTTTGTGATTTTCTCTTAGAGTCATTTTCAGTGTCTCTGTGCAGTTTTAAAAGAAACTATGAAGTTTGAGATTCAGTTACTGTAATCAGTGCTGTTTTTTTGCATTATAATTTTATTTCTACAGTCTTAAATTTTTAAAAGGCAGAGAGATACTTGAGACATGCCACTGCACTCCAGCCTGGGTGACAGAGTGAGATTCTGTCTCAAAAAAAAAAAAAGAAACTGAAACTTAATTATCTTTCTCATTTCAGATACAGGCCACACACAAGCAAAGAGAGCTGGCTAATAAATCATGGGAAAATTTCTTGGCTAGAACATCAAATGCGAAAACGTTAAAGGTAGGATTTTTAATGTGTTACAGTATCCACAACAAATAGCCAACTCTTAACAGACAGACTTTTTCAGGAACAAATATTCATTCATGTTTTCCTAGTGACCTTTCCATATACTACCAACACTATTAGATGCTCATATGCAATTTAGAGTGATAACTGAATTCACAGTTACAGAAGATGCTGCTTTGAGTTTCATTTGGTTTATCAGGGAGAAGCAAGGCTGATGTTCTTGACCTACATAAAGAAGAAGATGATAGCCAGGAATGAGCAGGAAAAATGTGTTCTGCTTTCCATTCTGAACTTGCTTATTCATTGATTTCTTTTCTGTGAGAGGCAAAGTAAAGGACACAAAGAGCAACTATCTTGTATTACTCTCTCCCCCATAGAGCTTTCCCCTCTGTGATCACCAAAAGAAGCATTATGTTCAAACTTAAATGTGAACTGGGGATAAATATGCCTTTGTAGAAAAATGTGGTAAGCTACTTCAACTGTAAGCTAGAAACTCATCTAAAAAATGTATAGTGCTAATCATTCACTTGAAATATGTGAGAAACACCATGGATTTCCAGAATTTCATTACTTTCCCCAACCTTTTTCCATTAATATATTGGATACACTTTTTAAAAATTCTCTCCTTCATTTCTGATACTTTGGATACACTTTACCTAATGTTCCAATTCTTCCTGTAGATATAAAATTGCTAAATGTTATGTTAGTCCACAAAGACAGTGGAACCATATTAAGATAGCAAAACCAAAGTTAAGAACAAGCTCACTCAAGGTACCAAGTTATCTCCCTTTTCACTGATAGTTCTTCTCAACTCTACTTATAAAATATCTTCATGACTGCCTGTATTTTTAGCACTAGTTAATGAAAATCAGCTCCTTTCCTGCAGATGGTTTATTACTTCACATTTCACTTGTTTAGTGTTGCAAATAACTTGAAAATAACTTCAAATAGCTTAAATATAACTGCAATGAATTACATAATTTATATTATTCTGAATGCTTAATATGTAAGTGTACTTAATCAGTTGGTAATTTATGCAACATATTTTGCAACGTGCATCACCTGATATAAATTTAATAGCTTATTAAATTATGTGCTAGAAATTGAACCTGATTTCTTTAGGACCTGCTTGACTCCTTGGTCATGTATGACCAGTACTTCGGAAATCTCTGGAAGACTTTTAGGTGACAGGAGTCTTCTTCAATGTGCAAAGTATCTAACTTACTAATTACTGTCTTTTTAGTCTAAATGAGTAAATGCAAATTTCAGCGCTATCTAATAAACAGCCAAAGCCTAAGCTAGACACAATTAAATATATTTTTCATTGTAAGTACCATCATTACTGATTTCATAGCAATTAATGTTTTCTTTCTAATTAAAATATCCTCAGAAAGCAAAAAGGCTTCAAGAAAAAGCTATAGAAGCCTCCAGATACCATAAACGACCACAAAATGCAGTATTTCACCAAACAGATATTAAAGGCCTTAACACAACGGTAAGATTCTTTTTCTCCATAACATTTTCTTAATAGACATTAAATTTAGGGTGTTTGTACAACTGTGCAAATGTACTGAAAACCGTTGAATTTTACACTTTAAATGGGTGGATTATATGGTATTTAATTATATCTCAATAAAACTGCGCAAAAAAGGCAAAAATTTAAATTTAAAAATTAGAAGTTAAAAAATTTAATAAAAAAAAAAAAAAAAACTTAGGTTCCCAAAATTGTATTTATATGGGATTTTCATCTCACATTTTTTCTTTTTGCTGTTCAAATTTCACATCATTAAGACATGTTTATCTCCAAGGTATATTCACTCTTGCCCAGTTCTGGTTTAGAGTAGGCCCAGTCCTCCAGGGTTTCTAAGAAACTGCTATAAACACTAGTCAGCTTATAACTGTCCTTATCTCTCTTTGACAGAAAAGACGCAGTGCTTCGTTTTCCTGGCAAATAGATCCCAAGTGTTCCTGGTATCCTCTGCTAGACTTAATTTGCCCCCAGTTACAAAACTGATAAGCAATAGAAATAGAGTTCAAACCTACTTTTCCTGGCTCCAATGCCCTTATGTTTCTATTATACCATAACTACCTCTAGTTACTCATATGTACATTTGTGTCTTTTCAAAAGTAAGTTGAAGGATGAATTTTTCTCTTGTTGAAAATTGTGTAAATGGACTTTTGACGTTTACCTTTTACCTTTTTTAGGTGCCCACCGGTGGGGTAGTAACAGTGGAAAGCACTCCTGCCCGATTGGTAGGAGGACCTCTGGCTGATACAGATATTGCTCTTAAAAAACTGCCCATTCGAGGAGGAGCCTTGCAGAGGGTGAAAGCAGTTGAAATTGTGGATGCACCAAAAAAGAGTATTCCTACGTAATATACTCTAGAGACTTTTTGAAATAAAATCAGCTCGTAATTTTTTAGTTGAATATATCTTTATACATATGTAAAGCCAATATTTTAGAATAAGTATTTTAGTATAAATATTTTAGTAAAATACTATAAAAATAAAAGGACATGTAATTTATTTTTATGGAAAACATCAACATGTAATATCAGAAGAGTTGTCATCAGTTTCTTTGGAAAGGCTACCAATTTTATTAAGTGAAATTGTAAAACATCAGTTAGGACTCTGTTGGTTGCATGTGAACTATTCTAACTAGTTTAAGCCAGAAAAAAAATTTCTTACAGGCTCTGTATCTATCAAATCTAGGAGGAATTTAAACTACAGGCATTGCTGAATCTAAGGACTAAAACTATATGAGTAGGATCTTCTCCTTCCCTAGCAGCTCCTGGCTTATATTTTCTTAGGTTCATGCCTGTGTCTCCTGGTTTCTGCAACTGCCTATGCATCTCAGGACCCCGATTGCCCACATGCCTACTTCTGAGCCATTCACCATGACTTTGGCCATGGCTGAGTACTGCCTATCCCTGGAGCCAGAAGCAGGGCAACTCTATCCAAAACATATGGATAGAGTGGGGAATCAGGGTACTATTACCAGAAGCATGTATATATGAATCTTGGGCAGCAAGATAAACAATAACTGCAACAAATATGTTGGTCAAAATAAAATTATGTTTTCTCTGCTATAAAAGCAAATGTTAGTCATGAGCTAAATGGTAAAAAAGAAAAATACAGCTGGTTTTACTCTTAATGTATAAATATGCAAAGCAAACTCTAATGCGACTTCTCTTCTTTAATGGGGAAGAGAAAGGTGTAATGGAGAAAGTGTTTTCCCTCATTTGGTGGTAGAGGTATCTTGTCAAAGAATAGGAGATAAATGCCTTTATGCTAGACATAGAGCAAATCTGTGTCCCTGGATGCCGTTATGAAATCTCCCTCTCCTGCCTTCATTCCCTTCACACTCCTCCTCCAGCCTGGAAGCCATAAAGTTGAGTTCGTGTCCAGGGATCAGAGAAACAAGGACCTGTTTCTTAGGAAAATAAACGAATTCGAGTCTAGATTCTGGGCCCATGGGGCACACTCAGCAGTGTACTGGTAAATGTATAACTACTGGCTCTCCAGGAGGGAAAAGCCCTGATTTACATCATGTTCTCACCAATTCACATGGTATAAATACTGCCACTATTACCAATCTCAAGCTACCAATGTGATGCCATTGAATATAGGGTTGGGAAAACATAGATAGGGTCTTTCATTATTAGATAAGAGCAGGCTGTATCACCTCAGTGGACCCACATTTTCCTCCCTCCTCTTTCTTCCTCCTCCCCCTCCTCCTCCTCCTTCTCTTCCCTCAACTCATATTCTTCTAGGGATTTTCCATTATCCTGTCTGTGAAGATAGTAACGTCTTCATTGAGGGATAGAGGTTGCAGCTGTTGTTATTGTTCTAATTAGAATGAGTTGCCAGTTCACCTCTGATTGGCGGCCTCTCACCCTGGCCCAGATGCCCATCCTCTTGTGCCCCATAGGAGTAGATAACATGCATCAGTTTATCAGTGAGCTTTGCTCTCTCCTGAATCCCTTCCTCTAGTCTACCACCCTCAAGAAGATATTAGAAGGCATAATTTGTTTCTTTCCTTCACAGGAAACCCTAAGCATGGGTAGGAGCATACAACAATGAGATGCCCATACAAAAAGCACCAGATATATCTTAGGGACACGTCAGTAAACCCAGAATTGATGTAAAGTGTCCATGGCTAAGAACAACGAATCTTTGCTCCATTTTGTAGACTATAAGCTCTCTAAGAACAAGGTAGACACCACATCTCATTAATTATTGTACTCAGTATCTCAGGAAATAAATTATTAGATAATGTGATGGTGGCCTCAGCTCCTGGCAGCCTTTCCCTTGAGTTCTGCAAATGCAGCAAAGTACTGAGCACAAAGGGAAGATTCAGCCAACAAAATACTATACAAGTAATGCTCAACACAGACAACATGTTAGTTTAAATGTATTTACTTCATAGCCGGGTGTGGTGGCTCATGCCTATAATCCCAGCACTTTGGGAGGCCAAGGCAGGCAGATCACGAGGTCAGGAGATCGAGACCATCCTGGCTAACACGGTGAAACCCCATCTCTACTAAAAATACAAAAAATTAGCTGAGTGTGACGGCGGGCACCTGTAGTCCCAGCTACTCGGGAGGCTGAAGCAGGAGAATGGCGTGAACCTGGCAGGTGGAACTTGCAGTGAGCCGAGATTACACCACTGTACTCCAGCCTGGGTGAAAGAGTGAGACTCCATCTCAAAAAAAAAAAAAGAAAATGTATTTACTTCATAACATGATAGATTTTTGAAAATCTACTACATAAATATAACCAAGGTGTGGAAATAGTACTACTTGCTTGAGAATCATTTTTGTATGTAGTACAACTAAATGTCTCAGATTGATTAGGACTGACTCTAGATAATTTGTGATGTCTGTGGACCTTTCTTCTTCCATGTAGGTTTTGCCCATCAGCAAGAAGAAAGGTAAAACAGGGCAGATTATTATGTAACAGCTATTTAATAGACAAGTTTAAGTTGATGGAGAGCAGTAATGTTCCTTAATGCAGACACTTGTACTTGGTAGACAGATTCACCCAAGTTTGTGTATTATAATTCCAGCCACCACACAATGA
This sequence comes from Piliocolobus tephrosceles, assembly GCF_002776525.5. Classification (NCBI taxonomy): domain Eukaryota; kingdom Metazoa; phylum Chordata; class Mammalia; order Primates; family Cercopithecidae; genus Piliocolobus; species Piliocolobus tephrosceles. The sequence goes on along the minus strand of NC_045441.1, from coordinate 81,871,403 downwards.
GTGAGTGAATCTCTCTCACAATGTCACTAACTCTAAGTCTCTGTCTCTCATCACATCATATACTCTCACACCACCCCTGAGCCCTAGGGGACATGATGCCTACCCGTTCCTGCCTGGCTGAGAGAAGGATGGTATATTTTCTTACATTAGTCAAGTGAGACAAAATTTCAAGCTTTCAAACTGAAATTTTTACTAACCAACTGAATGAAAAGAAAGTCAAAAGAATAGAAGTGTGGAATTCAGTGAGCACAGATAAAAGTAGCTTCAACAATCTCAGTAATGAGACTTTGACCACAAGAGGGAGCTCAATCTAGCATGGTTAAACTAATTGTCAGACAGTGCTTACTTAACATTGGGTGAAAAATCAGTGAATAATTAGGTGAATAACTTTCATCTATCTGGCATCCTCAGTCTGCCTCATGGAACATAAAGTATATTTTACATACAACTATGTTATCCACCTTAAGTCTTTTCAGGTCAAATATCCAGTTTCTTTCATCATTCTTCTGAAAATATAATTTCTAGAATTTATGAATCTGGTCAGCTCCATCTGAAGTGCTACAATTTGTTAATATACCTCTAAACTGTGACCAAATGGAACAAAGATTTTTCAGGTGAGCAGGATCAATGTAGTCCCTCTCATTTTTAACACACATTCTGCCAACACAACCTTAACTTCAATAGTTTCATTATCAACCATTTTTCTTTATTGCTTATATTTAGTTGCCTTTCAAGGAAAATGTCAGGGATGCTTTCTGAAAAAGAATAGCAGACCCTGACATCCAGGAACTATCCTGGTACTATCAGGTCAAAATTCTATAGATAGACCCAATACCCCAACTTTGGTTTCTAATATCATTCTCCAGTAAAATGAGCCAGGGCTTTTTGGAGAAATGGCTGATTCTAAGGCTGGGGCAGAAATATATGATTCTGGAGCATCTTACTGAGCTCCCAGTGGCCAAAGCTGGAATGATTTGAACAAATCAATAATGTAGGGTTGGATTATAAACCAAAGTATGAACAAATGTTCAAACTCCATACTGATGTAAATAAATGATGAAAGGAAGGAAGAGAGAGAGAAAGTGGGGGAAGCCTCCATACAAAGAATTCTAAATGATTTATGTAGATATTCCCTCCTCAAGAAGGTAGAAGATAACTACCCATTCTCAAGTATGGGTTATGCTTAGTGACTTCTTTCCAGAGGATATAATATAGAAAGAAAGTGGAAAGAAACTTTACAATGGAGAAAACTGGCAAACACTACCTTAGCCAAGGTTAAACACCATCAATGGCAAGTCACATCAATGACATGTGCCTTTGATATGATGTGTTGAGTATGATTTACCTCTGTGGTCTTCATCCCAAAAGCCTATAATACCAGTCTAACAAATACATCAGGCAAACCCAAACTGAGGGGCATTTTGCAATATACCTGAGCAGTACTCAAAATTGTCAGGGTCATCAAAAACATGGTCTGAGACATTGTCACAACCCACAGAAGCCTGAGAAGACATGACAACTCAGTGTAACATGGGATCCTGGAATAACAATAATAAAAAAGGAGCTTAGGGGAAAACTACTGAAATCTGAATAAAATGGGAAGTTTAGTTAATATTGTATTGAGTTCAGTTTATTAGTTGTGACATATATAATGTAAGATATTAACAATAAGAATAAACATGGGGCCAGCACAGTGGCTCAGGCCTGTAATCCTGGCACTTGGGAGGCTGACTTACGCAGATCAGTTGAGTCCAGGAGTTGGAGACCAGCTTGGACAATGGAGTGCAATCCTGAATCTACAAAATCCAAAAATTATCTGGGAGTGGTGGTGTACACCACACCTGTAGTTCCAGCTATTTGGGAGGCTGAGGTAGGAGGATCAATTGATCAAACCTCCTTCAACCAGGAGGTTGAAGCTGCAGTGAACCGTGATTGCATTACTGACACAGCAAGACCCTGCCAAAAAAAAAAAAGAAAAAGAAAAAGAAATAGTGACAGGTATATAGGAACTCTGTACCATCTTGCAGCTTTTCTTCAAATTTGAAACTATTTTAAAATGAAAAGTTTATCAAATTTACAAGAAGAAAACATTAAAAAGCGGGCAAAGGACATGAACAGACATTTTTCAAAAGAAGTCATACATGCAGCCAACAAGCATATGAAAAAAAAGCTCAATATCACTAATCATTAGAGAAATGCTATCAAACCACAATGAGATACCATCTCACAGCAGTCAGAATGACTGTTATTAAAAAGTCAAAAAAATAACAGATGCTGGCAAAGTTGCAGAGAAAAGAGAATGCTTATACACTATTGCTGGGAGTGTGAATTAGTTCAACCATTGTGGAAAGCAGTGGGGCAATTCCCCGGAGAGCTAAAACAGAACTACTATCCGACCCAGCAATCCCATGACTGAGTATATGCTCAGAGGAATATAAATCATTCTACCATAAAGACACACGCACATGAATGTTCACTGCAGCACTATTCACAATAGCAAAGACATGGAATCAACCTTGTCTTTGAACATGCCCATGATGACAGACTGGATAAAGAAAATGTGGTCCATATACACCATGGAATGCTATGCAGCCATAAAAACAATGAGATCATGTATTTTGAGGGAACATGGATGGAGGTGGAGGCCATTATCCTTACCAAACCAACACAGGAACGGAAAACCAAATACCGCATGTTCTCACTTAAGTGGGAGCTAAATGATGCGAACTCATGGACACAAAATGGGGAACAACAGACACTGGGGCCTACTTGAGGGTGGAGAGTGGGAAGAGGGAGAGGATCAGGAAAAATAACTATTGAGTACTAGGCTTAGTACCTGGGTGATGAAATAATCTGTGCAACAAACCCCTGTGGCATGAGTTTACCTATAGAACAAACCTGCATGTGTACCCCTGAACCTAAAATAAAAGTTTAAAAAATAAACAAAAGTTTATTTAAAGTTCAAAAAAGAGTCTGGCCAGACTTGGTGGCTTATGCCTGTAATCCCAGCACTTTGGGAGGCAGAGGCAGGTGGATCACCTGAGGTCAGGAGTTCGAGACCAGCCTGGTGAACATGGTGAAACCAATCTCTACTAAAAATACAAAAAATTAGCCAGGCATGGTGGCAGGTGCCTGTAATCCCACCTACTCGGGAGGCTGAGGCAGGATAATCACTTGAACCCGGGAGGCGGAGGCTGCAGTGAGCCAAGATCACGCCATTGCACTCCAGCCCGAGCAACAAGAGCGAAACTCCGTCTCAAAAAAAAAAAGAAAAAATAAAGATTTGATAGAAACAGCAGAGGAACTTTAGGCATAGATAATAATTATCCTTTGTATCATCTTATGAAGAAATATTTGCGGGGTCAATATTAGATCCTTTGCCACCTTTTTTCTCCTCAGCCTTAAGCTCTCTGAAAAATAACTGGTTATGAGCTAAACCAAATGAGCTCAGCATAAACCCAAAGCTGTGAAACTGAGTCTTTACCATGGTACCACTACAAGAATTGGTGGTCTGTTTGTTTTTTAAAATGATCTCTTGACTGATCTAGTCAAACGATTTTGGATAGGACTAAAGAGAAATACATATTGTCCCCATTCAGCTTCATTTTGACCACCCTCTTTTTTATCTTCTATTCTGATATCATAAAATTGCTTTTGAATTAGATATTTCAGTCTATCCCCTGCATTGTCCCACTTCAGTGTCAACTCTGTGAGTCAAGGATTACGTCTGGATTGTTCACTAATATACCCTAAAGCTTAATGAATATTTGTTGAATGAATGAATAATGAACAGAAAGAATAAGTTTTTTTTATATGCAGATGACACTATTTGTGCCAAAAACTGGGAGGAATTTACGTTATGTAATCACCATCAAAAAGCTTAAGATAAACTGTTTTAAAACCAGATTGCCCAGTTTAGCAAATGTTCTTATTTTTAACCCAATGTAGTATGTGAATTCAATTAAAAGAACTAGAAAACCATTTTGCCATTAACTGGAAGACTAATTTTATTGATTTAAGCTAAAATGTTTATCATTACTGCAATAAAATTGTCATGACAACTATGAGTGATTGAGGACAACTGTTTGAATGATTTTTTAGACTAAAATTACATGGTCTTGCTTTACAGCATTGAACTTTTGATCTTCAATCAGTTGCCCAGATTGTAAAAGAGAACTGTTTTTTAAGGAAAACCATAACACTGCCTCTAGGTACCACTTCAGCTCCTCTGCAGGAAATGAATTCTAGGTGGATAGCTGTCTGGTCATTTTTATGAGAACATTAGCCCTACCCTCCAACCAGTTGATTTTCTGAGCTTAGGGATCCACCCTTAATTGGCAAGATAAGAAGTTTTCAATCTAGGCAAATATTAGCCCTACAATCTCATATTATCTGCTACTCATGCAAAACTGTTTATATGAAATAATATTACTGAAAGCTATGATGTCCTTCTTTAATATTGAATATTCCTAACCTGGGGTTTATGCAACCCCCTGAAATTACATGCAAAATGTAATTTTACGGGTGTTCATATATAAAACCCCTAATAAATGGTCTATACGTCATCAGAATTTGAAAGTGGCCCATAATGTAGAGAATGACCTTCCTTTAATTCAGTTTATTCTTGGATCAAGTCAAACCATCAGACAGCTCGTTACTTGTTCAGTATTATTTTAGCCGATTTTAAAACTTCTTATATTTGAGTTTAAGTGTACTGGAACCGGATTGTATAGGAGAGAACCTGTCATTGTAAGGATACTTGAAACCAGTGCTATAAACCGTGGTAGCCACTGTGAAAACCTATGGGTCAGATTTTTATTGATTCTTTGTCCTGGAAAATTCTGGGCCTCTATTGAACATGTGGTTTGGTTTTTCTTATAAGCATGTGAATCTTGAAACTGTTCATGTGTCCCTCTTCACTATGAGAAGCGGGAAACAGACGAAATTTATAGGCACCCTTTATCAAAGGTATAGGCATTTACGACATGCATTCAAAAAGTATTAATCTAAACCATAACTCCACTGTATGACTTCCCTGTCTTCACGTCCCATTGTTCCAATTTCCTCCACTACTTCATGTTTTCCTTTTCTTCTGTAGATGTCTTTAAAGCTTCACATCCTTTTTGAAATAAGATGTGAGATATAAATAGGCAATATCAAAAACAACTCATCTAACACAATAATTCCATCAAATTGTACTTTACTAAAACGAAGTTTCTTTTTGTTTATTGTTCCTTTTTCAAAACAAAGACAATAAAAATGAGAACATAAAAAGATTTTAATTCTTAATGCATGGAAAAATACTTTAATATAGAAGATGGCTTGGTAATGAAATGTACATTTCAGAAACCACACAATATACTACATTAAATATTACTTTTTAGGATAATACTGCCATTAATTTTGGCACAGTTTAAAAGTCAATATTAATGTATAAGATACCTTATAAAATTGGCTACAATTTTATTCCATTGACTATTGTATTAAAAATATATATCACATTTGCCTTCCAATTGATGTTTTCTTTAAAACAAAGACAGCTTCTGAGTAAAATATTATTGAGAAATTACCTGAAAATGTTGGAATAATTCAATAGCAATAAAGCAATTACAACAAAAAATGACCAGTATTAAAGAAATAATTTGTATAACTACTACAAGAAATATTTGACCTCATAAATACAAGTTTTCAGGTCGCTGTCATCTTGCTTGAGGTATTTTCCATGTTTTCTCTTAGTGTAATACTCTCATTTTGTAAAATCTAGTCCTGTAAGATTTAAAAGAAGAAATTGTTAATATTCATTCCAATATGACTCTTAAGATTTCCTGCTTTTATGCAACCCTATTGAAAAAAGTAATTTCAAAGGCTAAATACATGTCTGATGTTTAAAATTTCTTCAACAAATGTAATATGAATAATTACAGGGTTAAATGGCTTTCTTACAAACTATTCACGGGGAAGCAAGGATAATTTTAATTATCTACCAAAGTGTATTATATTCCAAGATCATTTAGAATTGTTTGTGTATCAGAGCTTGTGTGGTTTGTAAATAATATAAAATGAGTAAAAATGAAAATCAAAACCTATCATTTTAGGGAAAAAATCTAAATATGGCAAATCTGCTACTTTGTTGGATAACTTGAAAAAATCAGAAGAATTAAATAGTGACTTTTAAAGAAAAGTAAACTGCTATTCTCTTACACACACATTTAAATTACCTCCTGTTATTTTCTGTGGAAAATTATATTTGGGGGGCATCACCTGTCTTCTGCCCATTCCATGAGACCTTGAAAGCAAGCAGTCTACATACATGTCCCAGAAATCCTGAGCTATGTTTAAGAAGAGATTATAATGTCCAGGCCGCTGAGATTTTTGCAAGAACAACATGAAATTCCAAAAAGCATTCACATCGTGCTCTATCTTGAGTTCCTTGAGATTTATCAATGTCAAAGAGCAAGCTTTCCAGCACTGGAGATCAATGTCTTCGGTGATTCCTGGGCTAATGCTGGCAAGCACTCCTTTTTGAAACTCAAAGTCAGCGTTAATCAGATTGATCAGCATCATGCAGCCCAGCTGTAGATAGAACCATCTTCTTGTAGCAAAACACATATTCTATACAAAAAAAAAAAAAAAAAAAAAATGAGGGAGGATATATTTAACTTAAAAAAGTTATTCAATCACTTGATCTAAAAAACTATAAATACACATATATTTGCTTTTGATCAAGCCAAATTTGCTTACTAGGTATTTGTTAGTTTTTTCTAAGCCACTGATCTCTCACACCTTCCTTTAGGATGTTACAGTTCCAGTTTCCAACGTTCTGATCAAGAGACTTTGGGAGTCATTGAAATCCAACACATTTATGAAAATGCAAAGGTTCGTTTCATCACAGACCTTTAAAACTGGCAGAAACCTTAAAGAGCTTGCGCTCCAACCTTCTCCCTTTACCGATTAGAACAGTCATCAGTGATACGGTTCCACAAGTCTTCAGACCCCTGACTGCCTATCCAAGACTCCTGCCTACCACAACACATTTCAACTAAGTGGATCGAAATGTAGTCCTTTCTACATGTAACCATAAGAAGTATTTTGTTGTTGTTAATTGAGATATTATTAACCCAAATGGTACTAGATCTCACAAACACCGTTTAAGTTTCAAAGTTACTGCTGTTTCCATCTTGATGTATTGAAAAATACTTGTTACGCACTAATGTCCGGTGTATTCCTGGCCTCCCTCAGTTTGTTCAGGAGCTGCCTGGAGAAGATGAACATAGACGTACATGCAGTGGCACGAAAACAAAGGTGATAAAAATCTTTCTAATGCCTTTTTGCATGTTTCCTTGCCAACTGATTGTTCGGTAAAATCGGCCCAAAGCACCTAAGAGGAAGTTAAGGACTAAGTTGGCATTGAATTGCCACACACCTACTATTCAAGGCTGCTGTTGGAAATGTCCCTTTTACAACATTGACAGCCAACGGGGAGGGATAGGGGGAGAACAGATCCAGAACACAGGACTCACCTTTTCCCCCGTACACCGCTGTCTGCCACCTCCCCAAAAAAGTTGGGCTGAAGAGAGAAATCACACGAAACAAATCTAAACAGTACATTCAAGTCGTTTCACATCGTCGAAAATTGTGCAAATTCCCCAAAGCTGAAAGCCGACAGTTTATGACACGTGTTGTATCGGAGGTGCTAGGGTAGTAGAACTAGGGAATTTCTTCCCCTTCAATTTCAGGTTAGCGCCTCGCCCAGTGTCCCCCGCACCAGGTCAGGTCACCTGGGCGCAAAAGAGGGAGCCCACGCGTGAGTCGAGGACCTCGGGTCGACGTCCGACGCGCGCGTAGCGGAGCGGGGTCCTGGGTGCGCTGCGCTCGCTGGGAGGAGGACCCGGCGCCTCCTGCTCAGGAGGACCCCTGTCCTCCCTGGGTCCCGCCCCCTGCCCAGGGCGCCCCTGCCCAGCGGACCCACTCCCCGAGGCAGGCGAACTGGGCGAGGCAGCCCTGTGACACCCACCCCGAGCGCTCACCGGGCGTCCGAGCTCGCCCAGCGGAACCGTCTCGGCCGCGTTGCGCTCCAGCGCTGGGAGGCTCTGGCTGGCACTGGCTAACCCGGGGTGGCGCTGCCGGTTCTGCTGCGGCCGCGCGGGGTTCCCGAGACAGACCTGCTGATGGGACCGCTATCCTTTTCTAGAGGCTGATTGAGGGGACAGAGCGTGGGTGGCCGCGCTCTCGAGGCCCCTCCCTGAGCTCGCCCAACTTCCCAGCCTCCAGACCTCTGGGCTCTCTGTGCCCTGCGCCGCTGCCTTGGACGCTGCTCTCGACTCTCCAGCCCTCCTCCGACTTTCTTGCTATGCCAAAGGGTCAGGGTCTTCTTCGGTCTCTCCTTCTTACTTTGTTCCTTCCTTTTTCCTAGCTGAGAAGATCCATCTCGGCGGTAGTCAGTCCACACACCCAAGTTATCTTCTCCCTCCGCCCACCTATGCTCCACACCGTATTCTCCTACCCAGAGAAAAATTCTCTTAAGGCTGTGGACTCTATAAAAATCCTAAACCTCCCTGAACGGTTCTAATCTCCAGCTAAACACCGTTTATTATTAACACTAACACATACACACGAACAAACATATCCTTGTTCTACCTAAATACACACTCTGGGGGAAAAGTTTCCTCTAGCCCTTCATGGATGAAGACCCCAGCGAGTACCTTGAATTTCACATATGTATGTTGTCCATCAATCTCAGCCCCAACACATCACTTGGACTATATATGAGTTTAAGTCTATCTGCTCTGCCCAGCAGCCATGATCAGATGGGGCTAGGGAAATCAATCCAAAGCCAGTTGCCTTATCCCCATTTCCCCTCAAGCAGGCCACCCTTCTCACAGGTTCTTGAGCTGGGGTGGTGAAATCATGGGGTGAGACGAGTGCCAAACCAAACAGCCCAGTTCCTCAGTCATTGTCCCTGCTAAAGTTCACTTCTCCCAGCACCCTCTATTATTCAAAGCTCCACCCTGTTCTCATCATGTCGGTGAGCTAACGTGGTCAATCATTAGTTCTGCCCTGGCAATGCCTTTCTGTGCCCCTTCTATCTGCAGGGCCACCTACTGCACAAAAGAGAACTGAGAAAAGGAGAAGACGTGTTTACTTGGATTCGGTGGGACACACACGAATTCATCTCACACCAAATATTCTTCTGCTCTAGACTTCCAAGTGTTTTAGTCCACCATTAATCATAGACTCTCACAATTAGCAGAGACTCAGAGTGACCTAATCCAACATCCCAGCTGAAACTTGAACAAACCACCCTCCCAAGAAATTTGTCCATCCACCAAAGCTGTTGTCCAGTGTGTCTTAACCTTGAGTACACGTCCCCACCCCCAAAGGAAGCAACCCCTTCCATCCTTGGGATAATGTTGGCCTTTCAATGCTTCCTTCTAAAATGAATTGGCTCCATTTCTCTATTGAATAACCACATAGTTCCTGTCCGTCTTTTTTTGCAAGATATACTTTATTTTTCATAAAACTTTTTATCTGAATACAAGTATTGCAAAGCCTATTGAAAAGTTGTAAAATATCGAAAATATAAGAAGACAGGTAATAGTTGTCATTAAAATGCGTTTTTAAAGAATATTCTAATATTAGAGTAATGTACTAAATAGGAGTACATATTTGGGTATGATTATTATAACACACACAGAAGAATGGTATTCTGAATAGAGAACTTACATAAATCAATAATAGAAAAATAAGGGTAATTCACAGAAGAGTAGACCTTAATATTCAGTAAACATGATAAAAATACTGAAATATTTTAAATTTAGATAGACTTAGTAACAAAGCCATTTCAAGGAAATGATATATTGTCTTCCCCAAATAAAGCCTAACAAAAATTAATTTGGTAAAATATAATCTCAGCAATTTTTTGAGCAAATGAACACTTCTTATGCTTTTGATGAGACTATCAGCTGATATAATCACCATGGAAGAAAATTGGCATTATCTGTTTAATCTGAAAGTGATCCAGAAATTCTACTTTTGGTGTCTACCCCCAAGTCAGTGAGAGAGGATATTCTTTATGTGACTGATTTTTCTGAAGAGTCTACTTGCTACATTCAAACAGAATCTGGCAAAATGATGACAAACATAATTTTTAAATCATCATTGGGTAATCAAGAAAGTGAAATCTCCAGGGAAAAAGGGGGTGGACGGGAAGCGTAAAGAATCAGAGTAAGGAAAAGAAGAAGGAAGAGAAAGAGAGAAGGAGGAGAGGAAAGTGAGATGTAGATTGTAAGTTTAGGCTTCATTAAAACTGATAAGTATCTACAGTAAAGACTGAGATATAGATACTGCATTTAGACTTCATAAAGTTGTTAAATATGTATGCTAAAATTTCTTGGGCAATTTCTAAATGACAGAAATAGAGAACAACACTCTTGAACCGGGGAGAATAAAAAATGAATAAGAAAAACAGATTGACAAATAAAAAAATTGAGAAAGCAAGAAGAGAGAAAAAAGCACAGTAAAAGTGACAAGCACAAAGTGCATTTATAAGATTCAAGTCAACAATCATGATAAATAGTCTGAACTTGATGATTAAAGGAAGATGTGGTTGGATTTTAAATTCTGCTATGTGCTTTTACAAAAGATACACACACAAGAAATGAGGACAGAGAAACTTGAAAAGAATGGAAATAAATATACCATGCGAATGTTAATTGTATTTTAAACTGACAACTTTATTAATACAAAAAAGCATGATAAACGAGAAAGGGGAACACTACATAATGATAAAATACTCAATTCAGAAGAAGATAAAAATATTCTAAATTTAGATATACCTAATAACAAAGCCACAGAATACACAAAGCAAAAACTGACAGAAGTAGAGGGAAATTTTGACAAACTCACTATCATAGTGGGAGAGTTCAACAAGCCTTTAGGTTAAGATGACAAATAATTACTAAATGTGTAGATGATTTGAACCATCAAGTTTATAAGGAACCACGAAACTTATAGTTGAAGAACACATTCCTCCCATTAGAAAATGAAGCAAGTCTCATGAAATTTAAAGCAAGTCTAAACAAATTTCAAAAACTAGTATCACTCAAACTTTGTTGCCTGACCACAACACAGAAAGTTTAAAAGTCTAAAAAGTGTTTTAAGAAATATAAAAACAAGAATGTAGTTTTTCATGTTTTGAAATTTAAGCAATAAATGTACCTACTTATGGATTAACTTTAAATAATAGATTTTAAAATAAAATACAGTGGAAATTATAAAATACTTCAAACTGTGTGATTAAAAAACATTGCATATCAAAACTTGTGAGAAGCCAGTAAGAGAGTCCTTTAAAGGAAATTAACAGCTTTAAACACTTGTGCCAAAAGAGGAGAGGCTGAAAATCTGACATGAGTGACAAATGCAACCAAATTTAACAGCTGGTAAAATAGAAAAGAAAGGCTCCCAAAAATTAAGAGATTTTACAAAAACACACATTAGTGAACTAGGGCAAAAAAAGTTGATTCTTTGAATAAAATAAAGCAACCTCTGATGAGGCTGATCAAGAAAGAATATGAAAGGTAGAAAATGATATATATCTACAGAGAGCAAAACAAAGATTAAAACTAGATACACAAATACTAAGAACCAACATATACCATATATTTGAAATTTTAAATGAAATTAATAAATTCCTAGAAAAATATGTATACAACTTGGCTGGGCGTGGTGGCCAAGCACTTACGCCTAGCACTTTGGGAGTCTCAGGTAGGTGGATCATCTGAGATCAGGAGTTAGAGACCAGCCTAGTGAACGTGGTGAAACCCCATCTCTTCTAAAAATACAAAAATTAGCCAGGCATGGTGGTGCGTGCCTGTAATCTCAACTACCTGGGATACTGAGGCAGGAGAATCACTGAAAACCAGGAGACAGAGGCTGCAGTGAGCCGAGATCACGCCACTGCACTTTAGCCTGGGCAACAAAGAAAGACTACAGGAAAAAAAAAAAAAAAGAAAGAAAAAAAAATCTGTAAAACTCATGTAAGAATAACTACAAAACCAGAATAGTAATGCTGTTTAAAGACCCTAAATAAGTAGTTCAAAACCTTCCCACTGGAAAAAAAAAAAAAAAAAATCAAGCCCATATGATTTTGCAGGGCTACTTTGAAGAATCAAGTACTTCCTGAAAATTAGAAAAGAAGGAAATCTCCCAGACTCATTCTAACAAAATGAGACAAGGACAATCTGAAAAAGAGTAAAGTCACAGGCCATCTTATTAATGATTGCAGATAAAAAATTCTGAACAAAATATTGACATACCAAATTCAGTAGGACTTACAAAAACACAGCCGTATCAAGCTTGGATTATCCTCGGGATGCACAGGTAGTTTAACACAGGGGTGCCCAGGCCATAGACTGGTACCAGTCTTGGTCTGTTAAGGACCCAGCCGTACAGCAGGAGGTGAGCTGTGGACCAGCGAGCATTATCACCTGAGTTTGCCTCCTGTCAGATCAGCAGCAGCATTATTCTCATAGGAGCATGAACCTTAGTGTGAACTGCACATGCAAGGGATCTAGGTGGCTGCTCCTTATGAGAATCTAATGCCTGATGATCTGAGGTGGAAAAGTTTCATTCCGAAACATTCCCCGCTGCCCTCCGCACCCACCCCATCTGTGGAAAACTTGTCCTCCACAAAACCTGTCCCCAGTGCCAAAAAGGTTGGGGACTATCGATTTAACATATTAAAATCAATGACTATATTTACCACGTACACAAATTAAATGGGAGGCTGGGCACAGTGGCTCATGTCTGTAATCCTAGCACTTTGGGAGGCCAAGATAGGCAACTTGCTTGAGTTCAGGAGTTCAAGACCAGCCTAGGCAACATGGCAAAAACCTGTCTCTACAAAAAATACTAAAATTAGCCAGGCACAGGGTCACACGCTTGAGAGGCTGAGTCCAGGAGGTAGAGGCTGCAGTGAGCTAAGATCACACCATTGCACTCCAGTCTAGGTAACAGAGCAAGACTCTGTCTCAAAAAAAAAAAAATTAAAGGAAAATAAATTGATAAAATTCAACACCCATTCATGATTAAAGAACAAAAACAACTGTTAGCAAACTAAGACTAAAGGAAATTTTCTTAACCTCATAAATGTTATCCACCAGAACCCTACAGCAAACATCTTTCTTATGGTAAAATATTAAAAGAATTCTCTTTTAAATTAGGAGAAAAGACGTGCATCATCTCTGCTAACATTTAAAATAATACCTGCAAAGAAAGGTTTAGAAAAAAAGTGGGCAGCGGTACAAGGAAAAGAAAGAAAGGAAGAGCAAGTGCAAGAGAAAGGAAGGAAGGGAGAGCAGGGGAGGGGATGGGAGGGGAGGGAAGGGAAAGGGAGGGGAGGGCAGGGAAGGGAAGGGGAGGACAGGGAAGGGAAGGGAAGGGAAGGATCAGAACTGTATAGCCTAGCAGAGAGGCAGCAAAGCTCTTGGTGGGCACAGAGCTTGGAAATCAACTGCCTGGGTTTAAGTCCTGCCTTCTGCATTCAGATGATAGTTTGTGATTTTGGGCAAGTGATTTAATCTCTTCATGGTTAATTTCTTTGTGAGTAAAATGGAGATGAAAAATGAACCTGCTTAAAAGGGCTGTTGTGATAAATATTTAGTGTTCTGAACAGTGCCTAGCACAGCATGCTATATGGAATCATTTGTTTAGAAATAATAATAACATAAATTATATTGACAAATTAACAAGTTTTGTTAGTGGTTGAATATAAGATCAATCTACAAAATCTATTGCATCAACTATATATGAGCAAAAGACCAGAACATATAAATTAGAAAAGAGATACCATTTACAATAGCAATAAGATGTATAAAGTATCTAGGAATATATTTAACATATGTATATGAATTCTTAGTGGAGGCTTTTTAAATTTTTATTGAAAGACATTAAAGACAATCTAAATAAAAATAATGCTAACATATGATCTATAAAGATATCTGCCCAAAGTAATATATGCATTTTCAATCAAAATCACAATAGGGTTAATGAAAATGTGATGCTAAAAGTTAAATGGTAAAGCAAAGTCTCAAGAGAGCCAAAATTCTCCTAAAGAAGGCCAGGCACAGTGGCTTATGCCTGTAATCCCAGCATTTGGGGACGCCAAAGAAAGAGGACTGCTTTGAGCCCAGGAGTTCAAGACCAACCTGGGCCACACAGTGGGACTTAGTTGCTACAAAAAATTAAAAAATTAGCCAGGCATTGTGGTGTATGCCTGTAGTCCCAGCTACTTGGGAGGCTGAGGTGGGAAGATCACTTGAGCCAGGGATGTTGAGGCTACAGTGAGCCATGATCATACCACTGCATGCCAACCTGGGCAACAGAGTGAAACTCTGTCTCAAAAAAAAAAAAAAAATTCTCCTGAAGAAGAACAGTAAGGAGCAGGGTACTCACTAGTTATTAAACAGGAGGTTATTGGCTCAGGAATAAAGAAATTAAACAATGGACCCTAAAAATAAACCTATCCATTTATAGAAACCCTATATAAGACTCACATTGGATTTTCTTTTTTTTTTTTTTAATTATACTTTAAGTTCTAGGGTACATGTGTACAACGTGCAGGTCTGTTACACAAGTATACATGTGCCATGTTGGTGTGCTGCACCCATTAACTCATCATTTACATTAGGTATATCTCCTAATACTATCCTTCCCTGCTACCCCCACCCGACAACAGGCCCCGGTGTGTGATGTTCCCCACCCTATGTCCAAGTGTTCTCATTAGAACAGTAGGTTTTCAGTAAATAAAGCTGGAAAAACTAGTTATCCACATGGAAAACGAAATTAGATTCCTACGTTATGCCATCATAAAAATGAATCCCATGCATATTATTAATTTAAATATGAAAAGCAAAGCATTTGTACTTTAAAAAGAACATCAGAAGAATATCTTTCTGATCTTGGGGTTGAGAAGGACTTCTTACACTAGACACAAATAGTGCTGACCATAAAAGAATAATTAATACATTTGACTACATTAAAATTAATGTCCTGTTAATCACAAGACACTATAAAGATAAAAAATAATTATATTCTGAGAGAAGATATGTTCAGCACTTATAATCACAAATGAATTGAGAGTCAAGATAGAAGACCCTTCCATCGAATCAACAAGAAAAAGATAAATACAATAATAGAAATCTCAGCAATAAGCATAAAGAGGTATTTCACAGATTAGGAAACATAAATTATGAATATATACATACACACATTCATTATTTAATTGCAAGCAGGAAAGTGCAACAGCGTTAATGAAAATGTGACTCTAAGGGTTATATGGTAAAGCAAAAGCCTAAGATAGCTAAAATTCTCCAAAAGAAGGCCAGACTCAGTGGCTCATGCCTGTAATCCCAACATTGGGGAGGCTGAAGCAAGAGGATTGTATGAGCCCAGGAGTTCAAGAACAATCTGGGCAACATAGTGGGGCCATGAGATGTGAACTTGTACCTATCAGGTCAAACATTAAGAAGTCTGACAATCTCAAGTGTTGGGGCCTGGGTGTGGTCGCTCATGCCGGTAATCCTAGTGCTTTGGGAGACTGAGGCAGGAAGATCACTTGAGGCTAGGAGTTCAAGACCAGCCTGGGAAAGGCCCCTACTCCACAATTTTTTCTTTTTAACTGGGCTGAGTATGGTGCCATGTGCCTGTAGTTCCAGCTACTTGGGAGGCTGAGGTGGGCAGATCACTTGAGCTCAGGAGTTTGAGGTTACAGTGAGCTATGATCCCACCACTGCACTCCAGCCTGGGTGATGTGAGACCCCAACTCAAAAACTATCAAGTGTCAAGTGTTGTTGAACGTATGAAGAATATTAGTCAGGGTTCTCCAAAGAAACAGAACCAATAGGATCTGGCTACCATATGTATATATTATATTTTATATAAAGATATATATATGAAGAGATGTATTATAAAAAATTGGTTCAAGTGATTATGGAGGCTGAGAAGCCCCACAATCTGCCATCTGCAAGCTAGAGACTTAGGAAAGTCAGTGGTATAGTTCCAGCCTGAGTCCAAAGCCCTTAAAATGAGGAAAGCTGACAGTGTAAGTTCAAGTCTGGGCCTAAAAGCTTGAGAACCCGGACAGCCAATGGTGTAAGTTCAGTGTGAGAGCTGAAGAAGACTGATGTCACAGCTCAATCAGTCAGGGAGAATCAGTAAATTCTTCCTTCCTCCACCTTTTTGTTCTATTCACATCCTGAGTGAACCGGATGATGCCTATACAATGAATTGGCTGATGGGGAGGGCAATCTGCTTTATTCAGCCTGCCAATTCAAATGCTAGTATCACTCCCAATGCAATCCCTCTCCCCTCCCCCCTGCCCATGATAGGCCCTGGTGTGTGATGTTCCCCTTCCCGAGTCCAAGTGATCTCATTGTTCAGTTCCCACCTATGAGTGAGAACATGCGGTGTTTGGTTATACCTGATATAAATGATGAATTGATGGGTGCTGACGAGTTGATGGGTGCAGCACACCAACATAGCACAAGTATACATATGTAACAAACCTGCACACTATGCACATGTACCCTAGAACTTAAAGTATAATAATAATAAAAAAATGCTAGTATCATCCAGAAACACACTCATAGACACACCCAGAAATAATATTTAAACAAATATCTGGGTAACCCATGGCCAGTCAAGTTGATACATATAACTAACCATCACATGAGGCAGTAGGACTCTTGCAGAGTGCTACGAGGAGCATAAATTGGTACAATTCAACTAGAACACAAACTGACACCATATTCTAAGTCTGAACAAGTATGTAACTTGCAATAAGTTTTTCAATCCCAGGAATATATCTTGAAGAAATTCTTGCAAATAGGTGACAAGCAACATACCCTAAAGTGGAATATTCATGGTAGCATTGTTCACAAAAGCAAAAACATGGAAAAAATAAAACTGATCACTAACATAATAGATAAATTAACTGTGATATATCCAACATTGCAAGATGTTATTTGGCAGTGAAAAGGAATAGAGTACAGCTATATGAGTTACAGATTTTAAATAAATGAATTGCTGAAGATATCATTTTTATAAAGTTAAAAGACAAGCAAAATTAAACCATATATTCTTTACAAATACACATATTTGATAAAGCAGTTTTAATAGTAAAGAAGTAATTCACACAAATTCAGGAGAGTGGTTATGTTTGGAGGTACAAGGAAACAAGATCTGGAAAGAATTCATAGAGAGCCTCTACAGATAGTGATTTCATTAGTCTTCTTATGCCTATGGTTTCTAACTATATATGTTAGAATATTTAGAATGTGTATAACATGTATAGGATCTGTTAGAATATATTTTTCTATTATCAAATAAAGCATAATAAAACATTTAGAACAATGGCAGAAATGACATATTTCAAAGACAGAAAGATAAAACATGGGCCGGGTGTGGTGGCTCACACCTGTAATCCCAGCACTTTGGGAGGCCGAGGCGGGCGGATCACGAGGTCAAGAGATCAAGACCATCCTGGCCAACATGGTGAAACCCCATCTCTACTAAAAATACAAAAATTAGCTGGGCATGGTGGTGCATGCCTGTAGTCCTAGCTACTTGGCAGGCTGAGGCAGAAGAATCACGTGAACCTGGGAGGCGGAGGTTGCAGTGAGCCGAAATTGTGTCACTGCACTCCAGCATGGGGACAGAGTGAGACTTTGTCTCAAAAAAAAAAAAAAAAAAAAAGAGAGAAAAGAAAGAAAGATAAAACATGGTGATTTACTGCATCAATATGAGATGGAGCTAAAACAAAACAGAATGAATGCTTTCAACATACCTGCTTATGGAGTGACATTGACAAATATGAAAGATTGAAAGGAAGATGATTAGTAGGGAGAATGAATTTGATTTAGGATGTGTTGTATTAGAGTTGATTCTGGATCTTCTGGAGTATGTAAAATTTATCTAGAAATATAACTAGCTTGAGAGGTCTCTGTTTTGACAGAAAATTAGTGCCGCAGTTCGAGACCAGCCTGGCCAACATGGTGAAACCCCATCTCTACTAAAAATACAAAAATTACCCGGGCATGATGGTGTGCACCCGTAATCCCATCTACTCAGGAGGCTGAGGCAAGAGAATTGCTTGAACCCGGGGGGCAGAGGTTGCAGTGAGCTGAGATTGTGCCACTGCACTACAGCCTGGGCAACAGAGTGTGACTCTGTCTCAAAAAAAAGAAAAAGAAAAAGAAAAAAGAAGATTAGTGCCACCATGACAGTATACATTGATAAAAGAAAGTTGAGATGAATATGAGGACCTATGCCCAAATTTAGGGGCTCATAAACTACGAATGGAATCAATGAAGGAAGAAGGGAAAGAATAATCAGCCTATGCAAACTCCAGGGTGATATAATGTCACAGAACCAAAGAGAGGATGTAGTTGAAGAACCAGAAGACTGCTGTAGGGTCAAACACTTTTGAGAGAGGTAGGAGAATTGGATTTGATATAGATTTTTCATTTGGCAAAATGGAAGAGAAGCAGCAAAACTCAGAAGCATACAACACATGTTAAAAGAGTCATGATAAATTTATGCAAATTTTTAGAATTTACAGTTGGTTATTTATAAAGTCAAGTGTATTATCTAACAAATCCACCTAATTTATCATCATGGTCCAAACAGGGCATCTAACTAAGCAAGTATGTTTTCCAAGCCATGCATTTTTTAATTAGAATCGCCTTCACGAGCAGCAGTGTATTCACCATCATCCCATTCCTAGAATATTTCTATTATCCTCAGACATCATCTATGAGTTATATCATAGAACATCTCTCCCTTTATTTTTGTCACCTGACCCAACTCGAAAGCTCGTTCTACATAATTCAGATTTACCTCTGCAATTGGGTGTCTATATTCACTATATTACTTGACAGCAATTTTTGAATGACTATAATATGTTGTCTTTCTTCCATGAGAGCATATAATGCTCTCCTACAAGCTTATAAAAATAATGTCTTTATTTCACGTTTTTAATGACTGGTACATAGTACAAAGGACACAATAAATATTTTTAGCTGATTTCTATTTCATATCCATGCTATTCCCCCTCTGATGGAGTTTTGTCAGCTTTCCACCAGCCACACCCCTTAATTCTTTCAGAACTCCAGTGTTGCCTGAGATTTCCAGGTTTAATCAGACCAGTAGCCTATTCATTTGTCCACATGCTTCCTACTTTCCAATCACTTAGTGCAGTTTTGTCACATTTGTGTTAATCCAACTTCTCCTTTATTGAGCATGCTTCTCCAGGAAATATTGCCATCATCATTCCCCACAAACTCTAGAAGGTCACTCCACACACCATCAGAACATGTCGACTGACTAATGCTGCCGAATACCTACAAAAAGAATAATTTTTCAATTCATTAAGTTTTTGACTCAGTATAATGAAAGACATTAATTTGAAACATCTACAATTGCAATTGCCTCTAGTAAACTTTAATAACAATGCATTTATCAAAGTGTGATTCAATCACTTTGGGGAGAAAGAAAGCAGGAAATGAAATTGAAACAAGTAAGTACCCTTCAGAGAAAACAAGCACTTATTGACAGCTGACTAATTGAAGAGAAAGAGGGCATTCTTTTTTCAGGAACACAGGAGACAAAGATGAACAAAAGACTGTCTCAGAGACAGGAAAATAATAGCTCAGGATGGAAGTGAAAAAGTGATCACTAGTCCTTACCTCTTCCAAAAAGGATGATGAGTAGAAAATATTTGTCATTGTTTAAGAACAAGAAATAAAAGTTTATCCTAGGGCATAAAAACAAACACAAAAGATTGTATATTCTAGGATCATCATTTTCCTTCTTTGCATAATTTTTAGCAGTTGTTCTAAGGATTGCAATATATATCCTTAATATTTCAGACTACTTAGAGTTAATATTGAATCAATTCATTTAAAATGTAGAAATTTTGCAAGTATGAATTCATTTACTCACCTTTTCATCCTTTTTGCTATAGTTGTTAAACGCATTACATTTATACACATTATAAATCCCATGACGCAATGTTATCATTTTCAGTGCTCTTTATTTTTTGCTCCTGGACCTGATTTTCCATCTGGTTGTATTTCTCTTCAACCTGAAGAACTTCTTTGGTATTTCTTGTGGTACGCGTCCACTGGCTACATATACTTTTAGTTTTCTTTATCTGGAAATGTATTTTACTTCACCATTATTCTTTTAGAATTATTTTCACTGGATATAGAATTTAATGTAGTTTTCGGTTTTGTTTCATTCTTTAAAAGTGCTGTTCCACTGTCTTCTGGTCTCCATTATTTCTCTGATGAGAAGACATCAATCATTCAAATCACAATTCCCTTATATGTAATGTGTCATTTTACTCTGACAGCTTTCAAAATATTTTTAGTTTTCTGCAACTGCTGACAATGTGCCAGTTGTGTGCAATGAAATTCTGACATTACCTAGAGTTAGGTCAAATTTCACAAGTTAAGGGTACAGTTTTCCATAAGAGCTCCCTTATTTTGTTACAGGTAGTTAGATAGGCATGAGCAGGGCCTCTTCCCTAGCCACTAGGAATGTCAGGTGATGGTTCAGCAATTATCACACTGACTCTCTAAAAGCGATACATTGGTAGCCAGTGCAAGGGAGAGGCCATTTCCTGATGTTCCACAGCTACTGCACTGAAGTATTCACTGAATATAGATGCCAGAGAGAAGGAACTTCCTGGGCATGCACATTAAGAGACAAAATGGCAGAGTATGACCTTCCAAGGGCACACCACCAGAAAAGGGAAGAAAGCCTCAGATGAGCATGTGTACAACTAAACACACTGCGCGTGCTCACTTCCCAAGCATAAGGAGTGCACTGCACATGCAGGCAGCCTACTCTAAGGGAGAGGTGACAATGTGCTGGCAGCCCTCACTCTTGGCACCTCCTAGGCCTTGGCGTCCACTCTGCTGGGGCTTGAGGAGTCCTTCAGCCCACCACTGCACTGGGGGAGCCCCTCTCTGGGCTGGGCTGGCCGAGGCCAAAGCCGACACCCTCTGCTTGCCGGGAGGTGTGGAGGGAGAGGCGTGGGCGGGAACTGGGGCTGCACGCTGCAGCTAACAGGCCAGTGTGAGTTCAGGCGGGTGTGGACGTGGGCTTGGTGGGCCCTACACTTGGAGCAGCCAGCGGGCACCACCGGCCCAGGGCAGCGAAGGGCTTAGCACCTGGGCCAGCAGCTGTGGAGGTTGCCCAGGGTCCCCGAGCACTGCCGGCCTGCATGCACCGCACTGGAATTCTCGCCTGGCCTCAGCCACCTCCCGCGAAGCACGACTCAGGACCTGCAGCCCACCATATTTGAGCGCCCCCCTCCCACTGCCACCCCTGCCTCAGCGGTGGGCTCCCACACAGCCCCAGCCTCCCCAACGGGCGCCACCCTCTGCTCCCTGGTGCTCAGTCCCATGGACTGCCCAAGGGCTGAGGAGTGCAGGTGCAGCTCGGACTGGCAGACAGCTCCACCTGCAGCCCTGGTGCGGGATCCACTAGGTGAAGCCAGCTGGGCTCCTGAGTCTAGTGGGGACTTTGAGAAGTTTTATGTCTAGCTAAGGGATCGTAAATGCACCAATCAGCACTCTGTGTCTAGCTCAGGGTTTGTAAATATACCAATCAGTACTCTGTCTAGCTCAAGGTTTGTAAATAGGCCAATCAGTACTCTGTATCTAGCTAACCTAGTGGGGACTTGGAGAACTTTTCTGTCTAGCCCTCTGTATCTAACTCAGGGATTGTAAACACACCAATAAGCACTCTGTAAAATGGCCCAATCAGCTCTCTGTAAAATGGACCAATCAGCAGGATGTGGGTGGGGTCAAATAAATAAAAGCAAGTGGCGGGAGCCAGCCCAGGGCAACATGCTCAGGTTCCCTTCAACACCCTGGAAGTTTTGTTCTTTTGCTCTTTGCAATAAATCTTGCTGCTGCTCACTCTTTGGGTACACACTGCCTTTATGAGCTGTAAGACTCATCGTGAAGGTCTGCAGTTCCACTCCTGAGGCCAGCCAGACCACGAACCCACCGGGAAGAATGAACAACTCCAGACTTGCCGCCTTAAGAGCTGTAACACTCACCATGAAGGTCTGAGGCTTCACTCCTGAAGCCAGCGAGACCCTGAACCCACCAGAAGGAAGAAACTCTGAACACATCTGAACATCTGAAGGAACAGACCCCGGACACACCATCTTTAAGAACTGTAACACTCACCACAAGGGTTCCCGGTGTCATTCTTGAAGTCAGTGAAACCAAGAACCCACCAATTCCAGACACAGTGGGAAAGGGACCAGCCTGTAGAGGAAGCAACTCAGATAAAAGACAGGTAAGTTTCCAGCTTTAAGACCAGAAGGGACAATTTCTATATTTAAGCAAATAAAACCGTCTAGAGATCTGTTGCATCAGTTTCAGAATCATTGGTCACATGACTGAACTGAATCCCCAGCCCTCCCCACCCCCACCACCCACTACCCCACCAAGAGCTACAGCTTATAGCACATGTAATAACATAGTTGGTCATTCTGGTGTGGTCAGCCGCCAGCCTGAGTCATCTCATTTGCATAAACTCAAGTGTGATCCCAAGGGCCCATCAAGGATAAAAGACAATTCTATCACTACAAAAAATCCCAAGGATTTAGAGGTCATCTCCCAGGAACCAGGGACAGAGGTCAAATTCTTTACAACAATGTGATTTTCTTTGTATTTATCCAACTTCTTGGGGTTTGCTGAGCTTCTTGTTATTCTATTTTTTTTAAGACAGGGTTTACTCTGTTGCCAGGTGGAACTGCAGTGGCATAATCAGAGCTCCCTGTAGCTTCGAACTCCTGGGCTCAAGCAATCCTCCTGCCATAGACTTCCAAGTAGCTGGGCGTACAGGCGTGCACCACTACACCTAATGATTTTTAATTTTTTGTAGAAATAGGGTCTTGCTTTGTTGCTCAGGCTTGTTGCGAACCCCCATTGTATCTTGGAAGTAACTAACTTGTTTTGTCTTTTACTTAGGTGGAAGAGACTTGCCTTGTCTCAGATAAGACTTTGGACTTGGACTTTTGAGTTAATGAGAGAATGAGTTAAGACTCTGGGGACTGTTGGGAAGGCATGATTGTGTTGCAAACGTGAGAAGGACATGAGATTTGGAAGGGGCCAGGGACAGAATGAGATTTGGAAGGGGCTGGGGCGGAATAATATGGTTTGGTTCTGTGTCCCCAAGTAAATCTCATGTTGAATTATAGTCCTCAGTGTTGAAGGAGGGGCCTCCTGGGAGATAACTGGATCATGGGGCAGACTTCTCCCTTACTGTTCTTGTAACAGTGAGTGAATTCTCATGAGATCTGGTTGTTTAAGGTGTGTAGCACTTCCTCCTTTGCTGGCTCTCTCTCCTGCTCCACCATGTGAAGATTTGTCTGTTTCCCTTCACCTTCCACCGTGATTGTAAGTTTCCTGAGACCTCCACAGCCATGCTTTCTATACAGCCTATGGAACTATAAGTCAATTAAATCTTTTTATTCCTAACTTACCCAATTTCAGGTAGTTCTTTACAGCAATGTGAAAATGGACTAATACAGGAAGGAAATTCTGGGGAGCACAGTTGCAGCTGAATTGGAACGGTACAAAATTGCCACAGTCCTGATCTTTACCAAACATACCATGATAAAAAAGAGAGTGAGTAACCCTGACGCCACCATGGACCTATTTAAAAAGATACGAAGTGAGGTTTCAGGAATTTAAGACCTACAGAATGTAATAGGACAAAATAATTCAATAAACTCAATTTTCTGGTTCTGACCACTTAACAACTCCACCTGAAATTCTCAGACATTATGACTAGTACTAGCACGGCAGGTGTCTTTTTTTTTTTTTTTTTTTTGGTGGGGCGGGGTGACTACTGTTTTTAATAAAATGCTAGGCTGGATGGCTTTGACTCTGGTAATTCCTATGTGACTTTGTAAATAAAATGGGCAAGATTGCTCAATTTTATGTCTTAATTCTGCTGTAGCCTTTTATATTTAGCCTCATAGTAATATTCTTTGTTTGCTTTCTGTTGCAACACTTTAATATCTTAAAAGGAAGGGATATGAAATTGATGTAATTATTGGTTTTTCTGCTGTGTGAACTGTAAGTTCATTTCCGTACGTTGTTTTAATGTCGCTTTCTTTTAACAAAAGAGTTGAGCTTCAAGTCAGTGACAAGTAAATATGGAACATAAAATTTTAAAAAATAACAAAAAGAGTGTTCATCAGCTAATAAGACACCTTTTTTCTTTGTTAAAAGATAAAACTGTATTTCATCTATGAAAGAATTTTCTATCAGAAATCTTACATGGCAAGATTGACAACAATAATATTTTTTCTAAGATGAAAAACATTTTCAAATGAGAGGTGAACTCCTTAATAAAGAAGCAATCAGTCTTGTTCTTCCTTGTCAGGGAGAAGATTTACACAGTAGGTAAAGAGAAGTTCAAATTTGAAATTAATGGCACACAAGAGAGCAGTTCTCATAGTCCAATATCAGTCCTCAGACATTTACGTGAAGAATTATTATTTCCTTTACATTTTGGAAGAAA
Source organism: Piliocolobus tephrosceles (assembly GCF_002776525.5). Classification (NCBI taxonomy): domain Eukaryota; kingdom Metazoa; phylum Chordata; class Mammalia; order Primates; family Cercopithecidae; genus Piliocolobus; species Piliocolobus tephrosceles. The sequence continues at coordinate 81,846,791 of NC_045441.1, read as the reverse complement.
AAAGTATAGAAGAGGTAGGAATAAATATCAGTTATTATAATAGAAAGGTTATAAAGAGAAAAAAATTCATACTAACATCTTCTCCAGCTCACCTATACTAAATTGTTAACTAAAAACAGAAATGATGAGTTTCAGATCATGCAGAGAAGCAAGAAAGAACAGAAAATAATGTATCACATTCAATTTCAGCCTCTAATTTCATTTTTCCCCTAAAAGGAAATATCTCAGGATACTGAATTACAAGTTCTAGCTAACACATCAAGATGAAGCAGATGCTTTATACCAAGTAAGGTGCCAGACCCAAACTCAAATTTTTGAAGGAAATAATCACAGAATTCTTAGACCTCTTACGTTTTCCACTCCCAATGAAAATGGAATGGAGGGTGCCTGATCTCTTTCTTCATGCTCATTTGGATGGGCTGGGACCTCCACCAAGTCTACTGATACTGCTTATTATTTTATTCCTGCAGTGGTAAGGCATAATAACTGCATCCTGATTCATATCCAGGGAAATCAAGAGATAGAGAAATTGGTCCACCAACCACTTTGGTGGTAAAGGAGGAGAGTTTCCTTTGTGATTGGCCCGCACTCCTAAATTTGCCCAAGTAAAATCTACATGAGTGTTTCCCATGACTTGGAGGTGGATTGCATATGAGGGTGAGTTCACCTTGGATTCAGTCCAATAGTGCTACTGAAAGAGATCAAGTGGGCCCCATTCACAAGGATGAAATCTAGGTGTATGCCGGATTGCTGGAGGTAGTAAGAGTGGAGAGATTCTAAAGCCACCACTCAAATAGAGACCTGTCCACTAGGGAACCAGAGGTGAGAGACTTCAATGATGGAACTTAAGTACCTGCAAAAGCAGTATGAGAGAGTTAGCCCTAAATATCTGCCAGTTCCAGGAACTCAAATCTGGCCCACCAAAGACAAGTTAAAGTAAGCATTTCCATATTACCTTTCTCTTCTTCCCTCCAATGCTCCAAATCTAGAGTGCCCTGAAGCTATGGTAAGCTGGCATCTAAAATCAGCACTAGCTGAAGAAACAACATAACTTTAAATTGAGAATTTCAATTATTATACAGAAACCAACACTCTGATTTCTGAATCTAGACAGTGTTTTGGGCCTTAAAGGTCCTTAGGACTGCTCATTATCTAAATGTGAGCAGAAAATCTTGGAACTCAAATTTAATGATGGGTAAAACCTTCCACCACTGAAAAGATTTAAGACGCAATGATAGACCAAAAAAAAAAAAAAAAGTTTTATTAGGATTTATGCTTAGGGCTTCTTCAATGTAAAAGTAATATAAAAATCACCTTCACATAAACCTTCTACCAACTCCATCCTATCAGGCTCCCTAGAGAAAACAACTTGTTCTTTACTCTCTCTGAATAAGGACTTATCCTCTCCTTTGTTCATCAGAAACCTTATGGACATTTTGTTAGACCTCGGTGGTGATTGGGAGGTGATGCTTAGGTATAGGCATTTGTATAGGAATACATGCTTGGTGGCCTTTTTCCTCCCAACATTTGTTACATACTGAGGTTTTGGTCTATTTTTTTTCTTACCAAGAATTAGACTTAAAATTTATATAAACTCAAAAGTTACAGGGATTATACTATCTTTTGATATCTTCATTTTTTCTCCTTTGTTAGCATTTAGGGCATACCCTATCACTCCAATTGCCTCACAAATAGACATTTCCCAGTCAAATAAGATATGGCCTGAGGAAACGGCACAGTAAGTATAATTTTAGTGAAATAAGAACAGAAACAAAGTTCTAGTGGGTTGAAGAATAAATGGGAAATACGGAAATGGATATAAGAAATGAATGCCAAAATTTCTGGAAGCTCCACAGTAACCAAATGAGGAATTCAGTGCTGTTGCAAGAATTAGATTGAATGAAAAAAATAAAGTTAAAGGCCAAATACAATTATTACAGACCTAATTTTTAAAAATTATGACTCTTTTTAGCACTTATGATGCTTAAAAAATATTTTTAAAATCTGTATTTTTATGTTCTATTAACTCACGTAAAATGAGTTCTCATTGAACTTCATTTTTACTTATACAACCATGTCTTCCAATAAATATATGTTCTATACCTTCTCAAGAGTATACTCTCTGTTATGTGTTGTATGTAGAATATACAATGGGAATAATTGTGCTCAATTACTATTCTGTCCAAAGCTGTAGTTTTCTGTCCAACGCTGTAGTTTACCATGTATAGAGTGATAGTCTATAATATATGCATAGGACAATGACTAACATATTCTTACAATATCTCCTTTGAAGGGGAATATTTTGATTAATTTGTGATGTGGTAGTAATAAATACTTAAAATAACGCATGAACACACTAATATCAGCACTGATTTCATTATTTTATTTTATTTATTTATTTAAAGACAGAGTCTCACTCTGTCACCCAGACTGGAGTGCACTGGCATCATCATGGCTTGCTGCAACCTCAACCTCCTGGGCTCAGGTGATCTTCCCATCGCAGCCTCACAGGTAGGTTAGACTACAAGTGTGTGCCACCATGCCCAGCTAATTTGTTGTGATTTTTGTAGAGACAGAGTTTTGCCATGTTGCCCAGGCTGGTCTCAAACTCCTGGACTCAAGAGATCCACCTGCCTTGGCCTCCCAACGTGCTGGGATTACAGCTGTGAGCCACTATGCCTGGCTTTTGTTTCTTATTCATAATATCTAAGAATTCTAATTTACTGTCAATGGTTATTGCTTTATGAAATCTCAGTAACAAGAAGCAAAGAAAATGAGTTTGGTAAATGAGAATCTTGAATACATTACCAGCTTTTCTGCTCATAAGTCCTCTTGTTTGAACAAACAGGAAGCATTATCATGAAAGTCTCTTCTGATAATAATTCCACTGTCATTCTAACATCTATCAATGATTGAAATAAAGTATAAAAAATGAGAGTAACCGATGACTAATAAGATAGTAGAAGACCCTTAAAATATTTTTATTCCTCTAGCACAGGTGGTTGACAATGGTGGTCTTAAAAAAATGATTCTACTAATTCTCAAGATTTCTAGAAATGCTTCTTAAGAAGTAACCTTTCGGTTATATCCTTCAAATTAAAAGCAAAGTGCCTTAAGAACGAAGCAAAATCGTGTTCCATAGGAATAAGTTTCCTCCACTCACCTGTATGAATACAGGTATCAAAAAGATTAAAATTTGCTTCTTTCTGTCGTTGACACAACTACTCTGCTTATTCTTGCTTAGTTATTTCAGTACCCATGACAGTGTTCCAGCACATAGCCGAGTATGTGGGACAAATCAAGAACACAGAAATTACTATATTAATGAATGAATAAATGAATGAAAAGTTGAGGTGCAAGTTCCTAGGAAGAAAGGCAATAAGATAAATCCACTTCTTTTCCCCTCACATAGGCCTTGTTTGAAGACAATAATTACACGGCCTGAGGCCCTCTCTTTGACGATACTTCATTATTACTTAAAGAGGTCTTACCTAGTATGTAAACCTCATTTGTCTGATCCATTTAACCTCATAATTTGGGAGATAAAATGGTTCTCAGAATTGTAATATTTTGATGGCATGAAACTAAAAGAATATTTGATACATCTGAAGGATTATAAGGCTAACGAGCAAGAATAACTCTGTGCTCCACTTCAGGTGATTTGTATGATATAGGAGTTAGCAATCTAGTTCTTGTCTTTTGTTTCAGTAAGTTAACAAATGTTCCTACAGTGTCTACTGAGTACAAGGTCTGAGCCAGATGGACCCTGTTAAGGACTCTTGAACAAGCAGAACCAAAAGCATGATAGAAAAAAGGTAGAAATCTAAGAGCAATTGAGATGGTGACACAAGATCAATTGAAATATTCTTGGCCGGGCGCGGTGGCTCAAGCCGAGACTGGCAGATCATGAGGTCAGGAGGTAGAGACCATCCTAGCTAACACAGTGAAACCCCGTCTCTAGTAAAAAATACAAAAAAACTAGCCAGGCGAGGTGGCAGGCGCCTGTAGTCCCAGCTACTCCGGAGGCTGAGGAAAGAGAATGGCGTAAACCCGGGAGGCGGAGCTTGCAGTGAGCCCAGATCCGCCCACTGCACTCCAGCCTGGGCGAGACTCCGTCTCAAAAAGAAATATTCTGCAAAGCCGAGAATGAAGTTAGACACTTTTCATTTTAGTCTGCTGACAAAATTAAGCAATATAACATCACAAAATATTAGATTTGTTAATTATACATTTGTCTATTTTATGCTTAAGTGTATCTACACTAAATGTTAGATTAAATGCAAGGTGGTGTTGGTATTAGACTGTGGAGTACAGTCATAGCTGAAAAACCAGTGAAAGCAAATAGAGTCTATAGTTTAGTTAATAATATTCTAGCAATATTAATTTTTTTCGTTTTGAAAAATGGTTATAAAAGACGCTAACATTCGGGCAAACTGGATAAAGGTTACATGGGATCCCTTTTGGCTATTTTTGTAACTTTTCTGTAAATTAAAAATTTCTTCAAAATAAAATTATATAAAACTAATTAGAACAACTCTATATTAAACGTTTTTTCATAACCCTCATTACTTTGTATTAAAATATTTTTAAAACCAAATTGTGAGTCATGTCAGTGGCTTATTTGGGACTTTATTCAAGACTCTTTAATGCCACTGACTTTAATGGTTTGCCCATATATCAAACTGAGCAACCCTGAGAAGACATCCTTTCCTTGTCATGGCAAAAGTACTAGTATTTTCCCACAATGACTTCTGCCTTAGGTCTGAATAGTGTCCTAAAGATTTTGCCTCATGTTCATTTTAGCTGCACATTTTAAAGGGGACAGTTTCCAGTTACACAATGTTTCTTTTACTATCTGGTAATGAGATTTATAATAAATACTTCAGGCTCTGACCACATTTTGTCAGAGGTAAATATTATGCTTTCTTCTTTGTTTACAGTACACAATGATCCTCATCATTTTGAGATATTTCTATATCAATCTCTCTTTTTTTTTAGTTGCTGTGATCATTTCCCCATGTATGTGTTACATGAAAGAAAAGTATTTGAGATTGTGTTCACTAACAAGAAATAGGCATTGGAAAATAAGTACATATGGCTCAACACTATTCTGACATAATAGGAAGACCTAGTAAGATAGTAATCTTAATGGCAGCAAATGTTATTAACATTAAATTAAAAACATCTACACAGCAACAACCTAATGTTCTGATTAATGAGAGGTATGAACACTGATGGAAATCAACATCTGTTGCTGGTGTTACTATTCAACATTAATCCACAGAGGGAAAATACAACTATTGCAGGTTAAATGACAACTACCGCTTTTCTGATTGGTGATTGTAAGCAGGGGATCCAGTAGCAGCAAAGTAATCAAGACAGGGGTTTTCACATCATGTCTTTCCAAATAATCACTGTCCTAAGTGAGGGGTGGAAGACACTGTCACATTGAGGTATTGTAGCAGGACGAGCTGCAAGCAAAACTTCTCAGACACCAAGTTGTAGAAGGAACTGCTTTATTCAGCTGGGAGCATCAGCAAGCTCCTGCCTTAGAATCCGAGCTCCTCAAGTGCACAATTTCTGTCCTTTTTAAGGGCTCACAACACTAAATATTTCATATGAAAGGGTTGTGATTGATTAAGCAATTTAGGGGATACTGACAGGGGTTTCATGCACTGGTAGTCAGAGAGAAACAGAACAGGGCAGGGAGTTTCACAGTGTTCTTCTATACAATGTCAGGAACATCAATTTCTAAGTCATAAGTTGATTTTTAACTACTGGGTTTAGGCCAGGCAGACCCAGGCCTGGGGCCAGGCTGCCTGTCTTTGGTTTTACTTCATTGTTTGTTTTTTAAAACAGGTACTGAGTATAAAACAATACAAGAGGGTCTCTTTCTTTCCTCAGTATTAGTCAGTTTTCAGGGTGCTATGAAGAACTGCCCAGACTGGGTAATGTATAAAGGAAAGAGGTTTAATTGACTCACAGTTCCACATGGCTAGGGAGGCCTTAGAAAACTTACAATCATGGGGGAAGGGGAAGCGGAAACAAGCACCTTTTTCATATGGCAGCAGGAGAGAGAAGAACGAAGGAGTGACTTCCAAACACTTATAAAACCATCAGCTCTTGTGTGAACTCCATTATCAGGAGAGCAGCATGGAAGAAACCGCCCCCCATGATCCAATCACTTCCCTACCTCCACCTGGGCATTACAAATTAAGATGAGATTTGAGTGGGGACACAGAGCCGTATCGTATCAGGATGTGAAAGGATTCTAGGAATTATTCGTTTGGGTTGTTAAGAGTTACACAGCTGGCAGCGTTGTGCAGGGCCGTTTACTTCAGCTGCAAACGTTTTTTCGCTGCATGAGGGGCTGGGGAGAGCTACTCTCTTCTGGTCCTGAAAAATAATCAAGACAGGGGTTTTCACATCGTGTCTTAGTTCTCACAAAGGCACGCTTCAAATGACGGATAAGAACACGTCTTCCCGACTCCAAGAAGCTTCTTTCTCTTACTGCACAGGAGAGTCCTCTTAACAGAACTCAGATACTGACATTATTTTCAATAAAATTTTGTGCCGCCGCAAGTTTTAAATTTATTGTCTTCTGGAAGCTTTGGCTGAAGACTACTCAGCTCGTCACTGAACTAACGGCTTTTGGGGGTTCTTTTTCTCCAGTTGAGTTTCTGTGTCTTTTACGCGTTTGGTTTTATGGTCCGTTGGAGGTTTTTTCACGCTGAGGGTGAAGATTCTTAGTTTCTTCAATTAGCATAAAAGCTGCTCCAACGCCGCTGGGTCTTCAGTTCCATTCTATTCAAAATGTTAATTCCTGAGGCACGCAACCTGCGCCCTACTGTCCTTTGTCCCACCGCTTCTCGAGATTATCTTCGTGTTTTAAGAGAAAACGCCTTCCCGCCACACCCGTGGGCTGCACTGCACAGCCCATATCGCCGTTAGCTCTCGAGAACACCGCAAAACGCATGCGCCAGTCCGCCGGTGTGGGCGGAGGAGAAATCGCGTCGGCGCCCGGTGGTGACGTCAAAAGGCCGCGCTGTACTTGGGCTTGTGCGGCTTCGGCAAGAAGGTTTCCTGGCCTGTTGCAGCCATGGTCCGTTGCAGTTGCGTGTTGTTCAGAAAGGTCCGTGCGGGTCCCCTCAACCTGGTCCCCTTAGCGCTGACGGCTGTGGTTCTCCCTTGCTCACCTGTCTCTCCACTACTTTCTTTGTGGCGGCCTCTTGCTTGCTTGGTTTTCCCATAGACTTCTCCGCCCCTCCCGTAGTCGCGTTTTGCCAGTAAGCGGTGATAATGGTGGGTGTACCTGGCGTGGTTAGGACGGTTGTTTGGGGGCATGGGGGCAGGGTTTGAAGTTCTTTAGAGACATCGTGTGCACGTGGCATGAGGAACTGGGATACCTGCCTGCTTTGGCCCAAATGTTGTGGTTTTTTCTTCCTTTAAGTAATATCCACAGCCTGTTTTTATGTATTTCTCCTTGAGTGCACTGTTTAAGGTTTTTCTAATGGATTTTTATGAAGACACGAAAGCGTTTAATTGATGTGCCTTTTTGCAGAACATTTAGGTCGATTTTTGTGTACTGTCGATATTAAGAATCGTTTCCGAAAAAATTTACAACTGCTTTGAATTAAAAAAAAAAAAAAAACTTACCTACTAGTAATGTTTTGTGAAACGTTGCCTGCGTTATGTTTTGGCCATTACTTTATTTCTAACGACCAGAGTAAAATGCTCCTTTTAAATAAGGCTCCTAAGCCCCTGAATCTGATTTATCTAGAGCAGGAAAAAAGTGTTATATATTTAATGGAACTGTAGAAACTCTCCTCGAGTATATCAGAATGGTCAGTATTTCAACTTTTGAAAAAAAAATCCCAGATGTTTTTGGTAATTGCTATCCTAAATGACTAGAGATGTGGATTATGAATTTAAGAAATTGTTCCGTAAGTTATTTTAACAACCTAAGAAGTTAATACAGAAGTCCTTTACCTACAAGAAATTCTTGAGTCAGTGAAGGAAACAGGTAAACACTAAATGCAGCGTAAGATTTATAAAGGTGTAAGAGATTTAATCAAATTGCTGGGAGAGCAGCAAAGTCAGAGAATTGATTAGAGGAATTTAGAAAGACATTAGCAAATATGACATTTAGGTGGATTTATGATAGGAAAAACAAATGACATTCTAAGTAGAGGAAAAGCATGAGCAGAATGGCATGTAGAAATGGCAGTATTTCATGTAGTACAGAGCAAAGAGGAAGAGAGGAAGGGTTGAGCAAAAGAAAAGGATACAGGAAGGAGCTAGGCATGGTACGTGAACCTGCTGTTCTAGCTATTTGGGAGGCTGAGGTGGGAGGATCCCTTAAGGCCAGGAGTTCAAGACCAGTCTGGGAAACATAGCAAGACCCCATCTTTAAAACAGTTGGGGTGGTGGTGTGGTGCCTGTAGTCCCAGCCATTCCGGAGGCTGAAGTGGGAGAATTGCTTGAGCCCAGGAGTTTGAGGCTGCAGTGAGCTATGACAGTGCCACAGCACTCCAGCCCAAGCAACAGAACCAGATCCTGTTTCAAAAAAAAAAAAAAAAAAAAGATAACCAGAAGGGTATTTAGTAGCTTTGGATATACAGTTGACCCTTCAAGAACATGGAGGTTAGAGGTGCCCCCCCCAGTTGAAAATCTTCATATAACTTTCAACTCCCCCCAAAAACAACTACTACTAATCTTTTGGCTGGAAGCCTTACTGATAACATAAGCAGTCAGTTGACACATACAGGTTATATATATAGTATGTACTGTATTCTTACAATAAATTAAGCTAGAGAAAAGAAACTGTTACTAAGAAAGTCATAAGGAAGGGAAAATATATTTACTGTTCATTAAGTGGAAGTGAATTGTAAAGGTCTTCATCCTTATCGTCTTCATATTCAGTAGACTGAGAAGGAAGAGGGGGAGTTGGTCTTCCTATATTGGGTGGCAGCGGCAGAAGACGTGGAGGTGGGGGAGGTGGAAGGGGAGGCAAGAGAGGCAGACACACCATGTATAACTTTATGGAAGTACATCGCAATTTCTGTCATGCTTTTGCTTTTCTCTTTCCCCCCCCAAAAATGTTTCTATAGGGTACCAGTACCTCTTCCACCATTTGCTTTAGTTTCAGTGCCTGTTTCACAGAAGGATCCACGTCATGAAAGAAGTCAAAAGCAGTCCTGAATAATAGGAGCCCTCCTGCCAGCTTGTCTAATGTTAGTTTTTCTGGTAGTTTATTCTGTGTTTTCTTCCTTGTTATCTGGTACTGGATCTGAAGCACTCATCAAGCTGTCTTCTGTTAATTCCTCTGGTTTGATGTCTGTTAGCTCTTGAGTTTCTTCAAGATCCATGTCGCGAAGTCCTTTACCCACTCACCCGCCGCTTTTGGCATATCCACAGTCTCTTTCATGATTTCCTTAATTGACTCTGTTATAAATCCTGTGACGTTACAACACAACACCTAGACGAAGTTTTCCCCAGCACGAACTTACTGTTTTGGGCTTATGGCTTTCATGGCTTTTTCAATAACAATGACATTTTCAATGATGTAATACTTCCAGACTTTCCTGAAGTTTTCTCTATCGGTGTTCTTTTCCATAGCTGACAATCCTTTCCGTAGAATATCATGTTTAATGAGCCTTAAAGGTCCTTGTGACCCCCTGATCTAGAGGCTGATTTAGAGACATTGTGTTTGGGGGCAAGGACACCACTTCGGTGCCTTTGGTGTTGAACTCATGGGGTTCTGGGTAGCAGGGAGGGGAGGCACTGTCCAATATCAGAAGAACTTTGTAAGTCAGTCTCGTATTGGGAAGGTACTTCCTGACTTCAGGGAGAAAGCATCCATGGAACCAATCCAGAGAAAAGGTTTTTAGTTCTCTAGGCCTTCTTGTCCAACAAAGACTGGCAGCTGATGTTTATCTTTCCCTTTTGAGATTGAGGGGTTAGCAGCTTCATAGATAAGGACAGTCCTGATTATAAACACAACTGCATTTGCACAATACAATAGGGTTAGCCTATCCCTTCCTGGCTTAAATCCTGGTGCTCACTGCTCTTCCTTACTAATGTCTCTTGTAGCATGTTTTCTAGAATAGGGTACTTTTGTCAGCATTAACAACCTGATTTGGGAGATATTCTTTCTCCTCAGTGATTTTCTCAATGGCGTCTGGGAACTCATCTGCTGCCTGTTGGTCGGCAGAACCTGCTTCTCCCGTTATCTTGATATTTCTAAAGCCAAAGCCAAACCGATTTCTTCTTCTTCTTTTTTTAAATTATACTTCAAGTTCTAGGGTACATGTACACAACGTGCAGGTTTGTTATATAGGTATACATGTGTCATGTTGGTTTGCTGCTCCCATTAACTTGTCATTTACATTGGGTATTTCTCCTAATGCTATCTCTCCCACAGCCCCCCACCCCATGACAGGCCCTGGTGTGTGATGTTCCCCTCCCTGTGTCCAAGTGTTCTCATTGTTCAGTTCCCACCTATGAGTGAGAACATGTGGTGTTTGGTTTCTGTCCTTGTGATAGTTTGCTTGGAATGATGGTTTCCAGCTGCATCCATGTCGCTGCAAAGGACATGAACTCATCCTTCATTATGGCCACATTTTCTTAATTCAGTCTATCGTTGATGGATTCACGATTGGTGGCTATCGTGAATAGTGCCACAATAAACATACGTGTGCTTGTGTTTTTATAATGGCATGATTTATAATCCTTTGGGTATGTACTCAGTAATGGGATCGCTGGGTCAAATGGTATTTCTAGTTCTAGATCCTTGAATAATCCCCACACTGTCTTCCACAGTCAAACGTCTTTCTAAAATTATCACATCATCCTTTGCTGGCAATTATTTAGCTTTAGATCCTTCACATTTCTTTTGCTTTTAAATTGTCATATAGTAACTTTACTTTTTCTTGAATTGTATGAGTCTTTGTTTTTAAAATAGCAATCCTGCATCTACATAAAAGTTGCATTTTCAATACAAGATAAAAAGTTAATTTACAAAAAGTGCAGTTTTCACACCTCTTGGCACAGCTGCAGCAGTGGGTTATGAAGTTTTTTCTTTTTTTACATTGATTTTTATTCTGGATTCATTTATCTTGAAATAGCAGGCCATCGCAGCTACAGATTTTAATCTGTGGTACGTATCAAGCAATTCGTCTTGTTATTGTAATGTTATGACTTGACTTCTTGGGAGCACTGCCAGCATCACTAGTGGCACTTTGTATGGGTTCCATGGTGGTGTTCAAGGTTTACAGTATAACACTGAACATGATGAAAAATGCAAGAGAACTGTGAGAGATCACTTTTTACTGACTTACAAAATTTACTGGCAAGATGAACTGCCCATGGAGAGATGATTGGTATCACATGGCCTTTTTGGTGGCAATTTGGGACACTTGAGCTCACTGAGATAGCTACAGGAGGTAACTACGAAATTATTACAGTATTCCAGGATGTACTACAGTTAATTTTATGCAGTTATGATTTAATACTGCATTTTTACATTTGCTGACATTTCTCTTGACTGCAAATGCTGCCATGTAAGTTCTGCAAGTGTGTGTGTAAGTTTTGATAAATTTTAACATTTTATAATAGATATGTGGCCAGGTGCAGTAGCTCATGCCTGTAATTCCAACACTTTGGGAGGCCAAGGCAAGAGGATTGTTTGTGGCTAGGAGTTTGAGACCAGCTTGGGCAACACAGCAAGACCCCATCTCTCGTTTTTTAAAAATTAAAATAGATATGTGTATATTTTATGGAAGTAAATGACAAAATAGATTAGTATCTATGTGTATTTTTTGCACTCATTACACAACTTTTCTTAATTTTTTTCAGGATTTCCCATCTATGTGGTTTGTAAGTTTTTTCAAATTGTTGCAAAGCTCAAAATTTTCTAATGTATTTATTGAAAAAAATCTGTGTATAAGCGGACACACACAGTTCAAACCAGTGTTGTTCAAGGGTCAACTGTAGTACTAAGAATTTTTTACTTTATTTCATAAGCATTTTTTTAAATGCATGGTTTTTGAGTAAAGGAGAAACGTGATTAGAGATTAGATCAATTTCAGAAAAATACTTCAGGCAACAAATTGGAGAATGCAATAAGGAAAAAATGATTAGACACTGAAAGGAGCTCATGTGTTGCAGGTACTAGGGCATTGGTACTGGAGAGAAGAGAGTAGGGCTTTGGGACAAGAAACAGGTGTAGTCTGAAAGACTTCCATTTGTGTAGTCTCAATGAATAGATAAACCATGGTTCCATTATTTGAGAGAACATTGGAGGAACAGATTTTACCTGGGGAAGAGTTTGGTTTTGTTATGTTAACATTTATTTTTGAGGTGGCTATTATTTAGTCAACTGATATGTAAGAACAAGTTACATATTAGGGGATTTCACATATAAATTAAATATACATTCTGCTCACATTGCTTTATCCTATTAAAAGATTTCATCCTGATGGAAATGTCCGACAGATTGGACATAGAAAATATCTCATCTAGGTGATGGTTATTGGTACAAGCAGAAATTACCCAGGGGAAAATGCGTAGAATGAAAACAGGGCCAAGTCAGAAACCTTCAGGATGGGTGGGACAATAATTGAAACGGACAAAAAGTCCGTTAAAGTTAAAAGGGACTTAAGAGAAATAATAAATGGGAAAGGGGGTCAGATCAGAGATGTGGAGGTGAGCTAAGAAGATGTTACAGAATTGGCATATAAAAAGCTATTCACGATTTTTTAAAAAGAAATTTTAGTGGAAGAAAGAACTAGAAAGGGGTTCCAGGTTGATACACTTGGTATACAAATGTTTTTTCTCTTTTTTTTTAAGTATGGAAATTTCATCGATAACCTAAGACTCTTCACCAAGGGAGGACCCGGTGGAATGGGTTATCCTCGTTTAGGTGGAGAAGGTGGAAAAGGTGGTGACGTCTGGGTTGTAGCCCGGAACAGAATGACTTTAAAACAACTTAAAGACAAGTATCCTCAGAAACGGTTTGTGGCTGGAGTAGGAGCAAACAGCAGGTAAGTAATTACTGAGTGACTTAAATTTTAAAAAATCAAACCCTTCTGGAAATTTTTTTTTAAGTTATAAAATAAAAACTTAATTGCTCATTTGAAGTAAATTATTTCCTGTATTTATAACTGAGCAAAAGCCTAAAATGTCTCAACCCATAAAAGACTGATACTAAAGAATATTTCAGAGTTTTAAAACTTTTTGTCCGTTTCTTTTCCCAATGTCTGTTTGTATTCTTTTTGCACTTTCCCTGTTGAAACCGAAAATTATCTGAATTCCCACTGTTTTCTTCTAAAATTATCTTTGACAACCTTTAAGAAAACTTTCTCAGTCTTAACCATGCTACTCCACCCCACTACCATTAGAAGGCAAGATAGCCACTATTAACCTTTTCTTGACTTTTCTAAAACTTTCTGTGTGTTTACACAAGTGCAATTATGTACATAAAATTTTAGAATACAAAAAGGAGAGTACAATATTTTACAATCTGCTATTTTTACTTTTTTTCCCATGTCAAAATTATTCAGAATAACTGCGTAACAAATAACAATTTATTTTGTCGTTTGTCTATTTAGGTTATTGTTGATTTTTTTTTTCCAATTATACCTACAGTACAACATCCTGTGTAGATACTATTTTACATGTTTGTTCAATTATTATTTTGATAAATTCCCAGAAGTAGAATTACTAAAACATTTGTACTAATTTTTTCTTTTATGAGCAGTTTAAGAGTAGCCAGATTTGCCTTCTTTAATGTAAGTACTCTCCTTCGAGGTTAGTTTTTTAGAAGCTTTGCTATTTGGTGGATTTTTTGTTTTTTTATAGATTCATTTTTTTCTTTTTTTTTGAGACAGAGTCATTCTGTTGCCTAGGCTGAGTGTAGTAGGCACTATCACAGCTCACTGCAGCCTCTACCTTTCAGGCTCAAGTGATCCTCCCACCTCTGCCTCCTAAGTAGCTGAGACTACAGGTGTGTGTCACCATGCCCAACTAATTTTTAAATTTTCGCTTTTTTTTTTTTTTTTTAGTAGAAATGGGGTTGTGCTTGGTGTTCAGGCTGGTCTTGACCTCCTGGACTCAAGAGATCCTCCTGCCTCAGCCTCCCAAAGTGCTGAGATTATAGGCATGAGCCACCATGCCTGGCTTTTTCTACCTTATTTGTATTGTAGCAATAATCTCTTCATTTCATGGTTGCAATATTTTAGTTTCAGGTTAAAATGACCTTTGGTGGTTAGCTTAGTGACTTAAATCATTACCCAGTGCCATTTTAGTGGGATATAATGTCTAAAATGCAAAGAAATAATTAGAGATAATTTTAGTTTTTTTAAACCTTGTGTTTGACCATTTAACATCTGCATTAACCAGAGAATTGATTGCTACTATTCTTTGTAACCATTTTGTGTGTATGTGTGTGTGTACACACACAAGCATACATATATATATGTATACTTTTTTTTGGTAGAGTTAGTGCACTGAAAGGCTCCAAAGGAGAAGACTGTGAAATCCCTGTGCCTGTGGGTATTTCAGTAACTGATGAAAACGGTAAAATTATAGGTGAGTGTACTATAACTTCGAAGGTTGTAAAAATGTGCACATTTTCTAAAATTAAACAATGAAATAGCTTCTCTTGAGTTTCAGAAGTTTTTTAACTAACAATTTTAGTTACTACTCTATAAGAGCAGTTTTAAAACTTAAAAAAGTTAAAATGACTACTAGATTTAAGATTGTTTTAAAGATGTTAGAGTTCTTGCTTGGTCTTAAAATATATAACTAGGCTCTTTTCAATTGCTTACTGAAGTGTTTTTCTGGGGTCATACTTTCAATAGATTTGTAAATTGGAATTTCCTGGACTGTTTTTCTGAAAGAACAACATTCCGTTAATGATTCTACTTATTATAGATTTGTAATTGAGAATTTCCTGGCATGTATTTTTGAAAGTAAACTATTACATTAGTGATTCCACTTAGTAATCTATAGATTTGTAATTTTGAATTTCCTTGCCTGTATTTCTGAAATAAATAGATTGCGTTAGTGATTTCACTTATTGATCTTTAATGTAAATATTTTTCTCTCTCTTTTTAAGGAGAACTCAATAAGGAGAATGACAGAATTTTGGTAGCTGAAGGAGGTCTTGGTGGTAAATTACTTACAAATTTCTTACCATTGAAAGGCCAGAGACGAATAATTCACCTTGATCTAAAAGTTATAGCTGATGTAGGCCTAGTAGGGTAAGTATCGTTCATTTTTTATTATTATACTTTCAGAGAGATAGTTCTTGAATAGGAAATAAATGTAAATGGTAATTTGGGGCCATAATTATTTCAAATTTATGGAATTTGGTTGTGTATGTACTAGAAAAATATGCTGCTAAATATTGTTTTCAAATTACCAATATAGAGTTTCATAGTTATTGCTTATTTGTAAAATTAAGACCAGAGCAATTGAATAGATCAGTGGAAATGTTAGAGAATGCATAAAGAAAAATCAATCAAATGCAGTATTATAAGAAGGTTAAATAATGTTACCAGATATTAAAGAATAATAAATCCAAACAAACCATATTATTATTAAAAGTATATAGAAGGAAATAAAAAGGGAAGAATGATTGACATAACTCTTTTGGGTCTTTTTTTTTTTTTTTTTTTTGATACAGAGTCTCACTCTGTCACCCAGGCTAGAGTGCAGTGGCGTGATATTGGCTTACTGCAAGCTCGGCCTCCTGGGTTCACGCCATTCTCCTGCCTCAGCCTTCGGAGTAGCTGGGACTACACGCACCTGCCACCATGCCCAGCTATTTTTTTTTTTTTTTTTTGTATTTTTAGTAGAGACGGGGTTTCACCATGTTGGCCAGGATGGTCTCGATCTCCTGACCTCGTGATCTGCCTGCCTCGGCCTCCCAAAGTGCTGGGATTACAGGCGTGAGCCACCATGCCCGGCCTCTTTTGGGTCTTAATAGAGACATTGAAGTATCATTAGTCAAATGGCTAAAAACCAATACAGACAATCTCAATCCTCAGACTTATGCACTGATGCTCCCAAATTGAATCCTGCTGTGACTGTTTGTATATCCTTCTTGCCTCTGCTTAGGATCTATCTAGTAGTCGCAGTACTGTAGACCTCAGAAGAGTGTCCTCTTCCACCAGCCTCCATTCTTTCATTAAATAATGCTGTTTAGCTCTGGAGTTGCAGTGCGGCTACTACACTGGAAGGGGATAGATAGCAAGATACAGAATACATAAAGGGGCCAGGTGCGGTGGCTCACTCCTGTAATCCCAGTACTTTGGGAGGACGAGGTGGGTGGATCACGAGGTCAGGAGATCAAGACCATCCTGGCTAACCTGGTGAAATCCCGTCTCTAGCTGGGCGTGGTGGCGGGCACCTATAGTCCCAGCTACTTGGGAGGCTGAGGCAGGAGAGTGGTGTGAACCGGGGAGGCAGAACTTGCAGTGAGCCGAGAGCATGCCACTGCACTCCAGCCTGGGCGACAGAGCGAGACTCTGTCTCAGAAAAAAAAACAAAAAAACAACAAATAAAAAACAAAGGAAGAGAAAACTTAAATTTGCATTTGCTCTCTCTCCCCCATCCCCCCTCCCTCCTGCCCTCTCCCTCTGGCCCTATCACAGTATTACACAGTTATTCAGATGGAAAGTTTAAGAACAAGATATGGAAAACTGCCTTGTTACCATCCTACTTCAAATTCCTAGTTCTATTTTTTGCTTCCCCATAGCTTCTTTCTAAGTTCTTTTCATCTTCCTCTTCAGGCATCTTACTGCTTCTTTATCAGACTCTTAAGTCTGAATCCCTCGCCTTTTGCCCTGCCTGACCAGCCACTAGAGCTTACCACCATTGGTTTAGGGTTCACAGAGGCCCCGTTCCTGCTAAAATTATAACAAGGAAAGATGTGATCCTGGCTTTCCATTCACATTTTTTTTTTCAATAAAGCACAGTTATGAGAGTTATTAGATATAAATTCTATAATTCTCTATATTTTCAGGAATGTAAGGGCTTAATAGGGTTTTGTGGGCAAGCCTGGCAGTCCAGCGAATCACAATTGCATTTGGCATAAAAATGTGTTTCAAGTTCTGAAGAGAAAACTTTATAGTCTAAGAGGAGCCTAGCATGGCTTAGTCATAAAAGTGGAGTGGCATGGAGGACTCAGCTTAGACTATTTAGGTTAGGATCTCAAATCCTCTGGAGGCTGGCCAACTGGTCTTGGGTAAATTATACAGCCTCTCTAAGCCTTTGTTTTCTCTTCTTTTTTTCCTTTTCTTTTCTCTCATTGTTCCTTCACTATAGTTTTGTTTTTTTTTTCCACTACGTCATTTGTTTTGTCATTTTTAATAGTGTATGGAGATAGGTCTTTCCTTAAAACATTGGTGGGTAAGATAATGCATTTACAGCAGAAGACATGGTTTGCATTTTTGTACGTTCCATGAATTGTAGCTGCTGTCTTCATCATAATTACATTGCCAGCTTACTGGAAAACTGCATATAGTGATATACTAAGCTTCTCAGAAGTAGGTTTGAAATTTGTCAGTAATTAAAGCATCAGGATTCTTAAGCATATGAAAAGAGAATGGGGGAAAAAGATTTTTAAATAGAATGTTTAATATGTTTTCTAGTGTTTTTAAATTAGGCAACTATTCTTGAAGAGTTACTACTATGAATACTGGCATAAGTAGATATCCTTTTAGCTGCTTTTGGAAATGGACTGAATGAATCATAGAAGAAAGTTATCGTACAACTTACAGATTTGTGCTGCTGTTGTCAAATCTGATCTTCGCATAGGCTGGATTTTAGCCTCTAAAATTTTCACTGGGTATTTTTCAAGAAAAATTTCAAATATCTGTTCTTCAATCATTAGCATCATCTTTCTATCTTTGATCTTCTTGGAAATAGTTGCTTGCATTATGTGCTCAATCATTATGAAAACATAAGGATGTTGGAAACCAGCAAGTCCAGCTAATAATAATTATGGATAAAAATGGCTACAATTTGCTTTTCAAAACTCTAAGAACTTGGATGAAACAGGGTATGAAAAAAACATATGTTCCAGGAGAAACAAGTCATTAAGAAACCTCACATGATTTTATTTTAAATTCATTACAGAAAGATTTTTTTGTAATGAGGGAAATTGTTGAAATACCTCCAGCTTATAAGTTTTTATAGAATTCTAAATTAATATTTGCAGAATATTCCACCATTATTCCAAGTGAAAGTTTGGCAGAGTTTTTGAAATACCTTCTTCAAATTTGAAGAAGAACTCTGTGAAGGCGAGAATCATTTTGTCTCATTGCTTAGGACGTTGCCTGATACAAAGTCAGTGCTCAATAAATATTTGTTGGATAAATGTAATGAAAATATATGAATGAGATTTAGGAATGAATGTTTTAAGTAACCCCCATTCCTAGTACTGTCTTTCATACATGGTGGGCCTTTCTTGAGGGAAATTTAGCAGTATAATCAAAAGCCTTTAAAATGAGCTTATATTTTATCCAGTATTTCTTCATGTAGACATTTATTCCAAGAAAGAAATCAAAGATGTGTGCAAAGAGAAGTCCTAGCCAGAAAAATCAGGCAAGAGAAAAAAAGGGCATTCAAATAGGAAAGAAGGAAGTCAAACTATCTGTTTGCCAACCATATGATCTTATACCTTGAAAACTCTAGAGACTCCTTCAAAAGACTCCTAGATTTGATAAATGAATTCAGTAAACTCTCAGGTTACCAAATCAGTATACACAAATCAATAGCACTGCTATACACCACCAACAACCAAGCTGAGAATTAAATCAAGAACTCAATCCCTTTTACAACAGCTACAAAAAATAAAATACCTAAGTATATACCTAACCAAGGTTGTGAAAGATCTCTACAAGGAGAACTGCAGACACTGCTGAAAGAAATCGTTGATGACACAGACAACTGGAAATACATCCCATGTTCATGGATTGGAAGAATCAGTACTGTGAAAATGACCATACTGCCCAGAGAATCTACAGATTCAATGCAATTTCTGTTAAAATACCAGTATTATTTTTCACAGTATTAGAAAAAACCCTAAAATTCATAAGGAATCAAAAAAGCGCGAATAGCCAAAGCAATCCTAAGCAAAATGAACAAATATAGAGGAATCATATTATGTGACTTCAAATTATATTACAATGTTATAGTAACCAAAACAGCATGGTATTAGTATAGAATTAGGTACATAGACCAATGGAAGAGAATAGAGAACCCAGAAATAAAGCCAAATACTTAAGACCAACTGATCCTTAACAAAGCACACAAAAACATAAACTGGGGAAGGACACCCTATTCAAAAAATGATGCTGGGAAAATTGGATATCCAAATGGAGAATAATGAAACTGGATTCATATCTCTCATTAGATACAAAAATTAACTCAAGATAGATTAGATTTTAGTCTAAGACCTGAAACTATAAAAATTCTAGAAACGTAGGAAAAACCCTTCTGGACATTGGCCTAGACAAAGAATTTCTGACTTAAGATCTCAAACCAAATGCAACATAAATAAATAAATGGGACCTAATTGAAGTACAAATCCTCTGCACAGCAAAAGAAAGAATCAACAGAGTAAACAGCCTACAGAATGGGAGAAAGTATTTGCAAACTATGCATCTAACAGAGGACTAATATACAGAGTCTACAAGGAACTCAAATCAGCAAGGAAAAAACAATTCCATTAAAAAGTGGATGAATGACATGGGCATTTCTCAAAAGAAGATATGCATACAAATGGCCAAGAAGCATATAAGAAAATGTTCAGCATCACTAATACTCAGGGAAATTAATATTAAAACCACAGTGATTTACCAACTTAGCCAGAATGGTCATTATGGAAAAGTCAAAAAACAATAGGTGTTGACATAGATGTGGTGAAAAGAGAACTCTTATACATTTTAAAAAAAATTTTTTTTTATTACACTTTAAGTTCTAGGGTATGCACAACATGCAGGTTTGTTACATAGGTATACATGTGCCATGTTGGTTTGCTGCACCCATCAACTTGTCATTTACATTACATATTTCTCCTAATGCTATCCGTGCCCCAGACCCTCTACACACTCACAGGCCCTGTGTGTGATGTTCCCCACCCTGTGTCCATATGTTCGTTGTTCAGCTCCCACTTATGAGTGAGAACATGCAATGTTTGATTTTCTATCCTTGTGGTAGTTTACTGAGAATGATGGTTTCCAGCTGCATCCATGTCCCTGCAAAGGACATGAACTCATCCTTTTTTATGGCTGCATAGCATTCCATGGTGTATATGTGCCACATTTTCTTAATTCAGTCTATCATTGATGGACATTTGGGTTAGTTCCAAGTCTTTGCTATCGTGAATAGTGCCGCAGTAAACATACATGGGCATGTGTCTTTATAATGGCATGATTTATAATCCTTTGGGTGTATACCCAGTAATGGGATTGCTGGGTCAAATGATGTTTCTAGTTCTAGATCCTTGAGGAATTGCCACACTGTCTTCCACAATGGTTGAACTAATTTATACTCCCACCAACAGTGTAAAAGCGGTCCCATTCTCCACATCCTCTCCAGCATCTGTTGTTTCCTGATTTTTTAATGATTGCCATTCTAACTGGCATGAAATGGTATCTCATTGTGGTTTTGATTTGCATTTTTCTGATGACCAGTGATGATGAGCATTTTTTCGTATGTCTGTTGGCTGCATGAATGTCTTCTTTTGAGAAGTATCTGTCCATATCCTTTGTCCACTTTTTGATGGGTTTTTTTTTTCTTGTAAATTTGTTTAAGTTGTTTGTAGGTTCTGGATATTAGCCCTTTGTCGGATGGGTAGATTGCAAAAATTTTCTCCCATTCTGTAGGTTGCCTCTTCACTCTGATGATAGTTTCTTACACTGTGCAGAAGCTCTTTAGTTTAATTAGATTTCATTTGTTAATTTTGGCTTTTGTTGCCCTTGCTTTTGGTGTTTTAGCCATGAAGTCATTGCCCATGCCTATGTCCTGAATGGTATTGCCTAGGTTTTCTTCTAGGGTTTTTATGGTTTTAGGTCTTACATTTAAGTCTTTAATCCATCTTGAGTTAATTTTTGTATAAGGTATAAGGAAGGGATCCAGTTTCAGCTTTTTACATATGGCTAGCCAATTTTCCCAGCACCATTTATTAAATAGGGAACCCTTTCCCCATTGCTTGTTTTTGTCAGGTTTGTCAAAGATCAGATGGTTATATATGTGTGGGGGTATTTCTGAGGCCTCTGTTCTGTTCCATTGGTGTATATATCTGTTTTGGTATCAGTACCATGCTGTTTTTGTTACTGTAGCCTTGTAGTATAGTTTGAAGTCAGGTAGCATCATGCCTCTAGCTTTGTTCTTTTTGCTTAGGATTGTCTTGGCAATGCAGGCTCTTTTTTGGTTCCCTATGAACTTTAAAGTAGTTTTTTCCAATTCTGTGAAGAAAGCCAGTGGTAGCTTGATGGGGATGGCATTGAATTTATAAATTACCTTGGGTAGTATGGCCATTTTCACGATATTGATTCTTCCTATTCATGAGTATGGAATATTCTTCCATTTGTTTGTGTCCTCTTTTATTTCATTGAGCAGTGGTTTGTAGTTCTCCTTGAAGAGGTCCTTCACATTCCTTGTAAGTTGGATTCCTAGGTATTATATTATCTTTGTGGTAATTGCAAATGGGAGTTCACTCATGATTTGGCTCTCTGTGTGTCTGTTATTGGTGTATAGGAATGTTTGTGATTTTTGCACATTGATTTTGTATCCTGAGACTTTGCTGAAGTTGCTTATCAGCTTAAGGTGATTGTGGGCTGAGACCATGGAGTTTTCTAACTATACAGTCATGTCATCTGCAAACAGGACAATTTGACTTCCTCTTTTTCTAATTGAATACCCTTTATTTCTTTCCCTTGCCTGACTGCCCTGGCCAGAACTTCCAACACTATGTTGAATAGGAGTGGTGAGAGAGGGCATCCTTGTCTTATGCTGGTTTTCAAAGGGAATGCTTCCGGTTTTTGCCTGTTCGGTATGAGATTGGCTGTGAGTTTGTCATAAATAGCTCATTATTTTGAGATACATTCTGTTGATACCTAGTTTCTTGAGAGTTTTTAGCATGGAGGGGTGTTGAATTTTGTCAAAGGCCTTTTCTGCATCTATTCAGATAATCATGTGGTTTTTGTCATTGCTTCTGTTTATGTGATGGATTAGGTTTATTGATTTGTGTATGTTGAACCAGCCTTGCATCCCAGGGATGAAGCCAGCTTAATTGTGGTGGATACGCTTTTTGAAGTGCTGCTGGATTCGGTTTTGCCAGTATTTTGTTGAGGATTTTTGCATCAATGTTCATCAGGATTATTGGCTTAAAATTCTTTCTTTTTTTTTTTTTTTTTTTTTTCTTTTTGTATCTCTTCCAGGCTTTGGTATCAGGATGATGCTAGCCTCATAGAATGAGTTAGGGAGGATTCCCTCTTTTTCTATTGATTGGAATCATTTCAGAAGGAGTGGTACCAGCTCCTCTTTGTACCTCTGATAGATTCGACTGTGAATCCGCCTGGTCCTGGATTTTTTTTGGTTGGTAGGCTATTAATTATTGCCTCAATTTCAGAGCCTGTTACTGGTCTATTCAGAAATTCAACTTCTTCCTGGTTTAATCTTGGGAGGGTGTATGTGTCCAGGAATTTATCCATTTCTTATAGATTTTCTAGTTTATTTGCGTAGAATTATTTATAGTATTCTCTGATGGTAGTTTGTATTTCTGTGGAATCAGTAGTGATATCCCCTTTATCATTTTTTATTGCATCTATTTGATTCTTTTCTCATTTCTTTATTAGTCTTGCTAGTGGTCTATCTGTATTGCTGATTTAAAAACAATAACAGCTCCTTGATGCATTGATTTTTTTTTTAAAGGCTATTTTGTCTCTGTCTCTATCAGTTCTGCTCTGATCTTAGTTATTTCTTGCGTTCTGCTAGCTTTTGAGTTTGTTTGTTCTTGCTTCTCTAGTTCTTTTAATTGTGATGTTAGGGTGTCAATTTTAGATCCTTCCTGCTTTCTCTTGTGGGCATTTAGTGCTATAATTTCCCTCTACACACTGTTTTAAATGTGTCCCAGAGATTCTGATACTTTATATCTGTGTTCTCATTGGTTTCAAAGAACATCCATATTTCTGCCTTCATTTCATTATTTACCCAGGAGTCATTCAGGAGCAGGTTGTTCAGTTTCCATTTGGTTATGTGATTTTGAGTGAGTTTCTTAATCCTGAGTTCTAATTTGATTGCACTGGTCTGAGAGACAGTTTCTTGTGTTTTCTGTTGCTTTGTATTTGCTGAGGAGTGTTTTACTTCTCATTATGTGGTCAATTTTAGAATAAGTGCAGTGTGCTGAGAAGAATATATATTCTTTTTTTTTTTTTTGAGACAGAGTCTCGCTCTGTCGCCCAGGCTGGAGTGCAGTGGTGCCATCTCGGCTCACTGCAAGCTCTGCAGTGAGAATGGTTCACACCATTCTCCTGCCTCAGCCTCCCAAGCAGCTGGGACTACAGGCGCCTGCCAACATGCCCGGCAAATTTTTTGTATTTTTAGTAGAGAGGGGTTTCACCGTGTTAACCAGGATGGTCTTGATCTCCTGATCTCGTGATCCGCCCACCTTGGCCTCCCAAGGTGCTGGGATTACAGGCGTGAGCCACCGTGCCTGGCCGAAGAATGTATATGCTGTTGATTTGTGGTAGAGAGTTCTGTAGATGTCTGTTAGGTCCAATTTGTCCAGAGCTGAGTTCAAGTCCTTGATATTCTTGTTACCCTTCTGTCTCATTGATATAATATTGACAATGAGGTGTTAACGTCTCACATTATTATTGTGTGGGCATCTAAGTCTCTTTGTAGCTCTCTAAGGACTTGCTTTATGAATCTGGGTGCTCTTGTATTGGGTGCATACATATTTAGGATAGTTAGCTCTTCTTGTTGAATTGATCCCTTTACCATTATGTAATGGCCTTCTTTGTCTCTTTTGATCTTTATTGGTTTAAAGTCTGTTTTGTCAGAGACTGGGATTGTAACCCCTGCTTCTTTTTTTTTTTTTTTTTTTGCTTTCCATTTGCTTGGTAGATCTTCCTCCATCCCTTTATTTTGAGCCTATGTGTGTCTTTGCACATGAGATGGGTCTCCTGAATACAGGAGACCAATGGGTCTTGACTCTTTATCCAGTTTGCCAGTCTGTGTCTTTTAGTTTGGGCATTTAGCCCATTTACATTTAAGGTTAATATTGTTATGTGTGAATTTGATCTTGCCATTATGATATTAACTGGTTATTTTGCCCGTTAATTGATGCAATTTCTTTGTAGCGTCAATGGTGTTTACAATTTGGTATGTTTTTGCAGTGTCTGGTACCGGTTGTTCCTTTCCATGTTTACTGCTTCCTTCAGGAACTCTTGCAAGGCAAGCCTGGTGGTGACAAAATCTCTCAGCATTTGCTTGTCTGTAAAGGATTTTATTTCTCCTTCACTTATGAAGCTTAGTTTGGCTGGTTAGGAAATTCTGGGTTGAAAATTCTTTTCTTTAAGAATATTGAATATCGGCCCCCACTCTCTTCTGGCGTGTAGGGTTTCTGCCGAGAGATCCACTGTTAGTCTGATGGGCTTCCCTTTGTTGGTAACCCAACCTTTCTCTCTGGATGCCCTTAACATTTTTTCCTTCATTTCAAACTTGGTGAATCTGACAATTGTGTGTCTTGGAGTTGCTCTTCTCAAGGAGTATCTTTGTGGTGGTCTCTGTATTTCCTGAATGTGAATGTTGGCCTGCCTTGCTAGGTTGGGGAATTTTTCCTCGATAATATCCTGCAGAGTGTTTTCTCACTTGAATCCATTCTCACACTTTGAGGTACCGAACACCAATCAGATGTAGATTTGGTCTTTTCACATAGTCCCATATTTCTTGGAGGCTTTGTTTGTTTCTTTTACTTTTTTTTGTCTAATCTTGTCTTCTCACTTTATTTCATGAATTTGATCTTCGATCACTGATATCCTTTCTTCCACTTGATCGAATCGGCTATTGAAGCTTGTGCATGAGTCATGAAATTCTCGTCTTGTGGTTTTCAACTCCATCAGGTCATTTAAGGTCTTCTCTACACTGTTTATTCTAGTTTGCCATTCATCTAACCTTTTTTTTTTTAAGGTTTTTAGCTTCTTTGCAATGGGTTAGAACATTCTCCCTTAGCTCAGTGAAGTTTGTTATTACTGCCCTTCCGAAGCCTACTTCTGTCAGTTCATCAAACTCATTCTCCATCCTGTTTTGTGCCCTTGCTGGCGAGCAGCTGCAGTCCTTTGGAGGAGTAGAGGCTCTCTGGTGTTTGGAATTTTCAGCTTTTCTGCTCTGGTTTCCCCCCATCTTTGTGTTTTTATCTACCTTTGGTCTCTGATGTTGGTGACCTACAGATCGGGTTTTGGTGTGGATGTGCTTTTTGTTGATGTTGATGCTAATCCTTTCTGTTTGTTAGTTTTCTTTCTAACAGTTGGGCTTCTTAGCTGCAGGTCTGTTGGAGTTTGCTAGAGGTCCACTCCAGACCCCGTTTGCCTGGGAATCACCAGTGGAGGCTGCAGAACAACAAATATTGCTTCCTGATTCTTCCTCTGGAAGCTTCATCCTAGAGAGGCACCCACCTTTATGAGGTGTCTGTCGGCCCCTACTGGGAGGTATCTCCCAGTCAGGCTTCACGGGGGTCAGGGACCCACTTGAGGAGACAGTCTGTCCTTTCTCAGAGCTCGAACACCATGCTGGGAGAACCACTGCTCTCTTCAGAGTTGTCAGACTAGGACGTTTAGGTCTGCCAAAGCTGTCTGCTGCCTTTTGTTCTGATATGCCTGCCCAGAGAGGTTGTACCTAGAGAGGCAGTAGGCCTTGCTGAGCTGTGGTGGGCTCCACCCAGTTTGAGCTTCCAGGCCTCTTTGTTTACACTGTGAGCACAAAACCTCCTACTCAATCCTCAGCAATTGCGGATACGCCTCCACCTGCCAAGCTGCAGCTTATGGCAGGTCAGTCTTAGACTGCTGCGCTAGCAGTGAGCAAGGCTCCACTGGCTTGGGACCCGCTGAGCCAGGCACAGGAGGGTATTTCCTGGTCTGCCGGTTGCGAAGACTGGGGGAAAAGCGCAGTATTTAGGCAGGAGTGTACGATTCCTCCAGTACAGACTGTCACAACTTCTCTTGGCTAGGAAAGGGAAATCCCCCAACCCCTTGCACATCCCGGGTGAGGCGACACCCCACCCTGCTTCAGTTCGGCCTCCGTGCACTGCACCCACTGTCCCACCAGTCTCAATGAGATGAACCAGGTACCTCAGCTGGAAATGCAGAAATCACCTATCTTCTGCGTCAGTCTCGCTGGGAGCTGCAGACCAGAGCTGTTCCTATTCGGCCATCTTAGAACTTAACTTTTACGCTCATAAAGTCATACAGAGTGGTATAATGGACATTGGAGACTTAGAGGGAGGGAGGATAGGAGACTCAATGGGAGGGAGGATAGAAGGGCAGTGAGGGATGCAAAATTACCTATTGCGTACAGTATACACTGCTTGGGTGATGGGTACCCTAAAATTCACTGGTGAGTGAGAATGTAAATTAGTACAATCTATATGGAAAACAGTATGGAGATTTCTCAAAGAACTGAAAGTAGAAATATCATTTCATCCAGCAATCCCACTACAGGATATCTACCCAAAGGAAAAGAAATCATTATATCAAAAAGATACCTGCACACATGTTTATCATAGTATCATTCAGAATTGCAGACATGGAATCAACCTGAGTGCCCATCAACCAGTGAATGAAGAAAATTGAGTGTGTGTGTGTGTGTGTATCTATATATACACACACCATAGAATACTACTCAGCCATAAGAAAGAATGAGGATATCTTCCTAAGGAAGTAACTCAGGAATGGAAAACCAAGTGCCACATATTGTCACTTATAAGTGGGAGCTAAGCTGTGGGTACACAGAGGCATGCAGAGTGGTGTAATGGACGTTGGAGACTTAGAGGCAGGGAGGATAGGAGGACTGTGAGGGATGAAAAACTACCTATTAGGTACAATATACATTACTTGGGTGATGGGTACACTAAAATCCCAGACTTCGCCAGTACACAATCTGTCCATGTAACAACAAAAAAATCACTTTTACCCGTAAAGCTATTGAAATAACAACATTAAAAGAAATACGCTGAGTTCAGTGGCTCATGCCTGTAATCCCAGCACTTTGGGAGGCCAAGGTGGGCAGATCACGAGGTCAGGAGATTGAGACCATCCTGGCTAACATGGTGAAACCCCGTCTCTACTAAAAATACAAACAAAATTAGCCAGGCATGGTGGCGGGCGCCTATAGTCCCAGCTACTCGGGAGGCTGAGGCAGGAGAATGGCGGGAACCTGGGAGGCGGAGCTGCAGTAAGCTGAGATGGCACCACTGCACTCCAGCCTGGGCAACAGAGCGAGATTCCATCTCAAAAGAAAAAAGAAAAAAAAAAAGATACGAGCCATTAAGCCATGAAAAGATGAAAAAAAGTCGCAAAGGTTTAAACATAGTCATTGCATTGTTTAAAGTTATTTAGAAAAAAAAACAAATAATATACACTTGTTTGCATAAAGAAAAAGGTGTCTATGAGTTCCACCACCCAGAAATAGCTATTAACAGTGTCTACCTGTATACGTATTTTTTACAGTGTTATTTAGAGTGAAAAATTGTAGACAACGTAAATGTCTGTCAATAGGAAATTAGTTAAGTAAATTACACTTCACCACCGAAAAGCGTTCACCTTGTATTATTCAGTTTAGAGAGTAGGCCAACCAACTATAAAGTAATTTTCCCTTGCTTCCTTCAAAAAAATATTAAAACTTGAACATGGTTAAGACTGTGTAACAACTGCAAATTTTTTACAGAAAATACAGGGAAAAAGAGCATGTTAAGTGTCCATGTAGGTGCCAGTAGAAAAATGAAGACTTCGGAAAAGAAACTCTGGGAGAAATGACCCAGTTTCTTTAAAAATAAAATTGCAGATGGGAAACAAGATGGAAGGGGGAGCTTGAAAAGAGATTTGAGACACATCAGGTATTTGTAACATACAGACCTTATTTGGTTAAGATGTGTATTGTCAATGTATTAATATTTATTGAAGCTGGGTGATAGCTAAATGGAATTCATTACACCTCTCTACTTTTGTATATATATGTTTGAAAATTTCTGTAAAATTTTTTTTTAAAGCAGTTTACAAAACAATGTAATATTTTGTCAGTGTTTAGCTGGAGATAGTAAGTTGCAGGTGTTTTTCTTTTTTTAATTTCTTTCTGTTTTTCTATGACTTCCAACAGGTTTTTATTTTTAAATCATAATTAGAATAATTATTATACACTTTCAATACTGAAACATCTTTAGTGTCCAGCATGAATTTATCTTTACCTTTTTTGTAAGTGTATGTTCTCAAGTTTTTCAAGATTATTTATAATACGTTTATATTCTACTTTCAATCCCAAATATATTGAAGAAGACTACTTGAATTGTTAGGAATTCAGAGATAATAATATTGACATTTGTGTATAATTTTATATTCTTGTTTCAGATTTCCAAATGCTGGAAAATCCTCTTTGCTAAGTTGTGTTTCTCATGCAAAACCTGCGATCGCAGATTACGCATGTAAGTATAATTTGATTGTATATTTTAATGAGTGGAGGTAAACTTTTAAAGACTAATACATCTCTGAGAATGAATAAAATGACAACTCTGAGGGTATCCTTAGTTGGAAAACTTTTGGCAGATAGACTGCTGTTGCTCAGGCCAAAGTGCAATTGCATGATCATGGCTCATTGCAGCCCAGGCTAAAGCCATCCCCCTGCCCCACCCTCCCATGTAGCTGGGACTACAGGTGTGTGCCACCATGCTTAGCTAATTTTGTGTGTGTGGGGGGGGGTGGGGTGGCAGGGCGGGAACAGGGGTTTCCTTATGTTGCGCAGGCTGGTCTTGAACTCCTGGGCTGAAGTGATCTCCCACCTTGGCCTTCTAAATTGCTGGGATTATAGACGTGAGCCACCCTCCCCAGCCATATTTTCCATTAATCTTTGAAACCTCTGTATCCCTCAGCAAAGTTTCTTAAACAGGTTAGACACTTTATTGCATTTATTTTTCTGTTGCATAGTAGTTTATTTGGTTTAGTTAGGATTTTATGAACCACTTACCCTTTATCAGGCACTGTGATAAGTACCAGGAAAACTGAGTTGAATACTTCCATTCATTTAGCAGATACTTATTTTTAGGAGCCATATTAGGTTCTGGGATTACAAAGACTGATAAACAGAAACAAGCTCCTATTTTGACTTTTATTGAGTTTGTAGACTAGTGGAGTAAGGCATATATATCACTGATAAATATAAAGGAATATAAAAGGATACTATGAAAGAGTGTAGATGACTGCTTTAGGCTTCCTTAAGGATGTGTGATTTTGGACTGCTATATGAGGGAATCATTACGAGTTAATTAGTAAAATAGAGTGGAGGGTGAAGGGTCTTTAATCAGAGGAAATAGATTTGTGTGTCTAGAGAACATGAAGTAAGGGAAAGAATCGAGATGAGCCTGGAGGTGTAAGAGAACATGTCACATAGACCGTTTAGGCTGTATTTGATTTTTGTATCTTAAGAGCAATTGGAAGCATTTAAGCGAGGGATAAAATGCTTAAGTTTGCTCCTCACAGAGATCTCCGCCTATAATATAGAAAATGGATTGGCGTGGGACATGAAGGGGTCTGAGAAAACCAGTTAGTAGGCTCTTGTGGTAGCTAGATGAAATATAAAAGAAGCTTTGGTTAAAAGTAATGAGTATGATAAGATCTCTGCCATCATTAAAAGGACAGAGAATGCCATTAACTTGGAAAATAAAATCAAGCCATTCTAAAATTAGACTGTGACGAAGTAGAGTGAAGTTTGGGCTAATTGCTATAAATCACAAGGCCAATATTTGTTATAATATGTAGGACTTGAGAAGGAAAAGCTTTTAGTCATAGGAAAGAGGCTAGTGTGGGATTGATGAGGCTTAAGGATAACAATGAGAAGGAACTAGAGGATAACTGAATGAGAAGGAACTAGAAAAATTTCACCCACAGATCCAGTGATAGAAACCTAATACCTGACCCTCCTGAACATCTATCACACACCTTAAAGTGCAATAGAAGAACGTTGATGTTCAGTAATTACATTAGGCCTATGCAGATTATAAAAATCTGTATTTGTCTTTTTCCAAATACTATTTATTTGTTTATTTATTTATCTATTTTAGAGACAGGGTCTAGCTGTGTCACCCAGGCAGGAGTACAGTGGCATGATCATCATACCTCACTGCAACTTTGAACTCCTGGGCTCAAGCAGTTCTCCCACCTCAGCTTCTGGAGTAGCTAGGACTACAGGTGCACTGCCATGTCTGCCTGATTTTAAATTTTTTGTAGAAATGGGATCTCACTATGCTGCCCAGGCTCATCTTGAACTCCTAGCTTCAAATGATCCTCCTGCCTTGACTTCCCAAAGCATTGAGATTACAGACATGAGCCACAACACTTGGCCCTCCAAGTACATGTTAAATAGCAAAGATAATAATAGTTTCCATTTTAGCAAATTAGAACAAAATCTGAATGGAAATATTGTTTATTCCATACATAATGCCAAGACAGTTTTGAGAGTACCAGCCCTAAAATAAATTCTACTCTTAATTTATTGCTGTGTTTTCTTTTAGTTACAACATTAAAGCCTGAACTTGGAAAGATTATGTACCGTGATTTCAAACAGGTAGGTGTTTTTAAAGTAAAACACTATATTAGAAGTCAGAGTACTTGGTTTTGGTACTTACTTGGATTTTATAGTATTTGCCTGTTTCTGTGGTGTTAGGGGAGAAAGGGTAACAAGATTTTGTTTATAAGTGAAACTGGTCAGATTAATTCTAAGCACTATCATAATAAAATATTTAATTTCTTACAAAGGTTAGGTCTAGTTTATCCCTACAACATTATGTCTTCTTCTTGGTCTTGGTTTCTTCTTATTGCAAGTCTTCCTTTTACTACTATATTGGATTATTTGTCTTCATTTTTTAAAAATACTCTCTAAAGTTCATAATAATTTTATTCCAACTTTCTTTTTTTGAAAAAAAAGTGTTTTAATGGAGTTTTAGTCTCAACCAGCTATTAAAATTCATTTTTCCTTCATAAGTAACAACTGTGGATCTTCTGCATAATTAGAATAAAAACTAAAAAAAGGAAAGTAACAATATTTAAAATATAATGTACAATCTGGTAGGTGTGCTCCTTACGTATACGTAAAGTATGATACTATATAATATTACAGCAACAGAATGTTGCTGTAATGGTAGACACAGTATACATTTGTTAAAATCCATAGAATGTACAGCACCAAGAATTAAACAATTTTGTAAAGTATAGACTTTGGGTGCTAATGATGCATCAATATAGGTTCATATAGTTTTATGACGTAATTTAAAGAAACATTAAAAAATTGTATGCGGTTATAATAGTGATATAACATTAAAATATAAAACTTCAGTTATAATATAGAATGTTAAATGTAAGTAAAATTGTATTAAATATAGGATAATATGAATATAGAGAACAATATTTAGAGGAAAAGAGAACATCCTTTATACCTAATTTTTAAGGGAAATCAGTAGAGGAAATTTCAGGACATGAGACTTCTGTTATACATGCTGCTTTGTCAGCTTCCTTTAAGACCCTGAATTCTTTATCTACACTGGGCAGGGGATGTTGAGTACTGCCTCTCATTCTTTATTGCATTTCAGAATTATCTGGGTGGCCTAAGAACAGCAATGATAAGTGATGCTTAGGCCCCAGAGATTTGAAACTAAATCTCTTGGGGGTAGGACCTGGGCATTTGTAGCTTTTAAGAGTTCCCTACATGATTACGATGTACCGTGAGGTTTGAAAAGCACAAGTGTGGCCGGGCGTGGTGGCTCACACCTGTAATCCCAGCACTTTGGGAGGCTGAGGTGGGCGGATTACGAGGTCAGGAGATCGAGAGCATCCTGGCTAACACGGTGAAACCCCATCTCTACTAAAAATACAAAAATACAAAAAAAAAAAAAAAATCAGCCAGGTATGGTGGCAAGTGCCTGTAGTCCCAGCTACTCCAGAGGCTAAGGCAGGAGAATGGCATGAACCCGGGAGGTGGAACTTGCAGTGAACTGAGATTGAACCACTGCACTCCAGCCTGGGCGACAGAGTGAGACTGTCTCAAAAAAAAAAAAAAAAAAAAAATGTAGAATGATCATTAATAATTATTATTCCCTCTAAAAGGAGTCTAGGAAACTGTATTCTTCTATTAAGTTGGTGCAAAAGTAACTGTGGTTTTGGCCATTAAAAGTAACGGCCAAAAGTAGAAGAAAGTAGGAGAGCCACAACTACAACTCAGGTTTGTCAAATACTGTTTCACCTGACTGATCTTACTTGAATACTGGAACAAGATGAGATGATGACTAGGTGACAAGGAGGCATGCTCAGGTGAATGAACTTCTAGATGATAGAACTCTGCTCATCATGTAATGCCATGAGATTTGCTTAAGTAAAAACAATAATGACCTACCAAAATGTGAAGCATTAACAAACATGGCACTACAAAGAACAGGTGAAAAGAATCACACCTCTATTAATATAGTAAAGTGTATTAAAAGTAATGCCAAAACCACAGTTACTTTTACACCAACCTAATACTTTGTGAGAATGGTTGATCATCCTGCTAGTATAATATGAACAGAAAAGGAACAATGGTGCCAGATCATTACAAATTGAATTTAAAATGCAGAGCTGTACCTGGCAAATGTCTGCTGAATTAATATCTTTGTAAACTTGTATGAATTCAGAGTGTAAGGGTGGAAATTCTATGAAAAGTTCATACTGGACAATACCATTTAGGAAATTATAAATACATTTTAAACTAGGGATTAGTGTGGTGGCTCACACCTGTAATCCCAGCACTTTGGGAGGCTAAGGTGAGAGGATCACATGAGGATCGGAGTTTGAGAGCAGCCTGTGCGAGATAGCGAGACCCTGTTTCTACAAAAATTTTTTTTGTTAACTGGGCATGGCGGTGCGCACCTGGCATCTTAGCTGCTTGGGAGACTGAGGTGGGAACGTGGCTGAGCCCAGGAGCTCGAGGCTACAGTGAGTTATGGTCACACCACTGCACTCAAGCCTGGGTGACAGCAAGATCCTGTCTCTAAAATAACAATAAATAAATGTTAAACTAATCTGTAAAATTCCTCAATTATTAGATTAATAGTAAATATGGGACTCTAATATCTGATAACAAGATTTTAATTCTTAATACTGTACATTAATTTTGCTTTCATAGTATCTTGACTTTTCAAAGATTTAGTAGTAATCATAAGTTAGGAACTGTTTATATTTGAAATATCTTGAGAATTTTTGGATATAATTGAACTTGTGGTTTTCATACATTTTCCTTTTTCATTAACCATTTAACTTTGTATTAGATATCAGTAGCTGATCTTCCGGGTTTAATAGAAGGAGCACATATGAACAAAGGAATGGGCCACAAATTCCTCAAGCATATAGAAAGAACTAGACAACTACTTTTTGTTGTAAGTCATATGCATACTAATGTGGTGATGTTCAAATAAATTGAAAACCAATGAATTTAGTTTTTCTAAGAATTTTTTTATAAATAAGAAAATGGTAGCATATGTTACTCCACTAAGTCTTTTATAATACGGGGATGGAAGTGACATTGTTTACTATATCATATGTAAGTTTGGCCAAACTTGCCAACATGTATTTCCTTAAGATTTCCAACATACTACCGTATTATATAGTATCATAGTATCTCTTTCATTTTTCATTGATGGTGCTAGAGTTATATATGAGATGGTCTTTACTCATACAAGTTGTCTTATCCTAGTTTTTTATTAATGACTGTAATTTTATTAGAATAATTAAAGTTATCTTAACATCTCTTTCTGTTATTTATTTTGAATTACTAAATAACAAGTAGAATACAGATAAATTGTTTTTAGCTTGAGAGAATAAAACACTTTAAAACATAGAAATGTATAGCTATTCTTATGTTAAAGGCTGTCTCTTTCCTTCTCTTTTTTTAGGTTGATATTTCTGGATTTCAGCTTTCTTCTCACACTCAATACAGAACTGCTTTTGAAACCATAATACTGCTTACAAAAGTAGGTTTTCTGTTTTACTGTGTTCTGTATTTGGTCTAATATGTAGGAATATAAGACTATATGAAATAACATAATTACAGCCTATACATACTCTGCCTT
Organism: Piliocolobus tephrosceles; assembly: GCF_002776525.5. Taxonomy (NCBI): domain Eukaryota; kingdom Metazoa; phylum Chordata; class Mammalia; order Primates; family Cercopithecidae; genus Piliocolobus; species Piliocolobus tephrosceles. Next base: position 81,812,416 of record NC_045441.1, on the reverse strand, counting down.
TAAAGCTTTGATGTCAGTTAAAGAATTACCTAAACTTGTTGTCTCCAGTTCCTCTACATTCATTTACTCCTCGAACTACTGCAATGGATAAAACACTCCTGGGCTTCCAAATCCCTATTACATACTTCCCAGACTTTTATCTTGCTTCGGCTTTGGCACGTTGTCTAATTCTTCTTGTTTCTCATTCTTAGTTTTGTGACCTGTAATCTTCTGGTTCTATTTCTACTCTTAACAGTATTTCTCAGTCTCCTTTTTAGGCTCTTTTTTTTCCTCATCCTTTAAGTAACATTATCAAAGTTCTGTCCTAACCTTACTTTCCAAATCCACTCTCATTGCTTTAGTTACGATTAATAATATTGATAACTGCCAGATCTGTAGCTGATACCTACATCTTTTCATTGTTCTTTTTTTTATTTGAGACAGTCTTGCTTTGTCTGCCAGGCTGGAGTGCAGTGGTATGATCTCAGCTCTCTCTGTCTCCCGAGCTCAAGCAATTCTCCTGCCTTAGCCTCCCAAGTAGCTGGGATTACAAGCATGTGCCGCCACGCCTGGCTAATTTTTGTATTTTTAGTAGAGATGGGGTTTCACCATTTTGGCTAGGCTAGTCTTGAACTCCTGACCTCAGGTAATCCACTCGCCTCGGCCTCCCAAAGTGCTGGGATTACAGGTGTGGGCTGCCGCACCTGGCTTTTGTTGTTCTTTATACCAGATGCCCATTGGACGTCTTCTTTGACTGCATGTCCCATTAGTCACTTAAACTTAATATGGATAAAAGTAAACTTTTAAAAAACTTTTCAGCCATCCCCGTAACTTAGTGAATGTATAAGCTATGATACACTGATTCTTCTCACCACCTACACAAGTGCTGTCAGTTTTTTATCCTAAATCTCTCTGAAATCCTTCCTCTTGTCTTCATCTACACTGTTACAATCATCAGTTCTTCTTACTGGAATATTGAATCTGGTCGTGTCCAGTCTCCCTGTGTCCTGCCTTGCTTCTCTCCAGTCCATTTTTTATATGGCAGCTAGAGTGATCTTTGTAAAAGCACCAAGCTGATGCTGATGTTTCCTGCCTAAAACACTTTAATGGACCACAATAGCTGTTAGGTTAAAGTCTAACCTGAGCATGATTTATGAAATCTGTAAATTTGGGCCCCTGCCTGGCAGTCCTCTGTAACCCTGTCCCCTGGATGCTATATTTCAGCCATGTGATTTCTCTCTTAAGACGACATGATGTTGCTTACCTCCAGGACTTTATAGATCCTATTTCATTTGCCACTTCTTGTCTATAATGATTAATACTGCTGTGAACATTTGTGTACAGGTTTTTGTATAGACGTGTTTTCATTTCTCTTGGATATATACTTAGGAGTGGAATTGCTGGATCACATGGTAATTCTTTGTTTAACATTTTGAGGAACTGCCAAACTGTTCCGAATTGGTAGCACCATTGTGCCATTTTACAGTCCCACCATCAATGTATGAGAGTTCCAATTTTTCCACATAAATGTCAACACTTGTTGTTGTCTGTCGTTTTTACTTTAGTCATCCTAGTGGGAGTGCAGTAGTATTTTATTATAGTTCTTATTTGCATTTCTCTTAAGATTACTGATGCTAAGAATCTTTTTATGTGCTTATTAGCCATTTTTGTGTCTTTGGAGAAAAGTCTGTTCAGATTCTGTGTGCATGACTATTTGCATTATTTGTCTTTTAATTGTTCAGTTTTAAGCATGTTTTATATTTTTGGAGATAAGTCCCTTCTTTTTTTTTTTTTTTGAGATGTTGCGGGGGCTGGAGTGCGGTGGCACGATCTTGGCTCAGTGCAACCTCCGCCTCCTGAGTTCAAGTGATTCTGCAGCCTCAGCCTCCTGAGTAGCTGGGATTACAAGCACGTGCCAACACACCCGTCTAATTTTTTATTTTTAGTAGAAACAGGGTTTCACCATGTTGGCCAGGGTGGTCTTGAACTCCAGGCCTCAGGTGATCAGCCACGTCGGCTTTCCAAAGTGCTGGGATTACAGATGTGAGCCACCATGCCTGGCCGGAAATAAGTCCCTTCTAAGATACATAATTTGAAAATATTTTCTCCCCTTCTGTGACTTGTCTTTTCGCTTTTTCAGTGTATTTTTTGTGTCTTCTTTGTGGCAAAAAACATTTATTTATTTAATTTTCCAGTTTTGTTAAAGTGTAATTGACATAAATTGTGTGTACTTAAAGTGTACAATTGATATTTGGATATATGTATATATGTATACATCGTGAAATGATTAAATCAAGCTAATTAACACAATCTATCATGTTACATTTTTGTGTGTGTGCTGAGAACATTTAAAATCTGTTTTAGCAATTTTCAAATATATAATACATTAACTATAGTCATCATACTGTACAATAGATACCCAGAGCTTATTCATCCTATTTAACTGAATCTTTGTTCCATTTGACCAACACCCCTTCATCCTTTCTCCCCCAAGCACCTTGGCAACCACCATTTTCTCTGCTACTATGAATTCAACCTTTTAAGATTCCACGTATAAGTGGGATTATACAGTTTATTTGTTTTTCTGTGCTTGGCTTATTTCACTTAGCATAGTTTTCTCCAGGTTCATCCATGTTGTTGTAAATGACAGGATTTTCTTTTTTTAAGGCTGAAGAGTATTCAGTTGTGTGTGTGTATATCACATTTTCATTATTCATTCATTGATGGACACTGAGGTTGATTCCATGTCTTAGCTATTATGAATAATGCTTCAGTAAAAATGGGAGTGCAGAGATCTCTTTGACATACTGATTTTATTTCCTTTTGATATATATCCAGAAGTGGGATTGCTGGATCATTTGGTAGTTCTATTTTTAATTTTTTGAGAAACCTTTATACTGCTTTTTATAATGGCTGTACTAATTTACATTCCCACCCAACAGTGTTCAAGCATTCTTCTTTCTCCATATCCTTGATAACGCTTGTTATCTTTTGTCTTTTTGATGATAGCCATCCTTCCAAATGTGAGGAGCTATCTCATTGTGGTTTTCCTTTTCATTCCCTAATGATCCGTGATGTTGAACATTTTTTCATACACATATTCACATATTGGTCATTTGTATGTTGTTGAGAAATGTCAATTCAGGTTCTTTATCCATTTTTAAATCAGGTTTATATTACCCAAAGTGATCTACGGATTCAGCACAATCTGTATCAAAATTCTAATGGCATTTTTCACAGAAATAGAAAACAAATCTTAAAATTTGTATGGAACCACAAAAGACCCTGAATAGCCAAAGCAATCTTGAGCAAAAAGAACAAAGTTGGAAGCTTCACATTACCTAATTTCAAAACCTACTACAAAGCTGTAGTAATCAAAACAGCATGGTACTGGCATAACAATAGACACATAAACCTATGGAACAGAATCCAGAGCTCAGAATTAAATCCATGCATTTACAGTTAATTTTCAACAAAGGAACCTAGAACACACAGTACGAAAAGGACAGTTTTCTTCTTCAATAAGTGATATTGAGAAAACTGAATATCCACATGCAGAAAAATGAAATTAGACCCTTACTTCACACCATGTAAAAAATCAGTTCAAAGTTGATTAAAGACATGAACTCAAAGCCTGAAACCATAAAACCACTAAAAGAAAACAGAGAAGTTCCATGACATTTGTCTGAGCAATTATTTTTTTTAATGTGACCTCAAAGCACAGGCAACAAGAAGAAAAATAGACAAGTAGGATTGCATCAAACTAAAAAGCTTCTGCACAGCAAAAGGAATAATCAGCAGAGTGAAGAGGCAACCAAGGGAATGGGAGAAAATACCCGTAAATCATATATCTGATAAGTGGTTGATATCCAAAACATAAGGAAGCAAAACAACTCTTAATAGCAAGAAAACAACCCCAAATTTTTAATTTTGATGAAATTCCATTTGTTTCATTCTTTTCTTTCCTTTTTTTAAATTAAAGTTTTTTGTAGAGATGGGGTCTTGCTATGTTGTCAAGGCTTGTCTTGAACTCCTGAGCCCAAGTGATGCTCCTACCTCAGCCTCCTAAAGTGCTGAGATTACAGGCATGAGCCACCATGCCCAACCTTATATATTTATTTATTTTTATTACAAACAGGGCCTCATTCTGTCATGTAGGCTAGAGTGCAGGCATGATCCTAGCTCATTGCAGCCTCAAACTCCTGGTTGGTAGCCTTAAGCAGTCTTCCGCCTTTTCTCTACTCTTTTAGTTGTGCTTTTCATGTTATATCTGAGAAACAGTTGTTTAATCCAAGGCGACAAAGATTTATTCCTAAGTGCATTTACTTTTTCCAAGAATCCTACAGGTATAACATTCAGTGATCATTACTGACTTCTGAATTTTATCTGTGTGAAGTCCAGATACCCGTATTTGACTCCAGAGGCAAAATTACAACTGTCTCTAGGATATCATTTAAGCTAAAACATACTAACACGTGACCTAACCAGAATCATTTTTTTTTTTTTTTTTTTTGGGGGAGGCGGAGTGTGGCTCTGTCCCCCCGGGTGGGGTGGTGTGGCCGGATCTCAGCTCACTGCAAGCTCCGCCTCCCGGGTTTACGCCATTCTCCTGCCTCAGCCTCCCGAGTAGCTGGGACTACAGGCGCCCGCCACCTTGCCCAGCTAGTTTTTTTGTATTTTTTAGTAGAGACGGGGTTTCACCGTGTTAGCCAGGATGGTCTCGATCTCCTGACCTCGTGATCCGCCCGTCTCGGCCTCCCAAAGTGCTGGGATTACAGGCTTGAGCCACCGCGCCCGGCCCAGAATCATTTTTTGAAATTCTTCCTTTTGTTTTCTGTTGTTGGGATTTATTGCATTTCAGTGACGTGAATGGGCTTTAGATCACCCAGGTCATTAATTACCAAATAAGTAGTTTATACAGAAACCAATACTAAAATTATTGGGTTTTCTTTTTTGATTTAAAGGAGTTGGAATTGTACAAAGAGGAACTTCAGACAAAACCTGCACTCTTGGCAGTTAATAAAATGGACTTGCCAGGTGCCCAAGATAAGTTCCATGAATTGATGAACCAGCTCCAGAATCCTAAAGGTAAGCCTATTTATTCATTTAATTCTAATTTGAAGAATTATTACAATGTACAGAGAATGCTGTTATAATCAGTGGAAAAGAAAACTGACAGTTTCTGCTCTTAAAAGTCACGTTTGAAGAAAGAATGTAGAAAACATGTAAATAACATTGTAACATAATAATTATCAAATTCTAGAATGTTTGATGTCGACAGTAAATTAAAGGAGACAAAGATTAATTTGAACTAAAAAGGTCAGGCTTCATGAAGAATAAAACTTAAATTGGGCCCATAAAACATGTGTGGGATTTGAATAAAAGGAGGAAAAAGTCAGCATCTACCCTGTGAAGTCTTTCATTTTCATTAACATACTTCACAAACTCTTCATTCCCCTAGTACTGTACATCATAAAATTAAAAACAGAACTAAGAAGTTCTAAAGAAGTATGTTTCTTGGCAAAACTAACTCTATAGATAGTTTCTGAAGAGGATGAGTCTTCTGAAAAGAACTGCATTTTTCCTGTGTATGTGTGACACAGAAAAATAGAAGCCGTGACTCCAAAATGATTTATTTGTCTGGAATTTACTTCTTGGACTATATGTAAAGTAACTTAAAGGGATTCTCCACAGTTTTGAATATTGACATTTTCAGAACACCTTGTATCCTATGGCAATGATGATTTCATTCAGAGTCTAGTAGAGAACCTCATGCACAAATGAGGAAAAGTAGGGTGTATGGTATGTGGCTAACATGTTTTTCAGTAATATGTCTCTTTTTATTTTTGGTAACAATTGTGGGAAAACAGATTACAGTGTGCTAAGACTGTCAAACAGCACCAGAAGGTCCTTTCCTCTCAAAAATCTTTCTCCTGTGTAATTTACATGTTGGAGCTGTCCTTGAGTTAATAAATTACTCATGGGATATAAATATTCCCTAATACTAAATAGTCTTCATTCCTAATGACATTTGCTTTATAAGGTCATTAGTTCTGTTTGCTAGTTGATCTTGCGGAGAAGGGAATTTTCAGAGGAACTACCAAAAGTGGGGGTGACTCAGGAGTCCGTAGCTGTTCTGACCTATTGTGAAATAAAATGTAGGCCCTTTAGTGATAATCCTGAGTTAGCCTCTCTGGACTTTCTTGGGGACCTTTGAATCTCAGAAAGCAAGCTCCATGTTGTCTTTTCCACCAGTCTGTTTCAGTTCAGCCTTTCTAGTTCATATCAGTTAATCCATCCAATCAGTATGCCATGGTGACAGGGAAAAGGTAAAAGTAATATAACAGTTGTTAGTCCATGTAGGGTGATAGATTGGACTCATCTGAAATTATCTTCCCTTGAATTCTCTATAATCCCTCTTCAGTTTTTGTATGGATCCTAGCATCATTGATGATAAACTTTTGGGAAGTTAAAGGTCTCCAGTGTCCTGAGGCCAAGTAGAATGTCTCAAATTATAAATGATGTTACTATTTTTACAGAAAGTGTCTTTCAGAGAATCAATGCTGCCTTACCTTATTTAACCCCCTACACAAAATTTATTACTTCCTTAAGTAAGTCATTTTTGTGATTCATCTTCTATTCATATTTAGTTTGGTTTAAAATATATTCATCTAACAAGTATATTTTGTGCCAAGAACCTTACCATAATCAATAGTAAAATCCAAAGCTCTGAGAACTTTAATTAGAGAGAAAAGGGGAAAAAAGGCATGAAAAATGCTAAGTTTTTGGTTCCCTGCTTCACAAATCAAACCAAAGTTTTAACTAACTTTCAAAAACAATGAAAATCTGCTTAGTTTGTTTCCTTTCTTTTAGATTTTCTGCATTTATTTGGAAAAAACATGACTCCAGAGAGGACTGTAGAGTTCCAACATATCATCCCCATATCTGCAGTTACTGGAGAAGGAATCGAAGAATTAAAGAACTGTATAAGAAAATCACTGGATGAACAGGCCAACCAGGAAAATGATGCACATCATAAGAAACAATTGCTTAATTTGTGGATTTCTGATACAGTGTCTTCTAGTGAGCCACCATCAAAGCATGCTGTTACTACTTCCAAAATGGATATAATTTAAATATATTAAAAATGGTATTAATGGAATAGTATTTAATGCTTAAAAACAAGGAAATCCTTTCTTCTGTGACAAGCTGGAGGACATGTTAAGTAAAATAAGCCAGGCTTAGAAAGACAAATACTGCATAATCTCACTTACATGTGGAATCTTAAAAAGTTGAACTCATAGAAGGAGAGAACAGAATTTGGTTATCAAGGGCTGGTGGGGCAGTGGAGGATTGAGGAGATGGTCAAAATATGCAAAATTTTGGTTAGACAAGGAAACTGAGTTCAAGAGATCTATTGTACAGCTTGGTGACTATAATTAACAACAATGCATTTTGAAAGTTACTGAGTAAGTTTTAAGTGGTTTTTCCAAAAAGCACATAAGGTAATGCACATTAATTGGCTGTATTGAGCCATTCTACAATGTATGGATATTTCAAACATGTTACACATGATAAATCCATAGTTTTTCTATGTCATTTTAAAAAATTATATTTAAATTTTGTATTTTGAAAGCTTTTTCACAGATCCTTTTTTTTTTTTAGTATTATTACCTTCTGATATATGTGTCATTGTTCAAGAACCATACCTTTTAAAGTTACCATTTTGTAATTAAGTACGTCAACAGTAAAAAGTAACTAGTGGCCAGGCATGGTGGCTCATGCCTGTAAACCCAGCACTTTCGGAGGCGGAGGAGGGCAGATCACTTGAGGTCAGGAGTTCAAGACCAGCCTGGCCAACATGGCTAAACACTGTCTCTACTAAAAATATGAAAAATTAGCCAGGCATAGTGGCACATGCCTGTTGTAGTCCCAGCTACTCTAGAGGCTGAGGTGGGAGAGTCGCTTGAACGCAGGAGGTGGAGGATACAATGAGCCCGAAATCGTGCCACTACTCCAGCCTGGGTGACAGAGCTAGACTCCATCTCATAAAAACAAAGAGCTAAAAAATTATATTTTACAAGTTTATGGCCAGCCCACCTATAGTAACATTCTCTGATATTCCTTTACTTAGGATGTCCCTATTGAGATCATTTTTTAAATTTATGTAGAAGGATTCTGTAGGTTATTATTAGAATGAACAATTCAGTTTTGTTTGTTTTTGAGCCTGTCTTGTACCTGGTTGCACTAAATATATAATAGTTATCTTTTGTGGAGACCTTAAAACCCTAAATTTGAACACGTGTTCAATGATGATAAAGATATAACAGAAACTAACAGATGGGTGTTTGTGATTTGAGCTTTTGGAAAATTTTCTTTCCTTGAGTATAATATTTTTTCCTGAATTGGAGGAGGCCGATCTATATGTTTTGTTTTTCTTTTATCCTAGTCTGTTTCACTTTCTTTTGTCCTAATTTAATTTCCCACTTTGTTATTTTAGTAAAGAGAGAATAAATACAAAGTGCAGGCCAGCCATGGTAGTGCAGGCCAGACATAGTGGTACATGCCTGCAATCCTAACACTTTGGGAGGCCAAAGTGGAAGTATTGCTTGAGCCCAGGAGTTCATGCCTGAGTAACATAGCGAGACCCTGGCTTTCTATAAAACAGAATGCAAACTTTAATATTATCGACAATCAATATAAGAGATTGCAATTTCTGAATTTCTACCTGTTTCACAAATACAGATTGGACATTTTCCTTTTAAATGAGTTTTATTATAAAATGTACAAATTGATTGTAAAAACAAAAAATTCAAACAGTACAAAAACATATAAGTAAATAATAAAAGCTCCCTTCTTTGTGCATTAGGCCCCTCAGTTCTTCCCAGGGAAAATGATTGTTAATAGTTTAATTCTTGCAGAAATTTTTTATGCATAAATTTGTACCCAAATAAGTTAATTATATAAATTTTTTCCAACTTAATTTTTTTTTACAAAATAGTAACAAGTTAATGAGCTTTAAAAAAATTGTACTTCAGGCCAGGCATGGTGGGCTCATACCTGTAATCCCAGCACTTTGGGAGGCTGAGGCAGGAAGACCACTTGAGGTCAGGAGTTCAAGACCAGCCTGGCCAACACGGCGAAAACCCATCTCTACTAAAATACAAAAATCAGCTGGGCATGGTGGTGCATGCCTGTAATCCCAGCTCCTTGGGAGGCTGAGGCAGGAGAATCGCTTGAACCCAGGAGGCGGAGGTTGCAGTGAGCTGAGATCACGCCATTGCACTCCAGCCTGGAGGACAAGAGGGAGACTTCTCAAAACAAACAAGAAAGTACTTCAAAAATTATTCTTCAATGCTGTTTTTAAATTAGAAATTATTTTGGAATTTAATGTTGCATACAGCCTGAGATAGGGCTATTCATCCTCTTATAAAGTATTAAAGAAAAATAATGCATTGTTCTCAGCTTAAATTTATTTCTGATTTGACAACATGAGTGACATTTTCCCAGTATTATTTCACTTATATTTGTTTTATTTTCTGTTCCTGACTCCTACCTCCCATTCCAGTCCCCAAACTGGCTTTTGTATTTCTTTTTTCTTCATTGCTCACGTATTTATTGAGTGTCTCTCCTGTACCAGGCACTGTCCAAGGTGCTGTATGTAACATGTTGACGAGAACAGACAGGACCTACTGCCCTTGTATATCTTGCATTTGATAACAGAAACTGCAGGGTATTGCAATAGCCTCTTTCCTTAACAAGAAAAGAATAAGTGAGGAAAAACGTTTGGAATTTGTAGTGATCACAGTGACCAGGTTTTGTATTGGGTATGTTTTACATTTGTAACTTCAGTGCTATTTTTCTTTAAGCTCCATTATTTTCTAAATGTAAACAAGTAGCAATGTAAGGATAGTTTCATCATGTGAATGTGTGGCCAAGGGTAGTAGATGTGCGTTCAGGATTATTTGCCCTGTCAGTAGTGCCCAGGGTGCCACTCCATGACTAACTGAAACATTTTATGTGACTCACTAAGATGTTCAATTCATTAGTATTTTCTGGTTACTGAAAGTGTACTCTATGTACCTTTTTTTGACCTTCGATTTTTATTCTGATGGAGAAAATCAGATTCCTTTTTTATATTATAAAAAATAATTTTGAAACATAAGGACTTATTTTGAAGTAAGTCTTTTAACATTATCTCAGATGCATTTTATTTTGTCCTTAAGTAAGACTTTTCATTTTTACATTTCAAAATGCAATTTTCAAAATACGTACTTTTTTGAAACACTTACTATGTTACTGAATAACCAGAGTATTAAATTCAATGTGTAGCAAATTTTTACAAAGTCACAGTAGTTCTTGCAGAGCTTTCTATAATATCAGATTTATTTACCATCATGAAATAGAAGTTTATACAGTATTAAGTATATTGTACTATGAAGTTGGACCTGTGCACTGAAAAATTCCAAAATACCTATTATATTGTGCTTTTTGTGATATATATTCATATTATTTATTATAGCAAGATGAACTTTTTTTAAAATGGTAAACATGTATTACATAATCAGGAAAAAAATCATCTTTTATAATGAGAAAAATTAGGTCAAGGATATTTCGTTTCAGGTTTTGTCCAACTTTCTTGTAAAGTTATGTGTTTCTTTTATCTCAGTGCTTATTTGCTCTGCAAGGATGGAGGTTAGAGATTCCTTTCAGTAGTGAAAGCTACAGATTTTTCTTGCCGAAAAATGTACATAAACACATAAAATATTTTCCAAGCAGTTTCACAGTGTTTGCAAAGTTCAGATTGAAAACCCAGTTTTACAAATCCCATCTAGAAATTTGCAGTGTCATTAAGGTATATTAAAAATAATTTTTCAAAGCAGTAGCATACATGCACTTTAAAATTGTAGCTTAATAAAAATTAGCAATAATATAACTTGTGTAAACCTACACAAAAGATATCTTATTGCAAAAATATGGCAACATTTTGTTTAAAGACCAAATAGTGAATCGAATTTAATGCATATCTTTAAATCCTTAACAGTATCCCAAATTTGGTTTAAATCTGTCTCTCCGTACAGAATAGAAAGTGAAACAAATCCAGAAATCTTGTTTGAGTACATGCTCTGTGCTAGTAATCATATCTAAAGTGGTAATGTTACCATATGCTGAGTACTGTGCTGAGTAAATCACATATTTTAACTTATTTAAACACTGCCCGGTATTGCCTGCTAGCCATGTAATTTTTTTTAAGTTTGGTGGTGAGTACATGAGTAGTTTTTTAAACTCTTTTGGGAGCCTAAAAAATTTGAATTTTATTTTAATTATTTATTTATTATTATTTTTTTATTTTGGAGGTGGAGTCTCGCTCCGTTGCCAGGCTGGAGTGCAGTGACATTATCTTGGCTCACTGCAGCCTCCCACTCCCTGGTTCAAGCAATTCTTCTGCCTCAGCCTCCCAAGTAGCTGGGATTACAGGCATGCACCACCACGCCCAGCTCATTTTTGTATTTTTAGTAGAGACGAGGTTTCACCATGTTAGCCAGGATGGGAAAAATTTTTAAAAGACATTTATTTAAAAAAAGTCTATGCTTATCAAAGTTTATAACTCAAGAATTAATGAAATAAACAGTGGACAAAAGTGTTGGCAGACAACATGTATAATTTTAATTGCAAAGTTAAGCAGTGAAAAATAAACGTATTTTTTTCTTAAAGAGATTTCATATCTTTTATTTGTTTAGTTTTATTTTTTATTCTTTTTAAAGACAGGTTCTCTCTCTGGAGTGTGGTGGCATGATTGTAGCTCTCTGCAGCCTCAATCTCCTGGGCTCAAGTTATCCTCCTGCTTCATCCTCCCAAGTAGCTGGGACTACAGGTGTGTGCCACCATTCCTGGCTAATTTTTAAAAATTATTTTGTAGAGACAGGGTCTTATGGTATTGCCCAGAGTGGTCTTGAACTCCCAGCCTCATGGAATCATCCCGCGTCAGCCTCTGAAACTCCTAGGATTATAGGCATGAGCCATTTATGCCCAGCCAGTTTTCTTTTTTCTAATTGGAGCTTGGCAAGTAGAGGGAAAGGTACTAGGGAAATAGCTTTAGTTTTGAGTAGGTGTCAGTAGCTAACTGAAGAAAAAGCAAAATGAAATAGGTAGTAAAAATGAGAAAGGGAGAAAGGGAAGAAAAAAATATGGATGTTGGAAAGTTGTATGTCTCTCTGGATAGCTCAGAAGTATCAGATGTGGTTATTGCCTCAGTTGGCTTTTGTAAGCGTGAAAAAGCCAGGGGCGATTTCAACTACCATTTCTGACCATCATCAACCACAAATTTTAGGCAATTTGTTAGAATTGTTTAAAAATGTTGTTAATAGTTGTTGGGTACCTGGAAGACTTCAGAGAAAGTAATCACTTTTGTATATATTATTAATTGTGTATAATAGAAATTAAATTCTTTGGGATGTACAGATAAGATACCAAGCTATGTGAAGCATAGCTGTTATCCAAGTCATGTCCCTTTGAAATACTTGGAATTTGAAGAACAGGAGATGTAGCTTATGTTATAACTAATTTGCGAGCAATATATGGCAAGATAGTCTTTTCCTATTTTCTAAATTCTGAGTGCATTGAAAGTTGAAAGCAAAGGACAAAAACTTCCTTTGTTCATGGCCGATATTCCAGTATATTTTTCTGAAACTGCCAATATCTTCTGATTAGTACTTTCATTTTTTTATTTGGTTACCAAACACTATTATTGGTATTATTTCTATATAAAAGGTTTTAAGAAAACTGTAGTATAATTTTTTTAGAAAAAAGACATGATTATAAGCTAAAATATGCCTTCAGTTTTGTGTGCTACAAATTGAGGCAGATTGAGAATATTTTAAATCAAGGGCATACATTGAGTAAAAGCTTATGACTTTGGATGGATTTGAAACATGATTAAATGACACAGTACATAAAAGTCCTGAGTCAAGTGAATTCTAATGGGGGAAATAAAGACTATATAAAAATTGAACCTCTGTTTTGAAAACAAATCTTTCCAGGAAGTGGTAGTGGGGTCAAGAAAAATTGTTAGAACAATAAAATGAGCACACATGACCTTCCTTTCCTATAAAAATATGAACCAGAAAACTCTCTCATGATTTCTTCATGTTACTTAGAATAGTGTGTATTTCAGAACTTTTCCATTTAATATTTTTGGATCACAGTTGTCTTTAAGTAACTGAAACTGAGGATGGGGGAAGGGATGCTTAAAACCTTGGAGAGTACCAAACCCTATATATATTATGTTTTTTTCTCTCTATACACAGCTATGATAAAGTTCATAAATTAGGCACAGTAAGAGATTAATAATATTAAATTGGACCAATTATAACAATATATTGTAATAAAAGCTATGTTAAATATGGTCTCCCTCTCAAAATATCTTCACTGTACTGATTATGTGAGATGATAAAATGCCTACATGATAAGATGATGTGAGGTGAATGACATAGGTATTGTAACGTACCTGGTATTAGGCTACTGCTGACCTTCTGCCAATACCTCAGGAGAATATTTTGCTTTGGGTAATCCTGGATCATCAAGCCATGATGTCAGGATCAGATGATATCTATCCATGGTGAATGGGAGAGTAGCATATACAGCGTGGATACACTGGACAAAGAGATGATTCACCTCCTGGCAAGATGGAATGAGATTTCCTCATGTTATTTAGAATAGTGTGTATTTCTGAACTTTTCCATTTAATATTTTTGGGCCACAGTTGACTGTAAGTAACAAACTGAGGATGCGGGGCGGGGAAGGAAGGACTACAGTAAATACAAGTTTATAATACCTCATCAAAAACTCAACAAAAAATTTCTATTTAAGACTGTGAAAAAAATTAGTGGTGATTGTAGGAGCAGGTGGTAGGCATGGTAAGAGACAAAGATTTAAAGCACCTTAATGCAGTTATAGGCAAAAGCCTTTTTTCTATTAATTGGCCAATTCTTCTGTAAATCCTCTTCACTCTCTTCTTCCTTCTCCCTCTTCACTAAGTAGCTTTATTCAAGAATCTTAGAAGCAGATGTGCTATCAAATTTGATGGTGCACTACAAATTTCTAACAGTTTGTAAAGTGACATCTCACTGTTTAATTTACTCAGAACCTTCTTGCCTTCCTTTATTACTTTGCTAGGGCTGCTGTAACAAAGTACGGCACACTAGGTGGCTTAAACAACGAAATTTATTATCTCACATTTCTTGAGCCTGGAAGTCTAAGATCAAGGTGTTGGCAGAGCTGGTTGCATCTGAGGGCCATGAGAGAGAATCTGGTTCATGCCTCTAGCCTAGCTTCTGGTGATTTGGGGCCAGTTTTTGGCATTTCTTGTCTTGTAGAAGCATCATCCCAATCTCTGCCTTCATCTATACATGGCGTTCTCTTTGTGTGTGTGGTTGTCACCAGATTTACCCTTTTTATAAGGACATCAGTCAGATTACGGCCCACCCTAATGACATCATTTTAACTTGATTACCTCTATAAAGACATTATCTCCAAATAAGGTTGGATTCTGAGGTAATGTTGATTAGGACTTCAACATACAATTTTTGAGGGATACATAAAACTTAACACTTCCCTATTTGATGTGGTTTGAATGCTCCCTCCACATCTCATGTTGAAATGTGATTCCCAATGTTGGAGGTAGGCCCTGGTGGGAGGTGATTGGATCATGGGGGCAAATCCTTCATGAATGGCTTAGCACTATCCCCTTGGTGATGAGTGAGTTCTTGTTCAGTTTACATGAGATCTGGTTGTTTAAAAGAATCCGGGACCTCCCCCTTCTCTCTCTTCTACCCACTCTCACCATGCGACATACTTGCTCCCCGTCACCTTCCAGCATGATTGTAAGCTTCCTGAGGCCTCACCAGAAGCAGATGCCAGCACTGTGCTTCATATAAAGCCTGCAGAAGCCCAGTCTCAGATTTTTTATAGTAATTCAAAAACAAACTGTTTTCCCCTTTTCACTTCTCAACTAGCAGTGATAATATACTTTGCAATTACATTTTGCAATTAATAGATAGTTTTTTTTTTATTTGACAGGCTTTTTAAAAAAAGTATATGGGGAGTAATTTTTATTAATCTGTATTTGTTGAATTTCAGTCATAGACTTGGAAATGCTCTGGTGAGATATGACTAACAGAAAGGGAACAGTATCTGCAAGTTAGTTTACATTTTGGAGTTTATGAATTGTGTAAAGCTTAGAGAAGGCACAAATATTCAGAGAAGGGTGAATGTACGTAAGATCTGGGTTAAAAAAATAGTGTAAGGCCATTCCAAGTTCAGGAATACCTGACATGAGCATTTAAGAGTAAATCTTTGAGACAGAAATCTAAAATACGGAGATGGGCCTGAGTTTATAGAGTTCTGAGCAATGACAGCAACCTTTTAGTCCACCACTTAATACTTATTGATTTGGGACATATTAATTACTCTGTATCTCACTTTCTCTGCTGGTAATGTGGGGTTGTTGGAATTAAATAATCTGTGAAAAAGAGCCCACTGCTTAGTATGTAATAAGGTTTTCTGTTTTAAATTTAAAATAATAGGCTGGACGCGATGGCTCACACCTACAACTGCAGCACTTTGGGAGGCCAAGGCGGGCAGATCACTTGAGGTCAGGAGTTTGAGACCAGCCTGGCCAACATGGTAAAATCTTATCTCTACTAAAAATACAAAAATTAGCCAGGCATGGTGGCACACACCTGTAATCCCAGCTACTCAGGAGACTGAGACAGGAGAATCGCTTGGACCCAGGAGGCGAAGGTTGCTGTGAGCCAAGTTTGCGCCACTAAACTCTAGCCTGGGTGACAGAGCAAGAGTGTCTCAAAAAAACAAAACAAAACAAAAATGTTGAATAATAATAAATTACTGGCTTTTATATTCTTTTAAATTCACCATTACCTATGGAAATTATTGCACCTATCTTGATCTAAGGAGGTGAGGCCTTGAATAAAATTGTGGTAATTATTTGTAGTGAATAAAGGGCAAGTGGATATTTCAAAGGAAGAATCAAAAGAATGTTTCCTCAGTAACTGACCTTAATGAGTTGGAGATATGTGAGCTCTCTGACCAAGAATTTAAAGTAGTAAAGAGATTCAAGGAACTCCAAGATAACACAGAAAAGCAATTCAGAAACTTATTAGATAAATATAACAAAGATTTAAATGTTAAATCTTGGAACTGAGAAATACATTTGCTAAACTGAAAAATTCAGCAGAGTGGATCAAGCAGAAGAATCAGTGAACTTGTGCCATTTGAAAATACACAGAGGAGAAAAAAGAAAGTGAAAGGCAATGAAGGTCACCTTTTGGTAGTAAAGATATCTGAGGGGAAAAAATCACCTAGAAGATATAGAAAATTACCTCCAAAGACCAAATCTAAGAATTATTGGTGTTCCAGAGGGAGTTGAGCAACAGCAGGGGTAGAAAACTTACTCAAAGAAATAATAACAAAACTTGAGAAAGAGATAAATATCCAGGTCCCGGAAGGTTAGGGAACACCAAACAGATTCAGTGCAAAAAAGATTACCACAAGGCATGTAATAATCAAACTCTCAAAGGTCAGGGACAAAGAGAATCCTAAAAGCAGCAAAATAAATTAAGCAAATAACATAAAGGAGTTCCAGTTCATCTGGCAACAGACTTCTCAACAGAAACCATATAGGCCAGGAGGGAGTGCAATGACATTTTCAAAGTGCTGAATGAAAAAAAAAAACCTGTCATCCAAGTATACTGGAACCAGAAGTAATCCTTCGAATATGAAGGAGAGATATATCCTTTCCCAGAATACCACCAAATCCATCTTACAAGAAATGCTAAAGGAAGTTCTGCAATCTGCAAGAAAAAAACACTAACCATGCAGAAAAAAACCCTAACACATTTGAAGATATAAAATTCACTGGTAAAATTAAGTACACAGACAAATCCAGAATATGCTAGTATTGTAATTTTGGTGTGCAGTTTATTTATAACTCTAGTATAAAGCCCAAAAGTCAACTCTATCAAAAACAATAATAGCTACAGCAACCTGTTAAGAGGTAGGCAATATAAAAATAGGTAAATTGAGATAACTAAAATTCAAAATATGTGGGACATGGAGTTAAAGTATACAAGTTTTTTTTTCTTCACTTTTTTTGTGATCTAAGTTGTCGTCTTAAAATAACATTTTTTGTAAACCTCATGATAATCTCACACAACAACCTGTAATAGATTTATTAAAAATGAAAAGCAACTAATTAAAACATACAATGAGAGAAAATCATTTACCCATAAAGGAAGATAGGAAGAAAGAGAGGACTTACAAAACAACCATAAAACAAGCAAAAAAATGGCAGTACTTATCAAATAATAACTCTGAATGTAAACATTCAATTTTCTGATGAAAAGGCATAGAATGGCTGAATGGATATGAAACAAAGTATATTCTGCCACTTCACCTATGAGGACGCACATGGTGAAAGTGATGGGGTGGAAAAAGATATTCCATGTAGCTGGAAACCAAGAAAGAACAGGAGTAGCTATACTTAAATCAGATAAAATTGATTACAAATCAAAGACTGAAAAGAAACAAAGAAGGTCACTATATAATGATAAAGAGATCAATTCAGAAAGAGGATATAACATTACAAATATCTCTGCATCCAACACTGGAGGTCCCAAATATATAAGCAAACATTAATAGGTCTAAAGGGAGAAATGGACAGCAATACGGTAATAGTAGGGTACTGGAACTCCCTGCGCTCAGTAATGAACAGATCATCCAGACAGAGAATCAACGAAGAAGCATTGGAGTGAAACTGAAAATTAGGCCGAAAAATGTATCTGATGAAGCAATATTGGTTGCCCTGGAGCCTCCGGAACTGAAAAAGAGCTGCAAGTGTGTGCTGCTATGAACATCTTTCCAGAGCCTTTTCTGCACAGCTGGTATTGGCATCATACCAAAAGCAGTGTTTATCAAACTAGAGATTAAAAATCAAAATTCATTTTTGCGATAATGACAAATGCCCTGGACCTAACACACATGCACTCGTGTGAGACAAGGCCCATAGGTATCCTCACCTTCCCTCTCCCAGCTCTAGTTAATTTTGAATAATTGTGTATTGTCAGAAAAGTGATCAGTATTAGTTTTTGTTTTGTTGTTCCAAAAAATTTTTTTATTTTTTAATTTAATTTTTTGTTTAAAAGCAAGGCATGCTGTGTTGACTCTATAACAGACTAATTTGAATTGTTAAAACAGCTCCCTGGTTCTATTCTGGAGAGTAATCTGGGACATTTTAGTGAGTTTTTCCCCCTCTTTTTTGGGAGGGGGAGTATGGGAGGGGTTTGGTTTTTAGTCTTGTTTATTTAAATTAACCAATGGATAGCCCTTAAGGGGAGGAGGACAGATTGATTCCACATTTCCACTTCTTAGATCTCATTTAGAAAACATGTTCTCAATCTGGTGCTCTTAGGAAGAAGTACAGTAAATGCTTCATTTAATAAAGTGCTACTTTTTGAAAGTTGCCTTTTCTCTCTACCCTTGAATAGATCCAGTATTTGATGATACTCATGAAAGTGTGCTGTCTTGTCCCTCCTCTTTTCTAGTATGCACTATATATGTGACTGTGACTTTCAAAGACATTTGTTTGCCATTTCCTGATTTGGGGGGAAATTAATTCCTAACTTCTTTCACTAATAAATGAAGAAAAATATTGCACCTTTGAAATACACTAACTGGATTGAATATGTAATTGTTTTTTTTGAGTTGGAGTCTCGCTCTGTCACCAGGTTGGAGTGCAGTGGCACCATCTTGGCTCACTGCAACCTCCACCTCCCGGGTTCAAGCACTTCTCCTGCCTCAGCCTCCCCAGTAGCTGGGACTACAGGTGCATGCCACCACACCTGGCTAATTTTTGTATTTTTAGTAGAGATGGGGTTGCACCGTGTTGGCCATGATGGTCTCAATCTCTTGACCTCATGATCGACCTGCCTCAGCCTCCCAGAATATGTAATTTAAAATAAATTTTTCCATCAGTCATTGTCTTATATCCTTAGCATAGATTTGCAACTCAGTAGTGTATTTTATTCCTAGAATGAAGCTGGAGACCTGGTATGTATAGGAAATATGAGAGGTGGTGCTGGAAGACATCTATGGAATGATCCACATCCTTTCAAGTTATGAGACTGAAGGCCTACTCTATTAAGAAGCTGGGGGTGAGGTGAGGGTGAGGAGAACACTTAACAGCATTGGGAACAGTCAGGGAATCCCCTTATTTCTGTTTTACATATGAGGAACCCTAGAGCACCCAGATGAGGCTCTCTAGTTTAATAAAATCATGGGAAGAGTCTTAAGAAGGCTCTTCATAAGTGTTAATAGGGATTTATCAGCTTGTTTTTGTTTGAGTTCCCAATTTCTAAAAATGTTTAAGTAATCTTTTCCTTTCCCCAATCCTAATTCTTATAGATTCATTAGTGTTGAATCAATGATTTCTCATGTCTGAACTCTTTATATATACATTCTTTTCAGATGTATTACATTAAAAAAGCCCTATGCATACACACATACACACACACCAGACTGAACCATGAAGAAATAGAAAGCCTCAATAAACCAATAATGAGTTAAAAAAAAAAAAAAAAAGTCTCCCATCAATAAATAAAAAATAAGCCCAGGACCTGATGGCTTCACTGCTGAATTCTACTCAGCATTTCAAGAACTAACGCCAGTTCTACTCAAACTGTTCAAAAAGATTGAAGAGGAGAGAAAACATCCAAACCCATTTATGAAGCCAGAATTCCCCTGATACCAAAACCAGACAAGGACAGAATGAAACAAGAAAACTATAGGCCAATATCACTAATGAATATACATGTAAAAATTCTCAACAAATTTTGAGATACTGGCAAACCAAATTCAACAATATGTTAAAGGCTGGGTGCAGTGACTCATGCCTGTAATCCCAGCACTTTGGGAGGCTGAAGCAGGAAGACCACTTGAGGTCAGGAGTTCAAGACCAGCCTGGCCAACTTGGCGAAAATCCATCTCTACTAAAATACAAAAATCAGCTGGGCATGGTGGTTCATGCCTATAATCCCAGCTACTTGGGAGACTGAGGCAGGAGAATGGCTTGAACCCGGGAGGTGGAGGTTGCAGTGAGCCAAGATCACGCCACTGCACTCTAGCCTGGGCAACAGAGCAAAACTCTTTCTCAAAACAAAACATTATAAAGATCACTCAGCATAATCAAGTGGGATTCATTACAGAGATGCAAGGATGGTTCAATACATGCAAATCAATAAATGTGATACACCACATTAACAGAACCAAGAACAAAAACCATATGATTATTTAAATACTAAACAAGCACTTGATAAAATTCACATCCCCTTTTGATTAAAAAAAAAAAAAAACCTCATCAAATTGGGTATAGAAGGAACATACCTCAAAATAATAAAGGCCATGTATGACAAACCATAGCTAACATCATACTGAACAGGGAAATACCGAAGGCCTTTTCTCTAAGATCTAGAACATGACAAGGATTTCCACTTTCACCACTTTTATTCAATATAGTACTGGAAGTCCTAGCCAGTGCAATTACGCAAAGGAAGGAAAGAGCATCTAAATTGGAAAGGAAGAAGTTGAATTAGCTTTGTTTACAGATGACATGATGTTTTACTTAGAAAAATCCACCAAAAAACTATTAGAACTAATAAACAAATTTAGTAAAGATGCAATATACAAAATTAACATACAAAAATCAGTAGCATGTATATATGCCAAAAGCAAACGATTGAAAAAGAAATCAAGAATGGAATTTTATTTATAATAGCTCCAAAGAATATAAAACACCTAGCAATTAATTTAACTGAAGATGTGAAAGATCCATACAAGGAAAACTATAAAACACTGATGACACGGGAGGCTGAGGCAGGAGAATGGTGTGAACCCGGGGGGCGGAGCTTGCAGTGAGTGGAGATCGCGCCACTGCACTCCAGCCGGGGCGACAGAACGAGACTCCGTCTCAAAAAAAAAAAAAAAACACTGATGAAAGAAATTGAAGAGGACACACAAAAAAATAGAAAGATATTCCATGTTCATGGATTGAAAAATTAATATTGTGAACATGAGACTAACCACCGCTATTGACAGATTCAGTGCAATCCCTATCAAAATACTAATGGCATTTTTCACAGAAATTTTAAAAAATTCTAAAATTTATATGAAACCACAAAAGACCCTGAATAGCCGAAGCAATCCTGAGCAAAAAGACCACAGCTGGAGACATCACGTTGCCTGACTTCAAAATTTACTATAAAGGCATAGTAACCAAAACAGCATGGTACTGGCTTAAAAAACAGACACAGAGGCCAATAGAACAGAATAAAGAACCCAGATATAAACCCATGCATTTACAGCCAATTCATCTTTGACAAAGGCACCAAGAACATACAATGGGGAAAGGACAGTCTTTTCAATAAATGATGCCGGAAAATTGGATATTCATATGTTGAAGAATGAAACTAGACCTGTATCTCTCACAATATACAAAAATCAAATATAAATGGATTAAAGACTTAAAACGTGAAACTATGAAACTACTAGAAGAAAACATTGGAGAAACCCTCCAGGACATTGGTCTTGGACACAAGGATTTTTTGTGTAAGACCTTAAAAGCACAATCAATGAAAGCAAAAATAAATAGGATTATATCAAGCTAAAATGCTCTGCACAGCAAGGGAAACAATCAACAAAGTGAAGAGACAACCCACAGAGTGGGAGAAAATATTTGCGATCTACCCATCTGACAAGGGATTAATAACAAGAACATATAAGGAGCTCAAACAATAGCAGACACACATACACACACACACACAAATAACCTGATTAAAATATGGGCAAAATATCTGAATAGACATTTCTCAAAAGAAGACATGCAAATGGCTAACAGGTATACGAAAAAGTGCTCAACATCACTACTTATTAGAGAAATGCAAATCAAAACTACAATATCTCTTCCCAGTTAAAATGACTTTTATCTAAAAGGCAATAACAGATGCTGGCAAGAATGAGGCAAAAGGGAAACTCTTGTACATTGTTGATGGGGATGCAAATTAGTACAGCCACTATGAAGAATAGTATAGTGTTTCCAAAAAAGCTAAAAATAGTACTACCATATGATCCAGCAGTTTCACTACTGGGTGTATATCCAAAAGAAAGGAAATCAGTATATTGGAAAAACTTCAATACACTTATGTGTATTGTAGCACTATTCACAATGGTCAAAATATGAAATCAACCTAAATGCCCATCAGTGGATGAATGGATAAGGAAAATGTGCTATATTTACACAATGGAACATTATTCAACTATTACAAAAGAATGAAATCCTCATTTGCAGCAACATGGATGGAACTAGAAGCCATTATGTGAAATAAGCCAAGCACAGAAAGACAAATAACACACGTTTTCACTCATGCGGGACATAAAAAAGTGAATTTCATGAAAATAGAGAGTAGGCTGGTGGTCACCAGAGACCGGGAAGGGTAGGATGGAAAAGGGGTTTGAAAAGTTGATTGGTGGGTACAAATATATGGTTTGATAGAAGAACTGAGACCTAATGTTAGATCAGTATGGTGACTATAGTTTACAGTAATGTGTTGTATATCTCAAAATAGCTAGAAGAGAATTCAAATGGTTCTAGCATAAAGATAAATATTTAAGGTGATGAATATCCCAAGTACACTGATTTGATCTTTACAAATTATATGAATGTATTATATGATCATATCTACTTCTAAACACTATGTACATATATCACACATCAGTAAAAAAGGAAAAAAAAAAAAAAGCCCTGCTGACATCCTGATTTTAGCCCAGTGAGACCTGTGTCAGATTTTTGACCTCCAGAATTGTAAGATAATAAATTTATTGTGTTTTAAGCCTTTCAGTTTGTGATAATTTGTCACAGCAGCAATAGAAAGCTAATGCAGTGACCAAATGGGAATATCTGTAGAATTTTGGTGGCGAATGGTACACGGCAGTGAATTTAAGATTTGACTTTCTCCTTAAAGAATCTCTAATGAGAAAAACAGGAAAGACAGGATTGTTAATTGCAGATCTAAATTCTTATCTAAAGTATTTTTGAGAATTATATTCCAATTATTGAACTACTGAACTCCAACAGGGTATTTAAGTATTCTGTTCCATCTTTGCTATGCCAGAGGCAGGCATTTTAGACCCCAGCTTGAACAGTAAGTCTAGGAATAGGGTTGTCTTTCCTTCCTTTTTGTGCTGTGATTTTTTAAATTATTGTAATCAATTGTCTGTACCTCCCAGCTAAAGTCCTCTAATCAGGCAGCATTCATCAGTGATTGGGAAATAAGTTATAAAATGATTTTGTACATAGTTATTTGATTCAATTCAGCTTTATAGATGAGAGAACTGAAGTTCAGAGGAAATAAGTGATTATCCTTTGTCACATTGCTATTATCCATCTGCTATTGCCAGAGCTGGCCTGAAGCCCAGAAATCTTTTCACCACCCAGTGCTATCTTTCTTCCTCATTATTACATTTCCCGGCCTGGCTTTGGGATTGGATTGCTTCTGGCCTTAGATAACCTTATCTATCCTCTAAAGCAGTATCACACATAAGAAGGAGGTAGTGGTGGAGTGATAGTAGCCTCTCTACCCTCCCTTTTTAAAAAGTCTCTGACAAATAGTCTCATTGTTACTAGAGCAACACAAAATGGAAAATTCTAATAGCAAACATATAGTCATTATGTATCAGACACTGTTGTAGCCATCTCTATAGTAATTCATTTAATCCTCATCACAATTTTCTGATGTAGATATACTGTTACGGATGAGACCTTGAGGCACAAAGGGGTTACCTCACTTGCCCAAGGTTATACTGATGGGTGCCATCCTTTTGTATAAACTATGATACTTTTTCTCCTTTTTATTTTGAAAAATTTCTAAGATACAGAGAATTTGAATAGTACAAGAAACACCCACAAACGTATTCTTCATGAATCAATTATACACTTTGCCACATTTTATATCCATTTGTGTGTGTGTGTGTGTGTGTGATCATTTCGAAGTAGTAGGCATCACAACACTTCAGCATCTTTTATTTTTTAAAAACTCAGATCATTGTTATTTAGGACTTTGGAATCCTTTAGTTTAATTCAAATATTCATTCACTACTGCAAGACTTCACATTTGAGAGAAGCCAACAGAGAAAGGGACAGGACAGTAGAAATTGTGTGGGAGAGTAAAATTAGTTCAAATATCTAATAGCTAGCTATATATTCTGTACTTTAGCTATATTAGGTCCCTCAGTGTTCAAGACAACAGTATGATGTGGGTGATCTTATCCGCATTTTAACAGATAACCTCCAGACATAGAGAGATAACTTGCCCAGGGCCACCTAATCAATACACAGCAAAGCCCCATACAAATCTGGGCTGTTTGGTTCTAGACTTTGAGCTCTTTTCTACTTTGTGCCTAGATAAACCTTTGAGGGGAAAAAAAAATCCAGATTTCAGAATTTTTGCTAACCTTCTTACGGGCAAGTCACCTTCACTGGGGAATATATACTTTGGTACCCAACTCAAAACTACTTTTAGTTTTGTTTCGTTTGGCCTTTTTTTTTTCTTTAATCGATAACCCAATTCTAGACAGAACATAAGGTGCAAGAGAAATCCGGGGAGGTGGAGGGGGAAAAACGGAAAGGCAGGAGGTGGTCGCAGGATGTTGCCTGCGGCTGGCGGCCCAGTGGATTCTGGGAATTGTAGTCCCAGCCATCCAGGGCATTGCCGTTCAGGACCACGGGAGAACCTGACTGCGCTCCCAGAAGCCTCCGGTGTGCCTCTCTGGGAACGCACTTCCTGGGACGCTGAGAGGGAGACGCTCTAAGAGGCTCCTCAGTGTGGGCGAGTAAAATGCCCTGCGTGTGAGAAGCAGGTAGGTGTGGTCAAGATGTTCCGATTTCTGGGTCTTTTGCATAAGTAACTGAGGATTTTATGTAAAAATAGCTAAATCCAAGGGAATCCGGAGCATTGGAAAACGCTCACCACATCTGTGGATGTGAAAATTGAGTAGGTATTTGGTAAGGCTTTAAACAATTATTTTGTACACAGGAGTATGGAAATGTCGAGGTGTGTTGCCGGAACCGCCAAGGGCTGGGAGCTTTGCTGGCGCGGGTTTGTGGGGGAGCCCAAGCTGCTATTTTTGAATAACCAGCTGATGCTGGTTGTGTAATGATGACCTGCTTGCGGTTCAAACCCACTCAGTGTTGCAGGGATGGGCTAGCTCTGAGAGCGTTAACAGTCGCTGTTGCGGTCTCTCTCCATTGGCTCTCAATAGTGGGGCATTTTTTTCTTTCTGCCAGGTCTGCGTCTACTAAGCACAGGGCTCTTCGAAAAGAGGGAGGAGAGGAGGCGGAGGGGGGCGGAGGGGGATGCGGATTGCCCTGAGAGCTTGTTTTGCTTTCCTGTAAGTTCTGTGTTCCCGGCCTAGTAAGGGGCCCATAGCCACGGGAAAGGTCAGACTTGGTGACCTCACTTAAGATGATTGCCCAGGGAGTCTATGTGTGTTATTAATTGTAAAGCGATTTCCTCTGACTTTGGAGTGAGCAATTATGCTTGATATCAACTCAAGAAACACATTTGGGGCGGGGGAGGGGTTGTGGGGGACTTGACTGAAATCTCCGAGCAGCCAGTTGTAGAGGAGCATTCTACATAATGATCATAATAGGGCTAGTGATGAACGCCTCAATCCAGGAAACTCTCAGGCGCACATAATAATGAGTTTCCATTCTCATCTTACCTGTTTGAGATAAATGGTATTTGAAGAGGAAATGGCTAATGTTTAAAGTAGATATATAGAAGCATCTTCAAATGGCAGGTTGAGTCATTGGTGGAACTATTTTTTTAAAGCATTCTAGTTGCAAATTTCAGGATGCAGAATTCAGATCAATTTTGTCTGATCTTGTTGTCAGTGTCCTTTTTTAAAAATGTAAAAGAAAATTTATTTTGCTTCCAAGACAACTGCACAATCTTTCCCCACCTTCCTTATCCTTTCACCACAGTCATGAAAATGATCTAAAACATTCATTAAATATCAATCATATATTCCCAAGACAGCAAAGTGTTTTTCATCCCCATTTCTCCTATATTCTCAAGTCACAAAATGAGTTAATTTTTTCCTTCTATTTCTACGTATTTTTCTATATTCTCTATATTTCTCATATATAATGCATGAATTAAGGAATAAACAGCCTTTTAATTTTTATTTTTGTATTATTTGAGACAGATCATTGCTGTCATCCAGGCTGGAGTGCAGTGGCATGATCATGACTCACTGTGACCTCAAACTCCTGGGCTCAAGTGATCCTCCTGGGTCAGCCTCCCAAGAAGCTGGTACAACAGGTGTGCACCGTCACACCTGGCTAATTATTATTATTATTATTTATTTGATTTTATTTTTTTGAGCCAGAGTCTCCCTCTGTCGCCCATGCTGGAGTGCAGTGATGCAATCTTGGTTCACTGTAACCTCCGCCTCCCAGGTCCAAGCGGTTCTTGTGCCTTAGCCTCCCAAGTAACTGGGACTATAGGCATGAGCCACCATGCCCGGCTAATTTTTGTATTTTTAGGAGAGAGGGGGTTTTGCCATGTTGGCCAGGCTGATCTTGAACTCTGGCTCAAGTGATCATCCCGCCTCAGCTTCCCAAAGTGTTGGAATTACAGGTGTAAGCCACTGCACCCCTGCTCAACTGCCTTTTTAAAAAATTTACTGTCTGCCCTTTTTAGTATAACATTTCATTGGTTTTAGGTGATTACTAATCATTTCTTCTAATTCATGGGAATTCAAGCAGAACTTTTAGAGAAGTACTGTGTTAATTTGAAGTATTTTTCCTATTTCTTTAGGCTCAGATTATTGCTACTGTGTATTCAGATCTGCATGTGTTTCTTCTAAGCTGAATAAAGCTGTTTTGGAACTGTCAGGTACCTCAAAGGGTAAGTACGTCCTTTAATTATATCTTATTTCCCTCCCTCCTGCTACCATGTCTGCCAACAATGACTGTTTTATTTTCTCTTGTTCAACAAAATAAATGTATAGGACAGACCTCTCTTGTGAGTGCAATGATTGATGACTTACAGTTTCTCAGAAAACCCAAATTATAGATAGAAGGAACTCTCAGTGTTACCATCAAGAATTAAGTTAGGGCTGGGCATGATGGCTCAGCCCTATAATCCCAGCACTTTGAGAGGCTGAGGTGGAAGGATCCCTTGAGCCTGGGAGTTTGAGACCATCCTGGGCAACATAGCAAGATCCTGTTTGTATGAGAAAATTTTTAAAAATATCTCACACCAGTTAGAATGGCAGTCATACAAAAGTAAAAAACAGGTGCTGGAGAGGATGTGGAGAAATAGGAACACTTTTACACTGTTGGTGGGATTGTAAACTAGTTCAACCATTATGGAAAACAGTATGGCGATTCCTCAAGGATCTAGAACTAGAAGTACCATATGACCCAGCCATCCCATTACTGGGTATATAACCAAAGGATTATAAATCATGCTGCTGTAAAGACACATGCACGCATATGTTCACTGCAGCACTATTCACAATAGCAAAGACTTGGAATCATCCCAAATGTCCATCAGTGACAGACTGGATTAAGAAAATGTGGCACATATACACCATGGAATACTGTGCAGCCATAAAAAAGGATGAGTTTGGGTCCTTTGTAGGGACATGGATGCAGCTGGAAACCATCATTCTCAGCAAACTATTGCAAGAACAGAAAACCAAACACTGCATGTTCTCACTCATAGGTGGGAACTGAACAATGAGATCACTTGGACTCGGGAAGGGGAACATCACACACTGGGGCCTATTATGGGGAGGGAGGAGGGGGGAGGGATTGTATTAGGAGTTATACCTGATGTAAATGACGAGTTGATGGGTGCAGCACACCAACATGGCACAAATATACATATGTAACAAACCTGCACGTTATGCACATGTACCCTAGAACTTAAAAGTATAATAATAATTAAAAAAAAAAAAAAAATTAGCCAGGTGTGGTGGCACATGCCTATAGCCCCATCTACTCCAGAAGCTGAGGTGGGAGGATTGCTTGAGCCTGGTAGGTCGAGGCTGCAGTGAGCCATGATTGCACCACTGCTCTCCAGCCTGGGTGAGAAAGCAAGACCCTGTCTCAAAAAAATAGAAGCCAGCTGCTATTAGACATATGTACTCTTGTAACTCTCTTGTAAATGTAACTCAGAATTGTGCCTGGAAAAAATAGTGCAGGGTCTATGAGATCTGTGACTTCCTAAAGCTCTTAGCCACTGTTCCTGCTCCAGCCTTCTTTAAATTCTATTCAAAACCATAGAAAATATATACTTTGAAAATATTTTTATTTGAAATTATGTCTTTGATAACATTTAATTGTGTACCAAATTTTATCTTCTTTTCTGAAAGTCATGGTGGAACAGAGGGTCAAATGACAAATCTAAAGTGGTTATTTGAAATAGAGTCTATATTTGATTTGGTCAGTGTCTCCAAAGAGAATGTTCTGTCCTTCTTGTTATATGACTATAACCATCTGTGGTCATTTGCCGAGGGTCCAGAAGAAAAGTATGTTTCTAGTTGAAAAAAGTAAATAAGCCTGCTAATAATCATTACTGACTTACATTTCTGACCATATTCTGGTTTACAAAGGACTTTGCTATTCATGATTTTACTACTTTGTGGTACACTTTACAGATGAAAAATTTGAGGTTCAGAGGACATAAGTGACTTGTCCAGTTTGTAGATGATAGGTTCTGAGTGGTATTCAGGTCTTTGGTCTCCTGGACAACAATACCAAGCAGCTTCCTAGATGGAAACAACAGACGCACTTATGTGTATGTACGACGTAGCTCAAAGCTATCATCCAGCTAGTACTCATGACTGCTTGTCAGATTTGTTAAAGTGTTCTTAGACTTGCACATTTTCCACAGTCCCTAATTAGGGATTTTCACATGGCAAAAAGATGTTTTTTTCTCCATTAAAAAACATATATATTGTTTAGCTTTACTAAATATTAATTTGATATATTAACCACTCTTAAGAGAAATATGTCTAATTCATGACATACCTGTTAAGTTGAAAACAGAAGAATCAACACTGGAACAATGGACTTTTTGTTTTTGAAATGGAGTCTCGGGGTTTCATCGTATTGGCCAGGCTGCTCTTGAACTCCTGACCTTGTGATCTGCCTGCCCTGGCCTCCTAAAGTTCTGGGATTACAGGCATGAGCCACCGCGCCCGGCCAGGAATAATTGACTTTCAAAGCATTGTTGAAGTTAGCCAGTGTTGCTAAACCTAGATATGTATTCCTAGAAGCATAGTCTGCATGTAGGTACCTAAGGATGGTCTCGTCTTTGCTAAGCACAGGTTTCTGGGGGAAGAAAATGAATGTTGCTTTGTAAAATGGGAGACTCTTTTGGCCAAAAAGGAGAAGGCAGGGGCACAGTCTAGAAGCAGTCTGGATGTATCAGAATGCAGGGTGGTGTGAATTGTCCCAAATGAAGTGAATGGAACTGAGACTAAATTTCTGTCTGTATTCTGACTAGAGTTATACAGAACCTCCATTTGTTTGCTCATTCATTCAGAAAATAATTGAGTGCCTTTTATGTGCCAGTATGGGACACAGTGAACAAAACAAAGGGATCTCTGTCCTGGAATTCACAGTCTGATGGGAAAGAAAACAACACTGAACAATGAATTATAAGAATGATCACTGCTACAGAAGAAAAAGTGCAAAAGTGCTACCACAGCATATAACCAAGGGTGGGGGGAGGTTTAGGGCAAGCCTCCCTGGACACTAGAAGAATGAGTAAATATTAGCTAAGCAAATAATAGGTTGGAATTAAGAAAGTTCTAGGAGAAAGACCATGAGGGAAGGCCCTTAACTGAATTAGGAAGTGGAAAATGTGGGAAGTTAACAGAAAGGTGATGTGGCTGCATAGACTGTAGTGTGTAGGGTGGAAGAGTGGCACATGAGAAGGTTGAGAATTTGGTAGGAATCAGGTGGTGTAAGCTATGGGGAGGATTTGAAACTTTAGAGACTTTATTCTGTGGGAAATGGGAACTTACTGAATGGTAAGAAATGGAATGGCGGATGAGGTTTGCATTTGAAAAACATTATTGTAGATTAAAACTAAATGACACAGGACAAGAGTAGTCTTTTTACCCTTGCAAGTATGAACAAATCCTAATCTGGAAGTCAGCATTATCTTTGTTTTAAAACATCAAACATATTCTTTCCCCAAACTATCCTATACAATTTTACTTTAGGCATAGTGACTTACTTTTGTAATCCCAGCCCTTTGAAAGGCTGAGGTTGGGGGATTGCTTGAGCCCAAGAAGTCAAGACCAGCCTGGGCAACACAGCAAGACCCCATCTCTACAGAAAACTTAAAAGTTAGCCTGGCATGGTGGCATGCACCTGTAATCCCAGCTACTCAGGAAGCTGAGGCAGGAGGATTACTTGAGCCCAGGATCTCAGCTCACTGAAATTTAGTGAGCTGTGATCATGCCCTGCACTCCAGCTTGGGTGATAGAGTAAGACCCTGTCTTAAAATAAATAACTTTCTCTTTCTCGTGGGATATATAACTTATCAAACCATAAGCATGTGAAATTAAGAACAGGGCATAAAAGTGAAGTAGCAAAAAAAAGCTACAAGGAGCTAGACATTAATTCCAGCATCAGGCCAAAATTTAGCTTAAGAATTAAGGCTAATAGTACTTCCCTTCTGAAAAAGTGCCATGGTATCCTTATTGACTCTGTATAGATAGGCCTTTGTCCATCCCTGAGATTTGAGCTAAAAATGCTTCATCAAAGGCGATTTCAGAGAGCTAATATAATATTTGTATTGATTTGATGCAGATTACAGTTAAAAGCACTTCATAATGAAATATATGTTGCCCCACCTCTCTTCATTAATGTCATTTGATAGTCTATAGGCTAAGAATTATAGAAATTTATTTTTCTTAATAATTAATTTTCTTTTTTTTTTTTTTGTAGAGATGGGGTCTTACTATGTTGCCCAACCTGGTCTCAAACTCCTGGGCTCAAGCTATCCTCCCACGTCAGCCTCCCCAAGTGCTGGGATTACAGGCATGAGCCACAGCACCTGGCCTGGAATTTATTAATAATAAAGTTATACATCCTGATCTTGTTTCTCACTCCATTTACATTTCAGGAATCAGTGTTACAGGGCAGTTTGATTGGAGAAATCTCAATTACATTGAAATTCCAATTATTTCTATGCTACTTCTGTTTTTTGTTGCTGTTTGTTTGTTTTGAGACAGAGTCTCGTGCTCTGTTGCCTAGGCTGGAGTGCAGTGGTGTGATCTAGGCTCACTGCAACCTCCACCTCCCGGGTTCAAGCGATTCTCCTGCCTCAGCCTCTTGAGTAGCTTGGATTATAGGCACGTGCCACCATGCCTGGCTAGTTTTTGTGTTTTTATTAGAGCCGGGTTTTCACCATGTTGACCAGACTGGTCTCAAACTCCTGACCTTAAGTAATCTGCCCGCCTTGGCCTCCCAAAGTGCTGGGATTACAGGCATGAGCCAATTCGCCCATGCAGTGTACTGCTTCTGAAAGCAAGAAGGAATTGTGATTGCATTAGGACTTTGAGTGGGTTATCTGAAGACTTCTGAAGCTTGAAAGAAACAGAGGGAACCTTTTTCTTATGTCTTCACAACTTTAATCAAATCCTTATTCTCCTTCATTTCTCAGTCTTTAACTCCTGGCTGATAAATTTTTATGAACAGGTACTTATTCACTTTGCTTAACACCTAACAATAATCACTTGATATGTAGTAATTATACAGTTGATTCACCACCAGCACTTTAAAGTTTACATAAAACAGCTGTTTCTTTCCACAGGTATGTCTGTAGACACATTGGGAGCAAGGTTCAGGTCTCAGTGGTCTTGGTGTTTTTCCAGGGTCTAAGTTTACATAAAACAGCTGTTTCTTTCCACAAGTCTGTCTATAGACACATTGGGAGCAAGGTCCAGGTCTCAGTGGTCTTGGTGTTTTTCCAGGGCCTAACAGAGTGTTTTGTGTGTGCTAGACACTCAGCACGATGTAAGTACTTGTTGAATAAATGATTGCTTCTTACTAATAACTACTTCCTTGTACAGTTCTTCATTACCAGTGGCCCACCTTTGTGAGTTACTGGGGTCTTTGTACAGAGCCCACTACTCGTTTATTCAAATAATCCTAGAATCACTTGTGTGCCAGGCACACAAGTTGTATGGGGGAGATAGGTGAATAAGCAAAGACCACCAGAGAGCTGTAGCCTAGAGTTTGGCATCTCTAGTAGCTTTTTCCAGTGCAAACGTTCTCAAATCTGTGCTAGTTTCCATTGCTGTACTAAGGTGTTTGGTTGCCACAATTAAGCAAGACAACGTTTTCCCAATTTGCATGAAAAAAAATACTGTAATTTATCTCTCCTTTTCATAAAATTTTCTTAAACAATTGTTACTTCTAATAATATTGACAGAAGGTAACATAATAAATAGTAAACTAATACTAATGGAAAAACTTAGAACTAACCATGTTTAACTTGAGAGCTTTAAAAATGGTTACTTGTGCTTAAACTCTGATTTTATATTGTACCTTTATATATGCTTTGTGTATATTTGAATATATATGTATGTACACATAGGCATTTTTTTGGTTAGTAAAATTATTCTGTTGCTGTTTGTTTGTTTTGAGACAGAGTCTCGTGCTCTGTCGCCCAGCAACTGCTGGGCGCAGTTGCTCATGCCTATAATCCCAGCTTGTAATTTCAGCACTTTTGGAGGCCAAGGCAGGAAGATTGCTTGAGGCCAGGAGTTAGAGACCAGCCTGGCCAACATGGTGAAACCAGTTCTCTAAAAGAAAGAAAAAAAAGAAAGGGAAGAAGAATTGGGTGGTGGAAGGAGGGAGGAGGGCTGGTTCACACCTGTAATCTCAGTACTTTGGGAGGCTAACGCTGGTGGATTGCTTGAGCACAGGAGTTTGAGACCAGTCTAGGCAACATGACAAAACCCTGTCTCTACAAAAAACCAAAAAACAAAAATTAACATAGTGACGTGTGCCTGTGGTCCCAGCTACTCAGGAGGCTGAGGTGGGAGGATCGCTTGAGCCTGGGGGGGGTCAAGGCTGCAGTGAGCCATGATTGTGTCACTGCACTCTAGCCTGGGCAACAGGGTAAGACTTGTTTCAAAAAAAAAAAAGAAAAGAAAAAAAAGAAAAAAATATTCCTGTATTATATGACTAGATTAAATATGCAAATAACATTGTTTTCTAGAGAACATTGTGCCCTCCCACTGGAATTCATGAGAATCACATTCTAAGCCAGCTTCGTAGCATTTTGGTCATAATTGTCTTTCTGATCCTGAAAGCTTAGAAACAACTTCACCATCCCAGCAGATAATATTTGATTCTGCAAAGGATGATGGAACTGTATACAGAAATAAAAATTATTCTCAACCTTGCCCCTTCATCATGCTCTGACCAAAAAAAGTAAACCTTATTGAAGTAGTCTGCTCTATTTCCTCATAGTAGGTATTATAGAAGGCAGAGAAAAAACATTTGAGTCCTGCTTCGAGAGTGAATATCAGACCCTTGAGGAAATTAAAGCTGAATATAATGCAAGCTTTTTATAGTTTGTCATATACAGAAAAAGAACATGGCCTTTTAATTTGTAATGAAAGACCTGGCGACTGTTTTTCTTATAATAGCATTAATAGAAATAGGTTGTCATTACTTGTAAAATGTTTGCATTCATCATATATGAACAGTAGTAGTAATAACCAACAAGTGCTGTAGATTTCCCTGAAAAGCACTTGGGTCATCTTGAATCAACAAGGAAGTAATTAAGCAGAATAATTTCAGGGACCAATGTTCTCATCTTTTCATTTGACTGACTCATTGGAGATGAGCTCATTTACTTTTTATAATTTCCTCATGTGCCTAGTACATAGGAATTAGAATAGTTTGCTTTTTCTTATTTAACATTCATTCAATGAATGTTCTTTGAACTGCTCTGATGTGCCAAGCACTGAGCTGGGTCACTGAATGCTAAGAAGTAGTTAACACTTGGCGTAGCATTTATTATGTTCTAGACATGTTTTAAGCACTCAACATTATATTATCTCATTGAACCCATAGAACAACCCTGCGAGGTTGGCACTGTTACTCTTTCCATTTCACAGATGAAGAAAACAAGGCACAGGGAAGTTCTGAATCTGGCCCAAGGTCAGTGAGCTAGTAAGTGAGGAGATGGGGATTAGAATTCAAGCAGCCTTGCTAAGAGTTGACTCTCAACCATTCCCCTGTTCTGTGCTGCTGCTTTCCCTACACCTTTGCCTTTTATGAGCCACCTTCACCCCTGCTGCATGAGCATTTGAGGCTGAATTTGTGGTGTTTGTAGCTAACTGATGATTGATGAGTGCGCCCTTGCTATATGAGTGCCTGACCTATACAGAGTGTTTGATATACATGTGTTGAAAGAACGATTATTGACAAACAAGAAGATTGAAGGTGTAATTGTAAGAGATTTTAACATTATCTTGGTTGTTTTTTAATTCTGAAGAAAAATACTGATGACATTACCCAGTCAGTAATAACCAAATGTGTGTGCACCTGTGCTCTGAGGTCACACACACCTGCATGTATATACATTTGTATTGTACAGAGAGGAAACGGGAGAGACTTTCCCTCTTTGCATTGACATTTCATCATTAAATGTTTTGCCAGTTGGCACCACCCTTCCTGCTCTGTTCTGCTATTGTCCCCTCACGATTTATCCTCTTGTGTGTCACTCCCTAGTCTGACTGACAGCACTCCACAAGCTTGCCTGCCATGGGCTGTCGGGATGTCCACGCAGCCACAGTCCTTTCCTTCCTATGTGGAATCGCCTCAGTAGCAGGCCTCTTTGCAGGGACTCTGCTTCCCAACTGGAGAAAATTACGATTGATCACATTCAACAGAAACGAGAAGAACCTGACTGTTTACACAGGCCTGTGGGTGAAATGTGCCCGGTATGACGGGAGCAGTGACTGCCTGATGTACGACACTACTTGGTACTCATCAGTTGACCAGCTGGACCTGCGTGTCCTCCAGTTTGCCCTACCCCTCAGCATGTTGATCGCCATGGGTGCCCTGCTGCTCTGCCTGATTGGAATGTGCAACACTGCCTTCAGGTCCTCGGTGCCCAACATCAAACTGGCCAAGTGTCTGGTCAATAGTGCAGGTTGCCACCTGGTGGCTGGGCTGCTATTTTTCCTGGCAGGTACTGTGAGCCTCTCCCCATCTATCTGGGTCATCTTTTATAACATCCATCTGAACAAGAAGTTTGAGCCAGTCTTTTCATTTGACTATGCAGTGTATGTCACTATTGCTAGTGCTGGGGGCCTGTTTATGACTTCCCTTATACTGTTTATTTGGTATTGTACATGCAAATCTTTGCCTTCTCCTTTCTGGCAACCACTGTACTCCCATCCACCCAGTATGCATACTTACTCACAGCCCTATTCAGCACGCTCTCGCCTCTCTGCCATTGAAATTGACATTCCAGTAGTTTCACACACCACTTAATGGGGAAATAGTTAATTGTTAAAGAAAACTTCTTGTAGCCTCACATTCCCCTTGTGCAAGGAGGTCTTTTGGACCTATATACATTTTCCTTTGTTTTTGACCAATCAACGAAGCCAAATTTGTATGTCCTGGTAGAATGAAGTGCTGCTAGTTTTTATGAGAAGTACATTATTTTAAATGTGAATTTTTTTATTTTGCTTCTTACACTGGAAGGAATTTTAGCCTTCATATTGATATCTAATTAATTATTTAAGTGGAAGAGGCCTGCATCACAATTGAGGTAATTTAGAGCAACATGTTAAAGAATCATGGTTAGCAGAAGCTGTTGTATACAATCTTCATGAATATTTCAGTGTGTATTTTTCTTTTTCTATAATACCTTTAACTGCAAAGAAAAGGCAGTTTCAAATATAAGAAATTTATTTCAGGTAAGGGTAATATTTTAATAGTAGTCAATAATCTAGCTTAAGGCTGTAACTCTTCTCTCTCGGGGCTAATTGTATGAATAGGTGTCAGTATGTTGAAGATTACTTTCTTTTGTGACTTTCTTCTACCTCATGCCAGTGTTTAAAAGTAAAATGTATTTTAAATGATGTTAGACTAAGACCACCATTCTAAATATCACCTACTTATGAATAACATATAATAATTTTTAACATTAATGATTCCATAAATTGTGTTATTGGGATTAGAATGTGCTTTATGATAGGTTAGTGTTTCCTCTGAGGCAGAGAACCCTTTTTTGGAGATATCATCCATCAAACAGTACTCATGCCCGTATACAATCTCTTAGTGGCTAAGAGAAGTAAATAAAAGGGCCATAATTGTTTGTTCTCTTTCAGACATAATTTAGTAGGGGACAAGAAGTCTGTTCTTCAGTGACTACAATAGAGATTTACTCTGGTGACTGCCTTTTGAGTTATGGGTGATGTAAGGTATGGCTTTGCCATAACTTTGATTCATTCACCCTTGATTCATTTCCCACCCCTGTCACTGATTATTTCCTTGAGCATATATCTCTGCCTAACACTTTAGTAGGTGCTATAGAGGATACCTGAAAAGTATGAGATCTGGTCCCATCCAGTAAGACATTTTAATAGAGAAGATCAAAATGTTACCTGACAGTTGGGGAATAGTCTGACTTCATTGGCAGTTGGCCTTAACTTCTTAATCATTGATCCAGGAATATTTCAACCAGAAACACAACTTTCTGGCAGACAGACAAATTGCACAACACCAACAATATCCTGGACCTTGAAATTCTGTTTACTTCAGTCCATTGTATACTTAAGGCACCTGTGCTAGCCTAGATTTTGTAATAGCACTGATTTATGAGAATGGGCAAAAGTGGTAGAGAAATTGTTCCCTCTCCACTTCTGAAAGTATGATGATGTATTAAGGATGGAGGAGTTATTTTTGATGAGGTAACAATTAGATGAAAACCATGTTAAAACTGAGATGAACACTTAGAAATTCAGGGATATTGGGTCTTTAGCCTTATGAATTTGAGCTGCTTATTTAATTGGTGTAATTTGCTACATATTAGTACTATATTCATAAGGATTTTTTATTAACCATTACAGATTTTACAAACAGCTAGTTATATGGTAAACAGATTATTATGCCTTTTTGCAATTCTGAATATGATTCTAGTATTTGTGTAGATGATTTGGTACTTTTCCCCCAATTCCAACACTAGTTTATATATATATAGCAAATAAATCTAGTTGTATACATTTTTAAATGCTGTTAGTAGAAAGCACACAAGGTTATGATTTTTTTTTTTTTTTTTTTTTTTTTTGCGATGGAGTCTCGCTTTGTCGCCCAGGCTGGAGTGCAGTGGCTGGATCTCAGCTCACTGCAAGCTCCGCCTCCCGGGTTCACGCCGTTCTCCTGCCTCAGCCTCCTGAGCAGCTGGGACTACAGGCGCCCGCCACCTCACCCGGCTAGTTTTTTGTATTTTTTAGTAGAGACGGGGTTTCACCGTGTTAGCCAGGATGGTCTCGATCTCCTGACCTCGTGATCCGCCCATCTCAGCCTCCCAAAGTGCTGGGATTACAGGCTTGAGCCACCACGCCCGGCCAAGCTTATGATTTTTTTAATTACTAGCTTCTGATTTCTTTCACTTCTGATCCTTTTCATTTTTCTTAGCTGTAGCTGAGTCTTGATCATTTTAAGACAACGATGAGTAGAATTTTGAGATTAATATTAATTTTCCCTTTTTGTTAATTTCAGTCCCCTCTCACTATGCTTTTGTCCAGAATGATCAAGAATTCTACCATCCCTTGGGTCGTTGTGTATAAACAATGTTAAATAAAGGTAGACTCAGTCATTAACATATTAGACAGTTTTTTTAGTCCATGAGATTGTAAATATAAACATTAACTTTCCTATAAGAATCTTTTGGCTTTGTAATCTATAGCCTCAAATTGGTATTTATTATGGATTCACTAGACAAACAGCTGTTTCTTTATTGTCTTTTTTCTTTAATGTTTCTGATTTGCTATCAGTAGCTATTTTTAAAGCCATCAAAGGAAAATAATTATTTACAGTTTTTGAAGTCACTTTTGAGCCCTCATCAAGCTCTCATTGTGATGGGAGGGATACCTTTTTGTTGTTAATAGCCTATTAATGTTAAAGGCCTTTTATGGAAACCAACTTGGAAAACCACCTTAAATGTGGATGTATCAGATTTGATTTATCCAGCCATGGGAGAGAAAACCTAAGTTTACTTTACTTGTACATACACACTACAATGGATAGTATGTTTGCTGTAAACTACAATGTAAAACCTCAATAAAAGTGCACTGTACTTCTTGATGTTTATTAAAAGATGTATTTTTACAAGTTTCTGCTTCTGTTTTTTTCCTCAGTGTTTTAAGGTGAAATATTTTGAGAAATGTTTCTCAGATGTATGTAAATTGAAAAAGAGAGTTCCATTAAAGCCCTAAAATGTATGAACTGGAAGGCCGGGTGCAGTGGCTCACTTTTGGAGGCCAAGGCAGGCGGATCACTTGAGGTCAGACACTTGAGATCATCCTGGCCAACGTGGTGAAACCCGGTCTCTACTAAAAATACAAAAAATTAGCCAGGCATGGTGGTGTGCGCCTGTAATCCCAGCTACTCAAGTGGCTGAGGCACGAAAATTGCTTGAACATGGGAGTTGAAGATTGCAGTGATCTGAGATCTGCCACTGCATTCCAGCCTGGGTGACAGGGAGTTTGTTTCAGAAAAGGAACTAGAAAGGAATTGGAAAACATGGAACTATTATTTCACAAGTGCCAAGACACTGTATCCATTTCTAAGAGTAGTCCGAGTGGTCCTGTGGTCCTAACAGTTCACTGGGCTTTTTTTTTTTCTTCTTCTTTTCTTTCTTTTTTTTTTTTAAGCAGTCTGCAAAGAAACAAGTTGTGGGCCAGATTGCCTCATCAATGGAGTTTTCTCAGCCTATGATCTTACTGTAAGAGACTGGGAGTTCAGTTCTCAAACAGTTAAGTAGAAGGAACTTTCCATACTCATCAAAGCTCGAGGTTACCAGGAGAAGTGACAGTCATGTCACCTCAACATTTCTGAAACCTGTGATGAACGTATAGTTTTGGATTACATCTGTGTTGGGGCAGTTCTTACATACACTTCTCACTGAAACCTGTGGCTCTATTGGTTAGATGGCCGAGCCATATGTTGCACTGGAAATCAGAAGCTACTTCAAACTGGGTTACACTAAAGCACAACAGTCCACTCTGGACTGTTGTGCAGATTCACTGAGGGTGAATAAATGGTATAGAAACCATTCATGCTAACCAGGTTCACAAGAGACTGGTTTACCAACCAGAAGTGAGAAATACATGTTACTTGGAACCATTAGACACAACCAGTTTATACAAGGCCCAGCACATCATATTCTGCCAAAAAGTGAGGAAATGCTCAAAGCATTGTGGGAGCTTATCAAATTTCACAGGTTCCAGATTGAAGGTGCTCCCATTGGCCAAATCTGGGACAATCTGAACATCAAAATAAATGATAGTAATGGGTTATAACTCATTGAATAAAATACAAATCCACATGTCCATGCTGATATAAATATGGAAGAAAGAAAAGTTCTTTCTTATAGTAAAATACCAAATAAGAAGTAGAGAAAAAAACGAGAAAAACATCAATGGGGTTAAAACTAGTTGACTGAATTTTGTATGAGAGGCAGGATATTTACTTAGTCTCAAAGTACAAAATGGCTTATTAATTTCAGAGAGGAAAATAACTTTATAGTGGATAAACTTGGCAACCCTAGCTGAGTGATCAAGTTTGTCGCCGATAATAAGAAAAAGTAACAACATGCACTTCCTGATATGATGCAAGGAGA
Source organism: Piliocolobus tephrosceles (assembly GCF_002776525.5). Lineage (NCBI taxonomy): Eukaryota > Metazoa > Chordata > Mammalia > Primates > Cercopithecidae > Piliocolobus > Piliocolobus tephrosceles. The sequence goes on along the minus strand of NC_045441.1, from coordinate 81,772,406 downwards.
AGGCCACCATATTTCTGAGGTCTTGCCTGAGTCTAATCTTGAAACATGCAGCTCATTGGTCCCATTTTTCCTTTTTGTTTCCTTCTCTATCCTGATCTCATATCTCTTCATTTTTAGAAAAATGCATAAAAATGTAGTCCTATCTCCAAAATATTTTATAAAATAAACTATTTTTGGAGAGATTTTTTTAAAGAATTTGTCAGATCGTCTGTCCTGAAAAACTAAAAAGTCCCTGCAGAAGAGTTGTACATCAAAGTCACAGAAGCACAGGACTGGATGGGACCTTAATTAGCTGTTCCATTTCTGTTGGTTAGCAGTGTCTTCAATCTGAAAGCATATTCACATTACCCCACACACTAGAGGACCCTTTCCAGGAGAGGCTCATTCCCCCTGTACCTGCTGGGTGGCTCATTACCCCTCCAGCCCAGCCAGCTTCTATGTCAGTGCCATAGCATGCAAGGAAGCCCTTTAAACCTCACTGCAGGACTGTGGGACTTGGGGAGAAAAAGCACATCTATATCCTGCCTAGTGTTCATATCCAAGTCTGCTATTAAAGGGAGATTTGGGTTGGTTGGTTGTATTTTATTTCAAAATAGGCCAACTTTTCGGACTGTTCTATAGAAAATTGTATTCAGCAAAATTTGGGTGAGATAGCAAGATGGGGGATGAGAAGAAAAGACAAGAACCTTTTTCTTGTATGAAAAACCCAGTGTGACTGGACCTCTTAGCAAAAGTCTAGTAATCATAATTTTGGGGTTGTCATATTAATCAAAATCCTCTCTAGAAAGATGGAATATGTGCTCATATCTCCAGGATTTTGCTTTATAGAAAAAAAGACACTGCTTCTCATTAAGAGAAAAGGCATTATTGATACTTTACATTATATAATACCTAGTGGCCTTGTTCCCAAGGTTCACTCTCAAATTATTGAAAGTGAATCTAGTAAATAAATCTAGGTAACTCACTTAAATTTTTAAGTAACTTTTGCCTTTCTCTCCATGCCCCCTTTCTTGACCTCACTTTCAAAAGATAATCTTGCAGTGTGGAAGATCCAGGTGGCAGTTTAGCACCAGGAGGCTGCTGCAGGGAACCCCCAGGCCCTGGTAGCCCTTCTCTGGGGTGAGCCCATCTTCACCTTTGCTGGCCATGTGGATGAGGGCGGAAACTCAACTGGTCCCTTGTGTTCCAGAACTGCTAACCTGCTTCTCTGGCTGCTTCTGCTTTAAGAGCTCAAAGGTAGTAGTGGAGTGCTGGAGCCAAGTGGTACTGGCCCCCAAGAACCAGTGTGTATATCTCTTCCCAATCCCCCAACCTGTGACATCATATTGGTTGCTTGGAATTGGTCGGGGTGAAAGTACTTATGCTCTAGAAATTGTTAAATGCTACAAGTTAGGCTTTGCTTTGCCTTTTCCTGAGAGCTGATTGTTAGACATTTACTGGCACACCACTGCTTAGGCAAGACACGTTTGCTGAGATTCAGGTTAGCTAATGAGGAAATAAAAAATCATAGCAATGCTGAAAGTTGTAAAACTTTATCTGTGATAAAGGGGCTATCTGAAATAGCCTCTTAACAGGTCTCTCTGTCTCCAATATTGCTCTCCTACCCTACCACAAATTTATCCTATACACAAGGCTGTAGAATGATCCTAATAAAATGCAACTGAGGCCAGGCATGGTGACTCATGCCTGTAATCCCAGCACTTTGGGAGGCTGAGGCAGGTGGATCACCTAAGGTCAGGAGTTCAAGACCAGCCTGGCCAACATGGCAAAACCCCGTCTCTACTAAAAAATACAAAACTGGGTGTGGTGGCATGTGCCAGTAGTCCCAGCTACTCAGGAGGCAGAGGACAAGAGAATCACCTGAACCCGGGAGGCAGAGGTTGCAGTGAGCTGAAATCGCGCCACTGCACTCCAGCCTGAGTGACAGAGCCAGTCCATCTCAAAAAAGAAGAAAAAAAAAAAAATGCAACTGATACCTAGTTTCTCCCATACTTAAAATAAAATTTGGCAGCTATATCTTAGAACAGTCTAAGCACAGAGACATGAGTTGTCTAGGAGAAGAATTTTTTCACTGTGCCCAGAGATGATAAGACTGTTGGTGATTATTGACACTAACAATATCTCACAAGACAAATGTGTTAAAAAAGTGAATTTAATAATAAATAATGGGAAATATCCCTTTTCTGTGACTCAATTGGTCACATTCCTTATTCAAGGAATATCTGTTTCCTGTATTATTCCAAGAATATCTGTTTCCTCTATTATTCATTATTATAGAAAGAGTGGCATGATGAATGTGGTAGCTAGCCTCCAAGATGGACCCAGTGATCTTGCTTCCTGATATTCATACCCCGTGTATTTTCTTCTCCCATTGAGCAGGCTGTGTTACCAGTAGGATTTTGCAGAAATTATAGTGTGTGACTTCTGAGGTTACAGATCATAAAAGACATAGCGCTTCTGTTTTGTTCTCTCTTGGATCACTTACTCTGGGGTAAACCAGCCACAATGTGAGGACACACACAGCTGTAGGATTAACATAGGAAGAGCTGAGGCCTTCTGCCAACAATCTGTACCAATTTGCCACCCATGTAAGAAAGCCATTTTAGAAGTGAATTTCCCTAACCCCAGCCAAACCTTTAGATAACTGCAACCCTGGCCAATGTCTTGAATGCAACCAGAGTGAGGGACTGAAAACTAGCATCACTCAGCTAAACCCTCCCACCTTCTTGACCCACACAAATTGGATGAAACAATTCTTATTGTTGTTTTAAGCTGCTAAATTTGGGGGAGGTTGTTATGCAGCAGTAGATAACTAATACAAAGAGCATAGAGCAGTTGCAGGGGATCAATCTTGAGGAGTATTTATGCTGTAAGTACTGTGAGCTTTCCTTGCTCCATATCAGAAAAGCTCTTTCTCATGATCTCAGATTCCCTTGGAAGGTGCTGACTATTGCTATAATGTGGTGAAACAACTTAATCTGAAGGTAGGGAGAAGGGAAGATCTGAGCTTAGATTGGGAGCAGAGTTCTTCCTAATTTTGGTTAGGTATGAATGGCTGCTGTTGTTACCAAAGCAATAAACTGAACACTGGTCATACCTGAGGTTTAGAATGGAAGATAAACACATTTGCAATCAAATCAATCTGATATACATAGTGGTTATGTTGTCATATGGTTAGTAGGAACGAATAAACCAATCCTATAAAAAATACATCATCTGTTAGTTTTTATCCAACTAGCCAGTTGTATCTAGGGCCAACTCTTTAAGAAGATACAACTGATAGTTTCTCAGCTGGGAGAGGAAATAGCTGATTCCAAGACTTTAGGCTGTTGAATTGAAGTGATGCCTCCCTCTAGTAGCAGCAGAACACTACAGCTTATTCCTCCTGCTATAGCACTGCAGGGTAACCAGAGTTAACAATAATTTTATTGTATATTTTCAAATAGTGAAGAGAGGATTTTGAATCTTCCCAACCCAAAGAAATGATAAATGTTTGAGGTGATGGATATGCTAATTGCCCTGATTTGATCATTACACATTGTACACATGTTCAAAATATCCCACTCTATCTCATAAATATGTACAATTATTATATGGCAATTAAAATAATAATAATAAATAGCAAGATAAAAGCCCATAGCAGTGGTTGTGAGATAAGGGTTGAGAGAAGGAAGCTGAATTATACTGACATTTCAGTATAGTGAATTTAATTTGATTGTTTCCCCAACATTTGGCTGAATCTGATGGCTTTAGACTTTTCAAAGGAAGCAGCCTAAGGACAGTTGAGCTCCTTGGTTGGGAATAAAAGAGGTTCATGGAAGAAAATGTGACTGAAGTGAAGGAATGGATGGCTTTTGCCCTTCTGCTGTTTTCAGGCTGCTTCTGTCCCCTCTCAGCCTGTACAAGTTGTCAGGCATTAAGGTTGAGAAAGCCATAAAATGCTAGTGAAATACAGAGAGACTGTTAAATTTTCCCCCACAATGCCAATGGACTTAAGCTAGCTTTGGCAGGGAACAGAGCAGGAATTAAGGAAATCCCAACACCCTGTGGCAAATGAGAATTATCTAGTTCAGCTCCAAATGAAATTCTGTGCCCTTAGGAGTGGTATTGTGAAAGAATGATGAACAAAAAATCAATTTATTCACAGAACAAAAGCATATCAGTGTTAAAGAAAGAAAGGAATTAAATGGGTTTTTTTTTTTTGTTTTTTGTTTTTTTTTTTGAGACGGAGTCTCGTTCTGTCGCCCAGGCTGGAGTGCAGTGGCACAATCCCGGCTCACTGCAAGCTCCGCCTCCGGGGTTCAAGCCATTCTCCTGCCTCAGCCTCCCGAGTAGCTGGGACTACAGGCGCCCGCCACCTCGCCCGGCTAGTTTTTGTTTTTTTGTTTTGTTTTGTTTTGTTTTGTTTTGTTTTGTTTTAGTAGAGAAGGGGTTTCACCATGTTAGCCAGGATGGTCTTGATCTCTTGACCTCGTGATCTGCCCACCTTGGCCTCCCAAAATGCTGGGATTACAGGCCTGAGCCACTGCGCCCGGCCAGGAATTAAAATTTTAAAGATGTTTCAGAAAGAAAAAAGTGGCAAAAAAAAAAAAAAATTGTCTTATCCTGATTTTTTACTGAAAATCCCTGCCGTTGTCAGTCACCTATCAAGAGACTGGCAGCCTGTCTTTCTATGTTTATGTGTTTGTTTTGTTTCCATGGATGCCTCTGAAATCTTTGTTAGAGGCAAAGGCACTCAGACTGCCAAGAGAAATTAGCAGTGTTTCCACTGTGGCATAGACACAGATCACACCAAGGGCAAATAGAAGCATTCCCCTGCATACAGCCCCAACTCCTGCAGGATCTGTGCTTTTGGCTGGTATGGTGACATGAGGGCAGGGTTGGCTTCATGGGCATGAGGCCTTTGCAGTCACAGAGAACCCAGCACTCAGAAGGGCCCTGCTCTTATTTTAATATTCTGTGGTGGGTTTCTTGAAATTCTTAATTTTTGAACAAGTGATCCTGCATTTTCATTTTTCAGTGGACTCCACAAATTATGTAGCTCATCCTGTGTAAGTGTGCTCTGGGGAAGGCAACACACCAGCTTTGGAGGTAGGCAGGCTTGGAATTCCATCTAAACCACCTCTTACTACACAACGGGAGAATTATCCGCTGAACTTCAGATTTTCATCTGCAATGAGGACAATGCCGTCTACCTCTTGATGTTATTGTGAGGATTAGACACTGTTGTGAAGGAATGCAGGTAAAGTGTCTAGGACAGTACACCTGGCTTCACTGCAGTTATTCATAACAGCCAAGTCTGTATATTGGATCCCAGTTGATGTTAGTGCTGGTCATAAAAATAAGAAAAATATGTTTTCTTTAGAAAAGCAGCTCTCTCTTTTACATCTTACAGGAAGCTGTGGACTTACATTGCCACGGCTATCACTTTTGCCAGGATTCTCATGGCTTCTTATTGCAGTTGCAGCCAAAGTAGAGACCAAAAAAATTAACAATCCTCTTAAATATTAGCTGCTTCTTGTAAGGTAGTTGTTTTCCATGATTTCATACCAGAAACAAGGAAGTCAATGAATTTTCCCAATTTTTTAAGAAGATATTAATGTGACTAAAATACACAATTTAAAATACATGATGCCCTTTCTGATAGCCTGGAGCAAAGGATGTTTCCACTGTTCCCACTGTCAAAGCAGCGGGTCTATTCCAGCCCCCAAATGGCTGCAGTCAGAGAAACTTACTTCCTTGTTTATTACTTCCAAAGGTAGAGTGATATTGGAGCACCAATTTACCAAACCCAAACTGTAAGTACTACCTTGATGGGCTGAAGTAGTCCCTATTGTGAGGTGAGGATAGGGAGCTAAGACAGGCCCTGACATTACACAGGGTTGAGATGATGTACCTCAAAACCAATGCCTATGACACTGTGTCTAAATACAGCCTATTCTTGTTATTCATTGTAGTTATTTTCTATAAAGTAGCCATGCGTACCGAATAAGCAAGCACTGAACCATTGTTCTTAGAGGAGATTCAGGGTTAAGTCACAATCTTTGGTCACAACATTTTCATCAGTTGGCCAGTACATAATCTTGTTTTATGAGTGTTTCTGTTTAAAGATGCTTTATTTAATGTATATTCTTGAGTCATTATTATTGAACTCGTAACCAATAGCACTATAACTCATGCCTAAAGGAAGCTTATGTAATACACACATTTTCCCTATAAGGCACATCACAGTCTTCTCCTGCTTAGGAACACTAAGATGGCACTTCCAAACTGCTTGGGGGCCATTTTAAACCAAATCACCAACAAAAAGTACAAAAACATGAAAAATGTGGCACTTGTTTTTGGTATGAGAGTTGAAGTGAAGACAGAGTATCGCCATCTTAGGCCTCAACTGGGAACATGCACATCAAGCCATTCAAGTTTTCTGTGGCTCTGCACATGTCCAGGAGTGGCCATGAACGTACAGTGAGTATTGATTTGGGAGCTACGAATACATTTTAGTGAGTAGGCAAATTTGCAAATGTGGAATGCACAAATAGTGAAGATCAATTGTACATGGAAGTGTACATGGTGGAGGAAGTGATTCCACTACCTTAGTAGACTTGAAGAGAAAACACATCCAGATTGTTGATTGAGAGATGCACATACATGTGACATCGGGCAGTATCTCTCACATCATTTTCAAGTAGGATGCAGCAGAGATCACGTGAAATCAGAAGTACTGAGATTTCTGTGGTTTCAGGCCTTTGTCTTACTAGCTGGGCAACTTTGAGTAGGTGTCTGAAAACTTCGTTTCTCAGTTTCCACAACTGTCAGTTGAGAACAATAATCTTCTTTCAAAGTGTGATTGTGAGGGTGCAGTGGGTTTTTCTTTAAGTTCTGGCTTACTGTGGCCTAATTTAGGGGCTAGGATTGAAGATGGTGAATCAGGTGTCATATTGTGTTTTAGAATATTCCTTTGTATATGGTTTGTCTCCCCAGAAAGAAAAGCAGGTGCCAAGTCCATACTAATATTTGGATTAGGGTAATGAGTATGTTTTCATTCAAAATGCGTTATGAATCCAAGGGAATAGAATATAACAATAAGCATTTTCTGGTTAAACTGGCCATGCTAATTAAGATGAAGTATTGAATCAGTAGTTTTAAGGCCTACACCAACTTCTAGGATTTTAAGAGCAAAATAGGAATGAGAATTAACAACTTCTGATATGATAGCCTCAAAGGAAGAGCCCAACAAGAAGCTGGCTCCACTGTGTTGGACAGCAGTTGGGGTAGGTGGAGGAGACACTTTAAAAAGAACCAACCCTCATCCCAGCCTGGAACTACTGCACTGTTCTTCCATCATGTTGAAGACACACCCTAACCTTTCAGTTCTAGGACAGGAAATATGAAATGTACACATGTGAGTCATGGGCCAGGAAGAACCTTTATATTTCATCAGTTACCCTCCATGTCCACCCTATGGAGATGTATGCCAGAGCTGTAAGTGTTCTGCTCCCAGGTCAGGGATCGGGGAGAGGACACTGGGCACTTATGCCATTCTATCTTTTTAGATAAAAATTTGTCCAAAACTCAATAGTCAGACTTACTTTCCTCATCTTGAAATTCCTAAGGCTAAAGACTATGTAATTTAGTTCATTTAGATAGACTAGAAAAAAATTTTATGTCAACACAAAAAATAATTCTTCATGAAAAAATAAAATAACATGTAAACTTGCTTTAAAAATTGTAGAATGCTCCATGGACAGAAAATATTAGGAATTGACTGGTGTCTATAAATAACATACATATATACACAATGGAATACTATTCAGCCATAAAAAGGATGAAGTGTCTTTTGCAGCAATGTTGATGGAACTGGAGGTCATTATCTTAAGTGAAAAAAGTCAGACACAGAAAGTCAAATCCCACATGTTCTCACTTACAAGTGGGAGCTAAATAATGTGTATACATGGATATAGAATGTGGAATAGTAGACAATAGAGACTTAGAAGGGTGGGGGAGTGGAAGGGGGTTGAGTGGTGAGAAATTACTTAATGGGTACAATATACATCATTTGGGTGATGGATACCCTAAAAGCCCTGACTTTACCACTGCAATATCTATCTGTGTAACGAAATTACACTTGTACCTCATAAATTCATGCGAATAAAAAAATAAACACTCTTATACATGTTACTCTGTTCATACAATTTCTTTCAAATGCAAGATGTCTAAAAAACAGCTATGTCTTCAAGTTTGGTATTCCACATCATCATTTACCAAGATGAGGCCTTTTCTACCCTGTTCATTGTCATTATTTTATTTTATGTCGATATAAAACTAAGTTAATGAGCAACTGTTGCTAAATGTTATCACCTAACACTATTGATTCACTTTCCTGTTTAATCTATATCACCTTTTTTCTTTAAAAAAATTATTATTTTATGGCCAAATATTTATTTAGCCCTACGTCTACATGCAATTCTTATATTTAGAACTTCTTAATCAGAAACTAAATGTGGATTTGGTTTGAATGCTTGCTTTAATGACTAGTTTATTATGAGTACAGGAGCAAATAAGTGATATCTGTTTCCTCATATGTTTGTGATGATTTGTTTTACATCAACATAAAGTATGCAACTCTATATGAGGGCATTGGGAAGTATCTGTGATGATATGAATTTTGATAAGCTGAATGTTATCTAGAGCCTTAGGTTTTCTCATGTTTTTACATTTCTCAGTAGTAAGGTGACACTGAGTTTTGTCATATTTAGCTTAAGGGACACCAGAGTGGACACCAGAGCCCAGGCTAAAGCCACCTCTTCCTAATGCGCTGTCACCCACCCTGTCCCTTTTCCTGGGCATCTGTCTTATATTTTATTCGCCGTGGGCCTCTTTCTTGTTTAAAACCCAACGAATCTTTAAAACGATTCAGCAGTAGTACTTGAGGGGGTCACTCCACCCAGATATATTTTACAGTTTAAAATGCCACTCCTATAGGGATGGTTGAAGCCAAAGTTTTCTTAAAGCTATATAAAAACATAAAAAATAAATGCCACTTCTAAAGATTGGAAACTTTAACCTCCCCACGATGAATCTTCAGTGGTGGAATTTCAGGTGACATGTTAGAGGTGAGACTTTCTAAAACCTGAGTTCCCCCTGAAAGCCCCCAGATCACACCATATGAACCTACCCAATTTTAGCGTTTTTAAGAGCCTCATGCAAAGCATATGAAAACTCACTTAAGATTTCTTTATGATATATAAAAGGCATTTTGAAGATCATTTTTTGATGTAGCAAACTATTCTTGTTTTAGAGTTGTGCTGGGTGGCATGTATAAGCACCAATTATTTTAAAGTGTAGGACTACATAACAAAAGTTCTTTCCAGTTTCCCAATTTGATTTACACACCTGGCTATAGCTTTATTTCTGTGGAACTATCATGACATCTAGTGGCTAACCTAAGTAAGGCCAAGGAATGGTTTCAAATGCTCTTTTCCTTAGCTAAATTCACTTAAATATGAGAACTTGCTATTCAAATACTGTAATAAATATCCTTGTACATATATTTTTATATACTTAATTATATGAGATAAAGATGGAGAAGTAGAGTTTCTGAGTGAAAGGATATGTGTACTTCGAATGCTGATATTGCCAATTCACCCTCCCAAGAAGGTTGCACCAGTTGGAACTTCTGTGATATTTCTTCTCATCATCCCAATGATGAGTATTATCAAATATGTTAATTTTTGTTTTAGTTTTTATTTCTCAATGAATGAGACAGCTTATCTTTTTATGGCTCTCACACTCCCCCACCTCTGCTCTGCCATTTTTCTCTTTCTTCCTTCCTCTTTCTTTCTTTCTTTCTTTCTTTCTTTCTTTCTTTCTTTCTTTCT
>NC_045441.1:81739687-81762518 GCF_002776525.5 Piliocolobus tephrosceles | reverse complement strand
CTTTCTTTCTTTCTTTCTTTCTTTCTTTCTTTCTTTCTTTCTTTCTTATTTTCTTTGGCCATTTGTATTTATTTATCAGTGAAGTGCCAACATACATATTCATCCCGTTTTTTTAAAGATTTACTGGTTCATAAGCATCTTTTTTTTGTTTGTAAAAGGGTTTTGCATATTGAAGAAATTTACTGTCATTTGCATTGAAAATATTTTTCTTAGTTTGCTTTGTGATTATTTTTTGCTTTGTAAAGATTTTAATGTTTATGCAGTCAGATATATCAGGATTTTACTTTTTTGTTGTTGTTGAGACAGCTGCTCAGGCTGGAGTGCAGTGGCATGATAATAGCTTACTGCAGCCTCAATCTCCCAGGCTTAATCGATCCTCCAACCCCAGCCTCCCAAGTAGCTGAGACTACAGGTGTGTGCCACCACACCCAGCTATTTAAAAAAAAAATTTTTAGTACAGATAAGGTCTCACTATGATATCCAGGCTGGTCTCGAATTCTTGGGCGCAAGTAATCCTCCTGCCTTCAAATTGCTGGAATTACAGGTGTGAGCCACTGTGTCCAGTAGTATTTTCCTTTATAGTTTTAGTTTCATGTCATATTTAAAATGTCCATCTCTTCTGATATGGTTTGGCTGTGTCCTCACACAAAACTCACCTTGAATTGTAATAATCTCCACGTGTCTAGGACAGAACCAGGTGAGATAACTGAATCGTGGGGTGGTTTCTCCCATACTGTTCTCATGGTCGTGAATAAGTCTCATGAGATCTGATGGTTGCTGTCTTGCCTGCTGCCATATAAGACGTGACTTTGCTCTTCCTTCACCTTCTGCCATGATTGTGAGGCCTCCCCAGCCATGTGAACTGTGAGTCCAGTAAACCTCTTTCCTTTATAAATTACCCAGTCTCGAGTATGTCTTTATTAGCAGCATCAGAAGGGACTAATACATCCTCTCCCAGAGGACAAAAATTAAAAATAATGTATGTTTATTTATGTAACATAATCATGTATGTTATTTAGTTTTAGTTTTTACATTTAAGTCTTTCATATATCTATTAATGGCATTTTAGTGAAATAGGGTAGGCAGGGATTTGACTTTATTCTTACCCTAGCAATGTAAAGGAGATTGGTAAATTTAAGTATAGCTATTAAAAACATTGAGTGTAGGTGTCTGTACTGATGAGAAAAGATGTCAAAAATATGCAAAGGATAAGAAGACATTAGGAAAATGGCCGATAGGAGACAGAACTAACATGCAGCTACCACTTGAATGGAAAAAGCTGGTGTGGAGACTCATATTGTGAACTTTTGCTCCAAGACCCACTGCAGGAACATACCAGGAAAACAAATAATTCACAGACCCTTTGAAAGAAGCGACTTTGGCTGGGCACGGTGGCTCACACCTGTAATCCCAGCACTTTGGGAGGCCAAGGTGGGCGGATCACAAGGTCAGGAGTTTGAGACCAGACTGGCCAACATGGTGAAACCCTGTCTCCACTAAAGATACAAAAAATTCGCCAGGTGTGGTGGCACACACCTGTAATCCCAGCTACTAGGGAGGCTGAGGCAGGAGAATCACTTGAACCCGGGAGGCAGAGGTAGCAGTGAGCTGAGATCGTATCATTGCACTCCAGCCTGGGTGACAGGGTGAGACTCTGTCAAAAAAAAAAAAAAAGAAAGAAAGAAAGGGAGGAAGAAAAGGAAGGAAGGAAGGAAGGAAGGAAGGAAGGAAGGAAGGAAGGGAGGAAGGAAGGAAGGAAGGAAGGGAGGGAGGGAAGGAGGGAGGGAGGGAGGGGCTTGCCGCTGCAGACTCTGCAAGATAACTGAAAAGGGTAAGTTCCCAAGATGTGAGAGGGGAAAACTCTGCCTCTGAATATACATCCCCACTGGGGAACCTGAATATCCAGATCATGGGAGGATTTAACCTTACCTAGAGCTGAAACAGGTTTACGGAGCTGAGTGAAATATAAAAGTAGAAGCAGCAGCGAGAAGAGCCCTGTAGGTACTCCTGGTCCCCAGCTTTATCTCACAGGGGTCCTTGGGGAAGGCAGCTAGCAGAACTGGGGATGGGTCACAGGATGAAGGAAGCTTCTAGCTGAACTTTGTAATAATTTCGAATGAGCACAAATTTTCCTAAGCAGAATCCAGGGGTACGGATGGGAAGTACAGATACAAACACAGGAGGCACAACCAAAGGAATAGGCAGGCAGGGAGGGCAAGGCCTGAGAGCCCTGCTTGCTCTCTCAGCAGGGAGGCTTGTAGACTTGGGGCAAGATCTCCGCCCTGCTCACTAACTGCCTGGATATAAATTCAGTGCTGTTAGCCAGGCACAATGGGAGTAAGACTGGCCTTGCTGGCTGTGTGGAGGTTGGGTGAAGTCTGTCACTCCTGACTTTTTCCCACTTCCTTGGCTACCTGTGTAGCACAGCAGAGGCAGCCATAATCTCTCTGAGAACATAACTCAATTGGCCTGAAAACCACCCTTCTATCCCCTACAGTGGCTGCAGCAAGCCTCGCCCAAGAAGATCCTAAGCTCAGACCTAGCTAACTCTGCCCCAACCTGATGGTATTTCTTTACTGACCCTGCTAGCTGAAGACAAAAGACATAAACTGTTGGGAGCTCTATTGCCTTGCTCATGGCCTGAGAAACCCGAGTACTTATCCCAGGCAATGTAGGGGAAGCTTGTATCCACCTCCTACTACTGCAGCTGGTGCTCTCTTGAAAGAGCCACCTCCTGGCTGGAGGCCAACCAACTCAAGCCATTACAACAACTCATAACAGAACAACCCCACTCCAAAGAAGGAGAAAACAACAGCTAATTCCACCATGTGCAACACCCTGGCTAACCAGAAGTCCTGAGTCTGTCCCCATGACAACTTCACTGCTAGCATAACCAGCATTTGAGAAAGCCAGCACACTACACATATCTATAACCAAGGACTCTCACAGAGTCTACTTTACTCCCCTGCCACCTCCACTGGAGCAGGTATGCATGGCTGGGAGACCTGAAGACAGATCACATCACAGGACTCTGCTGACAAACCTAGCACCAACCTGGAGCCCGGTTGCCCTACGGGGGGGTTAGACCCAGAAGAGCAATAACAATCACTGCAGTCCAGCTCTTTGGAAGCCCCATTCCTAGGGGATTGGGAAGAACTTCACATCAAGGGATCACCCTCTAGGACGAAAGAATCTGAACAGAAGCCCTTGAGCTCTAAATCTTTCTACTGAAACTGTCTACCCAAATAAGAAGGAACCAGAAAAGTAATTCTGGTAATATGACAAAACAAGGTTCTATAACACCCCCAAAAGATCACACTAGCTCTCCAGCAATGGATTCAAGGCAAGAAGAAATCTCCGAATTACAGGATAAGGAATCCAGAAGGTTTATTATTAAGCTACTCAAGGAGGTACCAGAGAAAGGTGAAAACCAACTTAAACAAATTTAAAAAATAATACAGAATATGGATGAGAAAGTCTCCAGAGAAATAGATATCATAAAGAAAAGACAATCACAACTTTTAGAAATGAAAGACACACTTAGAGAAATTCAAAATACCCTGGAAAGTTTCAACAATAGGATCAAACAAGTAGAAGAAAGGACTTCAGCACTTAAAGACAAGGCATTTGAGTTAACCCAATCTGACAAAGATAAAGAAAAATAATTTAAAAAATGAACAAAGCCTCCAATAAATTTGGGATTATGTTAAATGACCTAACCTAAGGATAATTAGTGTTCCTCAGGAAGAAGAGAAATCTAAAGTTTGGAAAACTTATTTAAGAGAATAATTGAGAATAATAGAGATCTAGACATCCACATGCAAGAAGCACACAGAACACCTGGGAAATTCATCGCAAAAAGATCTTCACTTAGGCACAGAGTCATCAGGTTATCTAAAGTCAGGACAAAGGAAAGAATCTTAAGAGCTATAAGGCAAAAATATCAAGTAACCTATAAAGGAAAACCTATCAGATTAACAGCAGATTTCTCAGCAGAAACCCTACAAGTCAGAAGGAATTGGGGTCCTATCTTTAGCCTCTTTAAACAAAATAATTATCAGCCAAGAATTTTGTATTGAGTAAAAGTAAGCTTCATAAATGAAGGAGAGATAAGTCTTTTTCAGACAAATCCTGGGGGAATTCACCACTACCAAGCCAGCAGTAAAGGAAATGCTAAAAGGAGTTCTAAATATTGAAACAAAACCTCAAAATACACCCAAAATGAACTGTCACAGGATCCTTAGGGTGTCACTTCAGCAGCCAGAAACCTCTGTGGCTGGTGGTGCTTCTGCTTGAGTTTTGCTCATGCCTTTTTGGCTCAGCAGGCTGCAATCAGCTCACGCTACTGGCTCGGATCCCAAGCCTCCCAAGGGCGAGCCAGGCATGGAGCAGGGAAGAGTGTGTGAGTGAATGAGCGCAGGTTCCAGCCACTGCCCACAACCAGGTGCACTGGCTGCTGTGGCGGGGTGAACAGCTTCAGGTGCTGGCACAGACACTGGCTCCATGCGAGGCTGTGGCTGGACCAGATGTACTGCAAGTGGCATCTGCTCTGGGCACCAGTGTCTAGACAAGGGGAATGCAGTGGGACCTGAAAGCTCGGAGATGCCAAAAAACCACAGAGCTCCAAAGAGGTTTTTACAACATGTCAGAACCCTGACTTGAGAAGCCCTGAGGTCTGGGCTTCCAGAAGGGCTGCATTTCTTCTCTCCTTCTTGTCATGCACAGCACAGTGAACAGGGAGATGTTTTGCGGGGGAATGCTTCAGCCTATTTGTGTTACAGCTCTTTCAGTCCTACCATCTCCCTCTAGCCCATGACTCCAGGACTGGCCCAGCCCTGCCGCTGCTTCCCATTGTGTGGGGCGCCACCTGGCGTTGGCAGAGAGTGGGAGGGCTATAGTGTTACAGCAGCTCTGGCTCAGGGAATGCAGAAGGGTTGCCACTCTTCATTCCCATAATTCAGGAGCATGTCACCGCCTGCAGCTCATTGAGCCAGGCAGGAATGTGTTACCGCTCCTTTCACTTCCACTGTTTGGCAGGTCCTGAGTTCTTGTCTCATGTCCAGGAAGAATTAGGTTACATGGACTACTGGAAGGTGAGCAAGGCAGAGAGGAGCTTTACTGAGCAACAAAACAGCTCTCAGGAGACCCAAAGTTGGTAGCTCCTATTCACAGGCAGATTGTCTCAACCAGTGTTTGAGTCTGGTTGAGTCTGGGGTTTTTATCTGCTCAGAATGGAGGAAGTGCATGCTGATTGGTCCATGTGCAGCCATGGACAGGCCATCTTATTGGCTGAAGGGTATCAATGAAGTTCTCACTCTGGGTCATGAACTCCACCCAGAACTGGCAGCCTAACCCCCAGGCTTCAGACTGTCCCTAACTTAAGGATGGGGTTTCACGAGTGACCTGCCCCTTTTCACCTAGGAAACTGTCTACCTCTTGCCACCATTAACATACCATCCACAGCACTCAGGCTGTCTATGCCCAGGGGTGCCTGCAGGCCTGCGCCAAGCTGCCCTCAGCCCCCTGACCTTCCTTCTGTGCTCGTTAGCACCCAAAGTTTGGACAGGGCCAAGGTAGCAGGGGGCTGGCATGTCAGCACCACCCTGAGTGCACACATACCTGGCGGGGTTGCAACAGTACCTGGGTTTGTCTGCAACTTTGCTCCACACCAGGATTGGCACCGGCTGTGGGGAGAGGCTAGGGAGTGGGATCAGGCACTTCTGAGCCTGCAGAGGCAGGGGCTTCCCAGGCCCCTGAGAATGCAGTGATGCCTAGGTCTGGAGCCGTGGCTGGACGGATACAGCTGCACCCAGGAGCATGGGCTCTAATCTTGCCAACTCAGTAGGGTGCAGGGCTCCCACTGGGATCACCTGTTCCTGGTTCCCACCAGCTCTGCAGAGTGTGCAGCCCTGGCCATACCTCCCCCACTGCAGCTGGTGTCCTCACAGTGGCCACTCCAGATAGTCTGCCACCACCATCAGAACTCCCTTAAAGCATAAATCTCACAGGGCCTATAAAACAATAACACAATGATAAAACAAACAAACAAGGTGTTCAGGCAACAGCTAGCACGATGAATAGAACATTACCTCACATCTATACAATGGTATAGCCTGTTGCTCCTAGACTAGAAAACTGTACAGCATGTTACAATACTAAATGCCACAGGCAATTGTAATATGACAGTAAATATTTGTGTATCTAAATATATCCAAACATAGAAAAGGTACAGAAAAAATATTTAAAAATGGTACACCTCTATAGGACACTTATCATGAATGGAGCTTGCACGACTGGAAGTTGCTCTGGGTGAATCAGTGAGTGGGTGGTAAGTGAGTGTGAGGGCCTCACACATTATCATACACTACCATAGACTTTATAAATGCTGTATACTTAGGCTACACTGAATTTATAAGAATAAATTTTATTTCTTCAATAATAATCTTAGCCTACTGTAACTTTTTTACTTTAAACACTTAAAATTTTTCTTTTTGACTCTTTTGTAATAACACCTAGCAAATTGTACAAAATATTTTTTCCTTTTCCTTTTTTTTTCTATAAAATATCCATGTTTTTTTTTTTATTTTTTTATTTTTTATTATTAAACTTTAAGTTCTAGGGTACATGTGCATAACATGCAGGTTTGTTACATATGTACACTTGTGCCATGTTGGTGTGCTGCACCCATCAACTTGTCAGCAACCATCAATTCGTCATTTATATCAGGTATAACTCCCAATGCAATCCTTCCCCCCTCCCCCCTCCCCCCTCCCCATGATAGGCCCTGGTTTGTGATGTTCCCCTTCCCGAGTCCAAGTGATCTCATTGTTCAGTTCCCACCAATGAGTGAGAACATGTGGTGTTTGGTTTTCTGTTCTTGTGATAGTTTGCTAAGAATGATGGTTTCCAGCTGCATCCATGTCCCGACAAAGGATGCAAACTCATCCTTTTTTATGGCTGCATAGTATTCCACGGTGTATATGTGCCACATTTTCTTAATCCAGTCTGTCACTGATGGACATTTGGGTTGATTCCAAGTCTTTGCTATTGTGAATAGTGCCACAATGAACACAGGTGTGCATGTGTCTTTATAGCAGCATGATTTATAATCCTTTGGGTATATACCCAGTAGTGGGATGGCTGAGTCATATGGTACATCTAGTTCTAGATCCTTGAGGAATTGCCATACTCTTTTCCATAATGGTTGAACCAGTTTACAATCCCACCAACAGTGTAAAAGTGTTCCTATTTCTCCACATCCTCTCCAGCACCTGTTGTTTCCTGACTTTTTAATGATCACCATTCTAACTGGTGTGAGATGGTATCTCATTGTGGTTTTGATTTGCATTTCTCTGATGGCGAGTGATGATGAGCATTTTTTCATGTGTCTGTTGGCTGTATGAATGTCTTCTTTTGAGAAATGTCTGTTCATATCCTTTGCCCACTTTTTGATGGGGTTGTTTGTTTTTTTCTTGTAAATTTGTTTGAGTTCTTTGTAGGTTCTGGATATCAGCCCTTTGTCAGATGAGTAGATTGCAAAAATTTTCTCCCATTCTGTAGGTTGCCTGTTCACTCTGATGGTAGTTTCTTTTGCTGTGCAGAAGCTCTTTAGTTTAATTAGATCCCATTTGTCAATTTTGGCTTTTGTTGCCATTGCTTTTGGTGTTTTAGACATGAAGTCCTTGCCCATGCCTATGTCCTGAATGGTACTACCTAGGTTTTCTTCTAGGGTTTTTATAGTATTAGGTCTAACATTTAAATCTCTAATCCATCTTGAATTAATTTTCGTATAAGGCGTAAGGAAAGGATCCAGTTTCAGCTTTCTACTTATGGCTAGCCAGTTTTCCCAGCACCATTTATTAAATACGGAATCCTTTCCCCATTTCATGTTTCTCTCAGGTTTGTCAAAGATCAGATGGCTGTAGATGTGTGGTATTATTTCTGAGGTCTCTGTTCTGTTCCATTGGTCTATATCTCTGTTTTGGTACCAGTACCATGCTGTTTTGGTTACTGTAGCCTTGTAGTATAGTTTGAAGTCAGGTAGCATGATGCCTCCAGCTTTGTTCTTTTGACTTAGGATTGTCTTGGCAATGCGGGCTCTTTTTTGGTTCCATATGAACTTTAAAGCAGTTTTCTCCAATTCTGTGAAGAAACTCATTGGTAGCTTGATGGGGATGGCATTGAATCTATAAATAACCTTGGGCAGCATGGCCATTTTCATGATATTGATTCTTCCTATCCATGAGCATGGTATGTTCTTCCATTTGTTTGTGTCCTCTTTGATTTCACTGAGCAGTGGTTTGTAGTTCTCCTTGAAGAGGTCCTTTACATCCCTTGTAAGTTGGATTCCTAGGTATTTTATTCTCTTTGAAGCAATTGTGAATGGAATTTCATTCATGATTTGGCTCTCTGTTTGTCTGTTACTATTGTATAAAAATGCTTGTGATTTTTGCACATTAATTTTGTATCCTGAGACTTTGCTGAAGTTGCTTACCAGCTTAAGGAGATTTTGGGCTGAGACAATGGAGTTTTCTAAATATACAATCATGTCATCTGCAAACAGGGACAATTTGACTTCTTCTTTTCCTAACTGAATACCCCTGATTTCTTTCTCTTGCCTGATTGCCCTAGCCAGAACTTCCAACACTATGTTGAATAGGAGCGGTGAGAGAGGGCATCCCTGTCTCGTGCCAGTTTTCAAAGGCAATTTTTCAAATTTTTGCCCATTCAGTATGATATTGGCTGTGCGTTTGTCATAAATAGCTCTTATT
The DNA here is from genome assembly GCF_002776525.5 of Piliocolobus tephrosceles. Classification (NCBI taxonomy): domain Eukaryota; kingdom Metazoa; phylum Chordata; class Mammalia; order Primates; family Cercopithecidae; genus Piliocolobus; species Piliocolobus tephrosceles. The sequence continues at coordinate 81,753,747 of NC_045441.1, read as the reverse complement.
GTTTTGAGGTACGTTCCATCTGTATCGAGTTTATTGAGCGTTTTTAGCATGAAGGGCTGTTGAATTTTGTCAAAAGCCTTTTCTGCATCTCTTGAGATAATCATGTGGTTCTTGTCTTTGGTTCTGTTTATATGCTGGATTACATTTATTGATTTGCGAATGTTGAACCAGCCTTGCATCCCAGGGATGAATCCCACTTGATCATGGTGGATAAGCTTTTTGATGTGCTGCTGAATCCGGTTTGCCAGTATTTTATTGAGGATTTTTGCATCGATGTTCATCAGGGAGATTGGTCTAAAATTCTCTTTTTTTGTTGTGTCTCTGCCAGGCTTTGGTATCAGGATGATGTTGGCCTCATAAAATGAGTTAGGGAGGATTCCCTCTTTTTCTATTGATTGGAATAGTTTCAGAAGGAATGGTACCAGCTCCTCCTTGTACCTCCGGTAGAATTCAGCTGTGAATCCATCTGGTCCTGGACTTTTTTTGGTTGGCAGGCTATTAATTATTGCCTCAATTTCAGAGCCTGTTATTGGTCTATTTAGGGATTCAACTTCTTCCTGGTTTAGTCTTGGAAGAGTGTACGTGTCCAGGAAATTATCCATTTCTTCTAGATTTTCTAGTTGATTTGTATAGCGGTGTTTATAGTATTCTCTGATGGTAGTTTGTATTTCTGTGGGGTCGGTGGTGATATCCCCTTTATCATTTTTAATTGCGTCTATTTGATTCTTCTCTCTTTTCTTCTTTATTAGCCTTGCTAGCGGTCTGCCAATTTTGTTGACGTTTTCAAAAAACCAACTCCTGGATTCACTGATTTTTTGGAGGGTTTTTTGTGTCTCTATCTCCTTCAGTTCTGCTCTGATCTTAGTTATTTCTTGCCTTCTGCTAGCTTTGGAATGTGTTTGCTCTTGCTTCTCCAGTTCTTTTAATTGTGATGTTAGAGTGTCAATTTTAGAGCTTTCCTGCGTTCTCTTGTGGGCATTTAGTGCTATAAATTTCCCTCTACACACTGCTTTAAATGTGTCCCAGAGATTCTGGTATGTTGTATCTTTGTTCTCACTGGTTTCAAAGAACATCTTTATTTCTGCCTTCATTTCGTTATGTACCCAGTAGTCATTCAGGAGCAGGTTGTTCAGTTTCCATGTGGTTGAGTGGTTTTGATTGAGTTTCTTAGTCCTGAGTTCTAGTTTGATTGCACTGTGGTCAGAGAGACAGTTTGTTATAATTTCTGTTCTTGTACATTTGCTGAGGAGTGCTTTACTTCCAATTATGTGGTCAATTTTGGAATAAGTGAGATGTGGTGCTGAGAAGAATGTATATTCTGTTGATTTGGGGTGGAGAGTTCTATAGATGTCTCTTAGGTCTGCTTGGTGCAGAGATGAGTTCAATTCCTGGATATCCTTGTTAACTTTCTGTCTCGTTGATCTGTCTAATGTTGACAGTGGAGTGTTGAAGTCTCCCATTATTATTGTATGGGAGCCTAAGTCTCTTTGTAAGTCTCTAAGGACTTGCTTTATGAATCTGGGTGCTCCTGTATTGGGTGCATATATATTTAAGATAGTTAGCTCTTCCTGTTGAATTGATCCCTTTACCATTATGTAATGGCCTTCTTTGTCTCTTTTGATCTTTGATGGTTTGAAGTCTGTTTTATCAGAGACTAGTATTGCAACCCCTGCTTTTTTTTTTGTTCTCCATTTGCTTGGTAGATCTTCCTCCATCCCTTTATTTTGAGCCTATATATGTTTCTGTATGTGCGATGGGTCTCCTGAATACAGCAGACTGATGGGTCTTGACTCTTTATCCAGTTTGCCAGTCTGTGTCTTTTAATTGCAGCATTTAGTCCATTTACATTTAAGGTTAATATTGTTATGTGTGAACTTGATCCTGCCATTATGATATTAACTGGTTATTTTGCTCGTTATTTGATGCAGTTTCTTCCTAGCCTCAATGGTCTTTACATTTTGGCATGTTTTTGCAATGGCTGGTACCGGTTGTTCCTTTCCATGTTTAGGGCTTCCTTCAGGGTCTCTTGTAAGGCAGGCCTGGTGGTGACAAAATCTCTAAGCATTTGCTTATCTGTAAAGGATTTTATTTCTCCTTCACTTATGAAACTTAGTTTGGCTGCATATGAAATTCTGGGTTGAAAATTCTTTTCTTTAAGAATGTTGAATATTGGCCCCCACTCTCTTCTGGCTTGTAGAGTTTCTGCTGAGAGATCTGCTGTCAGTCTGATGGGCTTCCCTTTGTGGGTAACCCGCCTTTTCTCTCTGGCTGCCCTTAAGATTTTTTCCTTCATTTCAACTTTGGTGAATCTGGCAATTATGTGTCTTGGAGTTGCTCTTCTCGAGGAGTATCTTTGTGGCATTCTCTGTATTTCTTGAATTTGAATGTTGGTCTGCCCTACTAGGTTGGGTAAGTTCTCCTGGATAATATCCTGAAGGGTGTTTTACAACTTGGTTCCATTTTCCCCTTCACTTTCAGGCACCCCAATCAGACGTAGATTTGGTCTTTTTACATAAACCCATACTTCTTTCAGGCTTTGTTCATTTCTTTTTCTTCTTTTTTCTATTGGTTTCTCTTCTTGCATCGTTTCATTCATTTGATCCTCAATCGCTGATACTCTTTCTTCCAGTTGATCGAGTCGGTTACTGAAGCTTGTGCATTTGTCACGTATTTCTCGTGTCATGGTTTTTTATCTCTGTCATTTCGTTTATGATCTTCTCTGCATTAATTAGTCTAGCTGTCAATTCTTCCACTTTTTTTTCAAGATTTTTAGTTTCTTTGCGCTGGGTACGTAATTCCTCCTTTAGCTCTGAGAAGTTTGATGGACTGAAGCCTTCTTCTCTCATCTTGTCAAAGTCATTCTCTGACCAGCTTCGATCCATTGCTGGCGATGAGCTGTGCTCCTTTGCCGGGGGAGATGCACTCTTATTTTTTGAATTTCCAGCTTTTCTGCCCTGCTTTTTCCCCATCTTTGTGATTTTATCTGCCTCTGGTCTTTAATGATGGTGACGTACTGATGGAGTTTTGGTATAGGTGTCCTTCCTGTTTGGTAGTTTTCCTTCTAACAGTCAGGACCCTCAGCTGCAGGTCTGTTGGAGATTGCTTGAGGTCCACTCCAGACCCTGTTTGCCTGGGTATCAGCAGCAGAGGTTGCAGAAGATAGAATATTGCTGAACAGCGAGTGTACCTGTCTGATTCTTACTTTGGAAGCTTCCTCTCAGGGGTGTACTCCACCCTGTGAGGTGTGGGGTGTCAGACTGCCCCTAGTGGGGGATGTCTCCCAGTTAGGCTACTCAGGGGTCCGGGACCCACTTGAGCAGGCAGTCTTTCCCTTCTCAGATCTCAACCTCCGTGTGGGGAGATCCACTGCTCTCTTCAAAGCTGTCAGACAGAGTCGTTTGCATCTGAAGAGGTTTCTGCTGCTTTTTTTGTTGTTGTTGTTTAGCTGTGCCCTATCCCCAGAGGTGGAGTCTACAGAGACAGGCAGGTTTCCTTGAGCTGCTGTGAGCTCCACCCAGTTTGAGCTTCCCAGAGGCTTTGTTTACCTACTTAAGCCTCAGCAATGGCGGGCGCCCCTCCCCCAGCCTCGCTGCTGCCTTGCGGTTAGATCGCAGACTGCTGTGCTAGCAATGAGAGAGGCTCCGTGGCCTTGGGACCCTCCCGGCCAGGTGTGGGATACAATCTCCTGGTGTGCCCGTTTGCTCAAAGTGCAGTATTGGGGTGGGAGTTGCCCGATTTTCCAGGTGTTGTGTGTCTCAGTTCCCCTGGCTAGGAAAAGGGACTCCCTTCCCCCTTGCGCTTCCCAGATGAGGCAATGCCTCACCCTGCTTCAGCTCTCGCTGGTCGGGCTGCAGCAGCTGACCAGCACCGATTGTCCGGCACTCCCTAGTGAGATGACCCCAGTACCTCAGTTGAAAATGCAGAAATCACCAGTGTTCTGTATCACTCGCGCTGGGAGTTGGAGACTGGAGCTGTTCCTATTCGGCCATCTTGCTCCGCCCCCCCTTCTTTCCTTTTCTATAAGTGCTTTTCTTTTCTTTGTTTTTTTTACTTTTTCATTTTATTTTATTATTATTTTTTTCTTTTTTATTATACTTTAAGTTCTAGGGTACATGTGCACAATGTGCAGGTTTTTTACATATGTATACATGTGCCATGTTGGTGTACTGCACCCATTAACGCTTCATTTACATTAGTTATATCTCCTAATGCTATCCTACCCCTCCCCCCACCCCACAACAGGCCCTGGTGTGTGAGGTTCCCCTTCCTGTGTCCAAGTGTTCTCATTATTCAATTCCCATCTATGACTGAGTACATGCGGTGTTTGGTTTTCTGTTCTTGCGATAGTTTGCTGAGAATGATGGTTTCCAGCTGCATCCACGTCCCTACAAAGGACATTAACTCATCCTTTTTTATGGCTGCATAGTATTCCATGGTGTGTATTTGCCACATTTTGTTAATCGAGTCTGTCATTGATGGACATTTGCATTGGTTCCAAGTCTTTGCTATTGTGAATAGTGCTGCCATAAACATACATGTGGATGTGTCTTTTAGCAGCATGATTTATAATCCTCTGGGTATATCCCCAGTAATGGGATGGCTGGGTCAAATGGTATTTCTAGTTCTAGATCCTTGAGGAATTGCCACACTGTCTTCTACAATGGTAGAACTAATTTACACTCCCACCAACAGTGTAAAAGTGTTCCTATTTCTCCACATCCTCTCCAGCACCTCTGGTTTCCTGACTTTTTAATGATTGCCATTCTAACTGGTGTGAGATGGTATCTCATTGTGGTTTTGATTTGCATTTCTCTGATGGCCAGTGATGATGAGCAGTTTTTCATGTGTCTGTTGGCTGCATAAATGTCTTCTTTTGAGAACTGTCTGTTCATATCCTTTGCCCACTTTTTAATGGGGTTGTTTTTTTCTTGTATATTTGTTTGAGTTCTTTGTAGATTCTGGATATTAGCCCTTTGTCAGTTGGGTAGATTGCAAAAATTTTCTCCCATTCTGTAGGTTACCTGTTCACCCTGATGGTAGTTTCTTTTGCTGTGCAGAAGCTCTTTAGTTTAATTAGATTCCATTTGTCTATTTTGGCCTTTGTTGCCATTGCTTTTGGTGTTTTAGACATGAAGTCCTTGCCCATGCCTATGTCCTAAATGGTACTGCCTAGGTTTTCTTCTAGGGTTTTTATGGTTTTAGGTCCAACATTTAAGTCTCTAATCCATCTTGAATTAATTTTTGTATAAGGTGTAAGGAAGGGATCCAGTTTCAGCTTTCTTCTTTTGGCTAGCCAGTTTTCCCAGCACCATTTATTAAATAGAGAATCCTGTCCCCATTTCTTGTTTTTCTCAGGTTTGTCAAAGATCAGATGGTTGTAGATGTGTGGTGTTATTTCTGAGGGCTCTGTTCACCTCCATTGGCCTATATCTCTGTTTTGGTACCAGTACCATGCTGCTTTTGTTACTCTACCCTTGTAGTATAGTTTGAAGTCAGGTAGCATGATGCCTCCAGCTTTATTCTTTAGCCTTAGGATTGTCTTCACAATGCAGGGTCTTTTTTGGTTCCATATGAACTTTAAAGTAGTTTTTTTTCCAATTCTGTGAAGAAACTCATTGGTAGCTTGATGGGGATGGCATTGAATCTATAAATTACCTTGGGCACTATGGCCATTTTCATGATATTGATTCTTCCTATCCATGAGCATGGAATGTTCTTCCATTTGTTTGTGTCCTCTTTTTTTTCATTGAGCAGTGGTTTGTAGTTCTCCTTCAAGAGGTCTTTTACATCCCTTGTAAGTTGGATTCCTAGGTATTTTATTCTCTTTGAAGCTATCGTGAATGGAAGTTCATTCATGATTTGGCTCTCTGTTATTGGTGTATAAGAATGCTAGTGACTTTTGCACATTGATTTTGTATCCTGAGACTTTGCTGAAGTTGCTTATCAGCTTAAGGATATTTTGGGCTGAGACAAGGGGGTTTTCTAAATATGCAATCATGTCATGTGCAAAGAGGGACTATTTGACTTCCTGTTTTCCTAATTGGATACCCTTTATTTCTTTCTCTTGCCTGATTGCCCTGGCCAGAACTTCCAACACTATGTTGAATAGGAGGGGTGAGAGAGGACATCCCAGTCTTGTGCCAGTTTTCAAGGGGAATGCCTCCAGTTTTTGCCCTTCAGTATGATATTGGCTGTGAGTTTGTCATAAATAGCTCTTATTATTTTGAGATATGTTCCATCAATACCGAATTTATTGAGAGTTTTTATCATGAAGGGCTGTTGAATTTTGTCAAAGGCCTTTTCTGCGTCTATTGAGATAATCATGTGTTTTTTGTCTTTGGTTCTGTTTATATGCTGGATTATGTTTATTGATTTGCGTATGTTGAAGCAGCCTTGCATCCCAGGGATGAAGCCCTCTTGATCATGGTGGATAAGCTTTTTGATGTTTGCCAGTATTTTATTGAGGATTTTTGCATTGATGTTCATCAGGGATATTGGTCTAAAATTCTCTTTTTTGTTGTTGTGTCTCTGCCAGTCTTTGGTATCAGGATGATTTTGGCCTCATAAAATAAGTTAGGGAGGATTCCCTCTTTTTCTATTGATTGGAATAATTTCAGAAGCAACAGTACCAGCTCCTCCTTGTACATCTGGTAGAATTAGGCTGTGAATCTGTCTGGTCCTGGACTTTTTTTGGTTGGTAGGCTATTAATTATTGCCTCAATTTCAGAGCCTGTTATTGGTCTATTCAGGGATTCAACTTCTTCCTGATTTAGTCTTGGGAGAGTGTATGTGTCCAGGAATGTATCCATTTCTTCTGGGTTTTCTAGCTTATTCGCATAGAGGTGTTTATAGTATTCTCTGACAGTAGTTTGTATTTCTGTGGGATTGGTGGTGATATCCCCTTTGTCATTTCTTATTGCTTCGATTTCATTCTCCTCTCTTTTCTTCTGTATTCATCTTGCTAGTGGTCTATCAATTTTGTTGATCTTTTTGAAAAACCAGCTCCTGGATTCAATGATTTTTTGAAGGGTGTTTTGTGTCTCTATCTCCTTCAGTTCTGCTCTGATCTTAGTTATTTCTTGCCTTCTGCTAGCTTTTGAATGTATTTGCTTTTGCTTCTCCAGTTCTTTTAATTGTGATGTTAGGGTGTCAATTTTAGATCTTTCCTGCTTTCTCTTGTAGGCATTTAGTGCTATAAATTTCCTTCTACACACTGCTTTAAATGTGTCCTAGAGATTCTGGTATGTTGTATCTTTATTCTCATTGGTTTCAAAGAACATCTTTATTTATGCCTTCATTTCGTTATGTACCCAGTAGTCATTCAGGAGCAGGTTGTTCAGTTTCCATGTATTTGAGCAGTTTTGATTGAGTTTCTTAATCCGGTGTTCTAGTTTGATTGCACTGTGGTCTGAGAGACAGTTTGTTATAATTTCTGAGCTTTTACATTTGTGGAGGAGTGCTTTACTTCCAACTATGTGATCAATTTTTGAATAAGTGCAATGTGGTGCTGAGAAAAATGTATATTCTGTTGATTTGGGGTGGAGAGTTCTGTAGATGTCTATTAGGTCTGCTTGGTACAGAGTTGAGTTCAATTCCTGGATATCTTTGTTAACTTTCTGTCTCGTTGATCTGTCTAATGTTGACAGTGGGGTGTTAAAGTCTCCCATTATTATTGTGTGGAAGTCTAAGTGTCTTTGTAAGTCTCTAATGACTTGCTTTGTGAATCTGGGTGCTTCTGCATTGGGTGTATATATATTTAGGATAGTTAGCTCTTGTTGTTGAATTAATCCCTTTACCATTATGTAATGGCCTTATTTGTCTCTTTTGATCTTTGTTGGTTTAAAGTCTGTTTTACCAGAGACTTGGATTGCAACCCCTGCCTTTTTTTGTTTTCCATTTGCTTGGTAGATTTTCCTCCATCCCTTTATTTTCAGCCTATGTGTGTCTCTGTACATGAGGTGGGTCTCCTGGATACAGCAAATTGATGGGTCTTGACTCCTTATCCAATTTGCCAGTCTGTGTCTTTTAATTGGAGCATTTAGCCCATTTACATTTAAGGTTAATATTGTTATGTGTGAATTTGATCCTGTCATTGTGAGGTTAGCTGGTTATTTTGCTCGTTAGTTGATGCAGTTTCTTCCTAGCCTCAATGGTCTTTACATTTTGACATGTTTTTGCAGTGGCTGGTACTGGTTGTTCCTTTCCATGTTTACTGCTTCCTTCAGGAATTCTTGCAAGGCAGGCCTGGTGGTGACAAAATCTCTCAGCATTTGCTTGTCTGTAAAGGATTTTATTTCTCCTTCACTTATGAAACTTAGTTTGGCTGGATATTAAATTTTGGGTTGAAAATTCTTTCCTTTAAGAATGTTGAATATGGCCCCCACTCTCTTCTGGCTTGTAGAGTTTCTGCTGAGAGATCTGCTGTTAGTCTGATGGGCTTCCCTTTGTGGGTAACCCGACCTTTCTCTCTGACTGCCCTTAACATTTTTTCCTTCATTTCAACTTTGGTGAATCTGACAATTATGTGTCTTGGAGTTGCTCTTCTGGAGGAGTATCTTTGTGGCGTTCTCTGTATTTCCTGCATTTGAATGTTGGCCTGCCTTGCTAGGTTGGGGAAGTTCTCCTGGACGATATCCTGCAGAGTGTTTTCCAGCTTGGTTCCATTCTCCCCGTCACTTTCAGGTACACCAATCAGATGTAAATTTGGTTTTTCACATAGTCCCATATTTCTTGGAGGCTTTGTTCATTTCTTTTTATTCTTTTTTCTCTAAACTTCTCTTCTTACTTCATTTCATTCATTTAATCTTCAATCACTGATACCCTTTCTTCCAGTTGATTGAGTTGGTTTCTGAAGCTTGTGCATTTGTCACGTAGTTCTCGTGTCATGGTTTTCATCTCTATCAGGTCATTTAAGGACTTCTCTGCATTGGTTAATCTAGTTAGCCATTCGTCAAATCTTTTTTCAAGGTTTTTAGTTTCTTTGCGCTGGGTTCGTAATTCCTCCTTTAGCTCGGAGAAGTTTGATTGTCTGAAGTCTTCTTCTCTCAACTTGTAAAGTCATTCTCCATCCCGCTTTGTTCTGTTGCTGATGAGGAGCTGTGTTCCTTCGGAAGGGGAGAGGCGCTCTGATTTTTGGAATTTCCAGCTTTCCTCTACTGCTTTTTCCCCATCTTTGTGGTTTTATCTACCTTTGGTCTTTGATGATGGTGACGTACAGATGGGGTTTTGGTGTGGATATCCTTTCTGTTTGTTATTTTTCCTTCTAACATTCAGGACCCTCAGCTGCAGGTCTGTTGGAGTTTGCTCGAGGTCCACTCCAGACGCTGTTTGCCTGGGTATCAGCAGTGGAGGCTGCAGAAGAGTGAATATTGCTGAACAGCAAATGTTGCTATCTGATTGTTCCTCTGGAAGCTTCGTCTCAGAGGTGTACCCAGCCATATGAGGTGTAAGGTATCAGTCTGCCCCTAGTGGGGGATGTCTCCCAGTTAGGCTACTAGGGGGTCAGGGGCCCACTTGAGCAAACAGTCTGTCCATTCTCAGATCTCAAACTCCGTGCTGAGAAAACTACTACTCGTTTCAAAGCTGTCAGACAGGGACACTTACATCTGCAGAGGTTTCTCTGCCTTTTGTTTGGCTATGCCCTGTCCCCAGAGGTGGAGTCTACAAAGGCAGGCAGGCCTCCTTGAACTGCGGTGGTCTCCACCCTGTTGGAGCTTCCCGGCCGCTTTGTTTACTTACGTAAGCCTCAGCAATGGTGGGCACCCATCCCCCAGCCTCGCTTCTGCCTTGCAGTTAGATCTCAGATTGCTGTGCTAGCAATGAGGGAGGCTCTGTGGGCGTGGGTCCCTCCGAGCCAGGTGTGGGATATAATCTCCTGGTGTGCCGTTTGCTGAGACCCTTGGTAAAGCTCAGTATTAGAGTGGGAGTGACCCGATTGTCCAGTTGTTGTGTGTCACAGTTTCCCTTGGCTAGGAAAGGGAATTCCCATCCCCCTTGTGCTTCCCAGGTGAGGTGATGCCTCACCCTGCTTTGGCTCTCTCTTGTTGGGCTGCACCCACTGTCCAACACACCCCAGTGAGATGAACCCAGTACCTCAGTTGGAAATGCAGAAATCACCCATCTTCCATGTCGCTCACGCTGGGAGCTGGAGGCTGGAGCTGTTCCTATTCGGTCATCTTGGTGCATAGGCCCCCCATTTTTTAAAAAATAATTTTCTTAACTTTTAAAAAGTTTTTGTAAAAAATAGGACACAAACACATACATTAGCCTAGGCATACACAGGGTCAAAATCATCAACATCACTACCTTCAACTTCTACATCTTGTCCCACTGAAAGGTCTTCAGGGGCAATAACAGGCATGGAGTGGTCATGTCCGATGATAACAATGCCTTCTTCTGGAATGCCCCTTCAAGACCCTGCCTAAGGCTGGTTTATAGTTAACTTTTTAATATACATGAATAGAATGACTACACTCTAAAATAGCAATAAAAAGCAGAGTACGGTAAATACATAAATCAGTAACATGGTTGTTTATTATCATTATCAAGTATTACATTGTATTTAGTCTGTTTTCACACTGGTACAAAGAACTACCTGAGGCTGGGCACAGCAGCTCATGTCTGTAATTCCAGCACTTTGGGAGGCTGAGGCAGGCAGATCATGAGGTCAAGAGATAGAGACCATCCTGGTCAACATCGTGAAACCCTGTCTCCACTAAAAACACAAAAATTAGCCAGGCATGGTGCTGTGAACCTGTAGTCCCAGCTCCTCAGGAGGCTAAGGCAAGAGAATCGCTTGAACCCAGGAGGTGGTGGTTGCAGTGAGCCGAGATCATGCCATTGCACTCCAGCCTGGTGAAAAAGTGAGACTCCATCTCAAAACAAAAAACAAAAAACAAAAAAAGAACTACCTGAGACTGGGTAATTTATGAAGAAAAGAGGTTTAATTGACTCACAGCTCTGCAGGACGCAGGTTTGGAGGCCTCAAGAAACTTACAGTCTGGTGGAAGGAGAAGGGAAAAGAAGCACATCTTAGCATGGGAAAGCAGGAAAGAGAACAACAGAGCAAAAGGGGTAGTGCTACACACTTTTAAACCATCAGATTTTGTGAGAACTCACTCACTATCATGAGAACAGCAAGGGGGAAATCTGCCTCTGTGATTCAATCACATCCCACCAGACCTCTGTCTGACATGTGGAGATTACAATTCCACATCAGATTTGAGTAGGGACACAGAGCCAAACTACATCATACTTAGTATACAGAATTGTATGTGTGTTAGTTGTATATGACTGGCAGCCAATAGGTTTAGGTACACCAGCATTACCACAAACACTTAAGTCATGTGTTGTGCTACAATATTACAAAGTCTAGGACATCATTAGGTTATAGGAATTTTTCAGTGTCATTATAATCTTATGGGTCCACTGTTGTACACATGGTCTGTTATTGACTGAAACATTATGTATTGCATTACTGTAGTAACTCCTCTAAGCAACCCCCTAACTCTTACCCACCCCCAAAAGAGACCAGAGCTGGGGAGGGTCAAACTGTCCTAAGACAGAGGCCAGAGAGAAATTACTCCAGTGCATGAGCTATATGCAGACAGTAATAACAATGACAGCAACAGCTCCTGAGGCTTCCTATGGGTCAAGTTCCATGCTAAATCATGATTTTATTCAAATAAACAATTTTATTTAATCTTCACAAGAACCCCATTCTTAGTAGGGAACATTTATTCCTCCTAAATTCCACAAGGTGGGGAACATCACACACCAGGGCCTGTTGTGGGATGGGGAGTAGGGGAGGGATAGCATTAGCAGAAATACCTAACATAAATGACGAGTTAATGGGTGCAGCAAACCAACATGGCCCATGTATACATATGTAACAAACCAGCACGTTGTACACATGTACCCTAGGACTTAAAGTATAATAAATAAATAAACAAACAAACAAAGAGATGGTGTCTTGCTATGTTGCCTAGGCTGATCTCCAACTTCTGAACTCAAGTGATCCTCCCACCTCAGTCTCCCGAGTAGCTGAGGACTATAGATGCAAGCCACCATGCCCACCTTCATGTGGTATAAAAAGTGTAAGACAATATCCCATTGTGGCTTTAATTTGCATTTCTGTGATGATTAGTGATGCTGAGCATTATTTTCATATAGCTGTTGGCCATTTGTATGCCTTCTTTTGAGAGCTGTCTATTTAGGTTCTTTGCTCATTTGGTAATAAGGTTGTTTTCTCGCTATTGAGTTCCTTATATATTCTGGATATTTACTTCTCATTAGATGTATGGTTTGCAAATATTTTCTCCCATTTTGTAGTTTGTGTCTTCACTCTGTCAATTGTTTCCTTTGCTGTGCAAAAGTTTTTAGTTTGATAAAATCACATTTGTCTATTTTTGCTTTTGTTGTCTGTGCTTTGGGGTCATATAAAAAAAATCATCCCCCAGACCAATGTCGTGAAACTTTCCCCCCTATAGTTTCTTCTAGTAGTTTTACAGTTCCAGGCCTTATGTTTAAGTCTTTAATCTATTTTGAATTGATTTTTACATGTGGTGTAATGTAAGAGTCTAATTTCATATTTATGCATGTGGATATCCAGTTTTTTCATTATCATCTATTGAAGGAACTGTCCTTTCTCCATTGTGTGTTATTGGCACCTTTGCTGAAAATCAACTAACTGTAAAATGCCTGGGTTTATTTCTGGGCTTTCTATATTGTTCCATTGATCTGTGTGTCTGTTTTATGCCAGTTAAAATTGTTTTGGTTACTATAGCTTTGTAGTATATTTTGAAGTCAGGTGGTGTGATGCCTTAAACTCTGTTCTTTTTATTTAAGATTGCTTTGGTTATTCAGGGTCTTCAAGAGTTCCACACAAATTTTAGGATTGTTTTTTCTATTTCTGTGAAAAATGTCATTGAAATTTTGATAGGTATGCATTTAATCTGTAGATTGCTTTGAGTAGTATGGACAGGTTAACAATATTAATTCTTCCAATGTGTGAACATGGGATATCTTTCCATTTATTTGTGTATTTTTTATTTTTTTTCATCAATGTTTATAGTTTCAGTGTACAAGTCTTTCATTTCTTGGTTAAATTTATTTTTAACTTTTTAAATTTTTTGTAGCTATTGTGAATGGGATTTTAAAAACTTCTTTTTCAGCTAGTTCGTTGTTAGTATATGGAAATGCTACTAATTTTTGTATGTTATTTTTGTTTCCTACAACTTTATTGAATTTCTGTATTAATTTTAACAGTTTTTTGGTAGAGTCTTTATTTTTTAAAATATATTATAATATTATGTTTTCTTCAGAGAGACATATTTTCACTACTTCCTTTCTAATTTGAATGCCTTTTATTTCTTGCTCTTGTCTAATTGCTCTGGCTAAAAGTTCCAGTACTATGTTGAATAGATGTGGCAAGAATGGGCATCTCTGTCTTGTTCCTGATCTTGGAGAAAGTGCTTTCAACTTTTCATTGTTGAGTTTGATGTTAGCTGTGGTTTTGTCATATATGGCCTTTGTTGTGTTGAGGCACATTCCTTCCATACTTAATTTGTTGAGAGTTTTTAACATGAAAGAATTTTGAATTTTGTCAAATGCTTTTTCTCCATCTATTGAGATGATCATATGGTTTTGTCTTTCATTCTGTTAATGTTGTGTATCATATTTATAGATTTGCATATGTTGAGCCATCCTTGCATACCAGGAATAACTCCCACTTGATCATGGTGAATGATTCTTCTAATGTGCTGCTGAATTCGGCTTGCTAGTATTTTGTTGAGGGTTTTTGCATCTATGTTCATCAGGAATATTGGCCTATAATTTTCTTTTTTTTGTAGTGTCCTTGTCTGACTTTGGTTTCAGGATAATTCTGGGTTCATAAAATGAGTTTGGAATTATTCACTCTTCTTCAATTTTTTGGAATAATTTGAGAAAGATTGCTATTACCTCTTCTTTAAATGTTTGGTAGACTATGAAGTGAAGCTGTAAGGTCATGAGCTTTTCTTTGATGGGAGATTTTTTTTTTTTTTTTTTTTTTTTTTTTTTTG
>NC_045441.1:81685873-81739587 GCF_002776525.5 Piliocolobus tephrosceles | reverse complement strand
TTTTTTTTTTTTTTTTTTTTTTTGAGACGGAGTCTTGCTCTGTCGCCTAGGCTGGAGTGCAGTGGCCGGATCTCAGCTCACTGCAAGCTCCGCCTCCCGGGTTCACGCCATTCTCCTGCCTCAGCCTCCCGAGTAGCTGGGACTACAGGCGCCTGCCACCTTGCCCGGCTAGTTTTTTTTGGTATTTTTTAGTAGAGACGGGGTTTCACCATGTTAGCCAGGATGGTCTCGATCTCCTGACCTCGTGATCCACCCGTCTCGGCCTCCCAAAGTGATGGGAGATTTTTGACTACTGATTCAGTCACCTTACACATTATTGGTTTGTTCAGATTTTCTGTTTCTTCATAATTCAATCATGGTAGGTTTTATGTTTCTGGGAATATATCCATTTATTCTACATTATTCTATTTGTGGCATATAATTGTTCATAGTAGTCTTTTATAATCCTTTGTATTTCTGTGATATCAGCTATAATGTCTCCTTTCTCATTTCTGATATTTATGAGTCCTTTTTCCAAAGTCTAGCTAAAGGTTTGGTGATTTTGGCTATTTATTCAAAAGTTTTCTTGATCTTTTCTATTGTTTTTCTAGTGTCTATTTTGTTTATTTCTGCTCCAATCTTTATTATTTCTTTCTTTCTACTTAATTTCTTTTTTTTTCTAGTTCCTTGAGGTATAATATTAGGCTGTTTATTTGAGATCTTTTTTGATGTAGGCATTTATTGCTACAAACTTTCCTCTTAGAACTGTTTTTGCTTCATGATGTAAGTTTTGGTATGTTGTGTGTCCTTTTTCATTTATCTAAAGATATATTTTGGTTTCCCTTTTAATTTCATCTTTAAACCATTAGTTGTGCAGGAGCATGTTGTTTAATCTCTGTTTTTGTGAAAGTTTCAAATTCCTCCTGCAATTCATTTCTAGTTTCATAGTATTGGGGTTGGAAAAGATACTTGATATGATTTCAATCTTCTTACATTTGTTAAATCTTGTTTTGTGACCTAACATATGATCTATCCTGGATTATGTTCCATACGCACCTGAGAAGAATGTGTATTTTGCTGCTGTTTGAATGGAATGTTCTGTTTATGTCTGTTATGTCCATTTGGTCTAAAGTGTTGTTTAAGTCATGTTTCCTTATTTTTTTCCATCTGGATGATCTGTCCATTGTTAAAAGTGGGTTATTGAAGTCCGCTCCTATTATTGTATTATTGCCTATCTCTCCTTTTATAACTATTAATATTTGCTTTCCATATTTAGGTGCTTGGATGTCTCTTGCTGTCTTCCTCTGTGATTAGGTGATTTTTCTCTATGGTATGCTTTGATTCCTTTTGTTGTTGTTGTTGTTGTTGTTGTTGTTGTTGTTGTTGTTGTTGTTGAGACAGGGTTTCGCTTTGTTGCCCAGGCTGGAGTGCAGTGGCATGATCTCAGCTCACTGAAACCTCTGCCTCCCAGGTTCAACCAATTCTCCTGCCTCAGCCTCCCGAGTAGCTGGAATTACAGGTGTGCACCACCATGCCTGGATAACTTTTGTATTTTTAGTAGAGATGGGGTTTTACCATGTTGGCCAGGCTGATCTTGCACTCCTGACCTCAAGTGATCTGCCTGCCTGGCCTCCCAAAGTGCTGGGATTACAGGCATGAGCCACCATGCCCGGCCTGATTCCTTGCTTTTTGTCTTTTATGTATCTACTATAGGGTTTTACTTTATTGTTACCATGATGCTTACATAAAATATTTTATAGTTATAACAGTCTATTTTAAGCTGATAATTTAACTTTGATTGCATATAGAAACTATATTTTTACCCCACATCATCCACATTTTATGTTTTTAATGTCACAATGTACATCTTTTTGTATTTGTATCCCTTAAGAAATATAGACATTATTATTTTTTAGTAGTTTTTTCTGTTAACCTTCATCTCCTGTGAAGGTATTTTTGTGCATGGGTAGTTATTCAAATTGATGTTTCTGTGGATGGACAAGCACTAGAAAGTCCTACTCTGCCATGTTGCTGATGTCACTTGCTCAATATTTTTTATTATTATTAACTCAGTTATATTATTTTCTTCATCTAAAAACATATGAATACGAAACTTTGTATTTGTTTTTGCTTTTTAAAGAATGGTTGAACTATCCTTGATTTCATTCCACTTGTTCTTGCAAAATCACATAAACATGAATTCCAATGTATGCATGTGAATGCATGCATGCATGCATTTGGTAAAGGGAGGAGAGGAGGGCCTAACATTTATTGAACATTACATGCCAGACACCTTGCCAGTGTTGTTTATTTTTATTAGTGGAAAAAGCTACAGAGACTATTTCTGAAAATGTTTTTGAGGCTAGATATGAAAATTTTCAACAGCACTACAAACAATTCTGCTGAAAGAAAGAGCCATCCTCCTGAGGAATTCAAGACTGACTTAAGTCTGGATTTAGATTTAACTTTAAATTCTCTGCTAAAGACATGACCTTCAATTTTTTTTTCCAAGAAATGTTTTTGACAGCCTGTAAAACAAATTCAACTCACATGAGAATGTAAATCAAGTTAGGATATAAAATCACATATGTTACTTTCTGGCTCCCTAGAAGTTTGACAGCAGAGTTTAGGTTGCAACAAGCTTCAAGATACCCGAGAAGACCTTTCATTTCAAGGTCTGAAATGATTAAATGATTAAAATTGCTCTTTAATAATTAAACATACCATCTGTATAAGGCAGAGGGTGACCTTTCACCCACGGTCTCTAAGGCTGTTCTAGAATTTCTGCAGTTGGCACATATGGTATCAGAAATCCATTGCTATTCTTCCTTTGAAATATTAGAAGAGAGGACTTAGAGCAGCTGTTTTTGTTCTGCCAGATTTCATTGAAATGTGGGTTTTAAAAGCCCTTGGCTTGTCATTTTGAGTTAGCTTACCTTAATCACAAATCTCACCATAATGTAATTCAAGTGATGCCTGAAACTCAATATAGCAGAACATTTGCTGAACAATGCACTTAGCAATAATAACCAAGCAAAATGTACATTTTTCACTGAAATATCCTTTTCATGTTATTTGTGCCCTCAAAAATGTCTAATAGATTATAAATACTCCTTTTTCCATAACAACAAAATACCAAGGAAACAATCTTGAGTCATGATGCTCTCTTTCCCCAAGTTGGAAATATATAAGGGAATACGACATTTGGAGATCTGCTAGACTATCTGCTTTAGGATTTCAAGATTGATAGGACTACTAAAAAATTGATGCAACCCTGTCATTAAGCCAACTGTAGTAATTAGACTGCAGTTGATGAGTACACTTGTATGTTTGTCTTAAATGTCATATCAGACAACTTCCACAGTTTAGTGATTGACAGTTATAATGGTCAGAACAAAGGAATACCAGTCACCATAAACATAATTTCTCTGTGTTTGGGGGAAGGAGGTATAGACCTAGCTGTAACAGTACTTGCTAATTAACCAGTAGTATACTGGAGACTTTTAATCTGCCTGCCTTCAACAGGCTGTTTGTTTATTAAAGTTCAACGGTTGGACTACATTCAAGGGCTTTCAGTGTTGACTTTAGTACTTCTTTTGGAGATAAACATAATTCCTCACTTTCATTTAAAGACTTTGTAAGAACTTTTAACACTGAAAGCAAAGATAAGTGAGCTATTCTTATTCTTAAAATATACTTCAAATTTTATTTTTAAAAGACAAACTGTGGGGATTTTTCTCTTATTATTTAAATTTGTTTCTCATATAAACATATATCCAGGAATCAGGAAAAATGATCTTGTTTGCTTTATTGTTGTATTTATTGTATTCAGGATTGGAATTTAATGTATTGAATTTCATATGGAATTCATTGGGCATAAGGCATAACATAAAATAGAGTACAGTTGCCATTTTTTCCTCCAGCAAAATTTGAAGTCATGGAGATAAATAATGAGTATTCATTTATTTATTAAAAAATATGTATTTATTAGTTCCTCTTAAATACATTCTTTTTTGTGTTGGAATACTTACCACCATGGATGAGATATTTAAGAACTCAATCTATACATAAAATAGAAGAGAGGGCAATTCATTTTGTGAAGGCAAGTTATGCTAATTATTCACTACCTGCCATGATTTTGTCATGTCCCCCAAAGTTCATGTGTTGAAAATTTAATTCCCAATGCAACAATGTTGAGAGGTGGGACCTTTAAGTGGTGATTAGGTCACGAGGGGTCTGCCCTCATGAATGGATTAATGCCGTTATCTAGGGAGTGGTTAGTTATCATGGGAGTAGGTTCCTAATAAAAAGGATGAGTTTGGCTCCCTTTCCTCTCTCACATGCATGCTTTCTTCTCCTTCTGCCTTCTACCATGGGATGATACAGCAAGAAGGCCCTTAACCTTGGACTTTCTAGCCCCCCAGAACTGTGAGCCAAATAAATTTCTGTTCATTATAAATTACCCAGCCTCAGGTATTTCTCTATAGCAGTACAAAACAGACCGAGACACTGGCTAACCCTCCAAATTCATTCTCCATCCTTCTCTGCCCTACACTGACCTACAGATTGCATTATCTGAGTTTCTTTATTCCTCTGACTTTGGGAGAATAGATAGTAGGAGAAGAGAAAGATTTGGGTATTTATTCCCTCTACTCATTCAGCCAAACTATGTTTCCTTTACCTTATGAGCACAGTTTCTATTGGGCAATTCTTCAGTTCTCTCTGATTTCAGCCCCTCCACTCCCTGCTCTGTCTCTTCAGTCGCAGGGATGGTAATAGCTTCTCTTCGTTGTTAGTCGCTGGGTGCTTCACCATCTTTGGTTATTGTTACTGTTGATACCCCTCTGTATTTAGTCCCTTCGTTGAATTCTCTTCAATTTAACTTTCCTGCTGGACTGCTTACTGTCACAGACAGGAATATGGAAGGTAAAAGAAGAGAATACAGGGATTTCTTTACCTTCAAATTTTCAGCACGGAGACCGTGATAGATCTGAACAAAGCTACTATCCAGATTAAAAACATGCAATTTCTGTTGCTGCCAACAGATGGCATTAGTAGTCATACTTGGTTATTTGGGGCCATGAAGTGTTCTGTTCTTGACTCTGTTAGCTACTCTTCTCCATTTTTAAAAAATGTTTTACAAATATTAACTCCATCCACACCTGATAAATGCAAAACAGTAAGAGTATTGGTAAAAACTATTTTAGCAGGCATACATTTGTTTATGATAAAGCCAAGAATAGAGATTATTCAAAACAGATGGAAAATAGAAAGAAAACAAAGTTCGCGTATACACAAGGAGTGAACTTTTGAAAACAGGGATAATTTTAAAGGGACAGAAAAATGTTGTGTCTAATTTTTATTGACTGAATTTTTTTCCTCCAAAAATTCATTTATTGATGGCCTAACCCCTAATGTGGCTATATTTGGAGATAGGGCTTTGTGGAGTTAATTAAGGTTAAATGAAGTCACAAGAATGGGGCCCTAACCCACTAGGACTAGTGTCCTTATGGGAAGAGGAAAAGACAACGGAAGTGTATGTGCGCAGAAGAAAGACCACGTGAGGACACAGCAAAATGGTGGCCCTCTGTGAGTCAAGGAGAGAATCCTCAGGAGAAACCAACCCTGCCAGCAATTTGATCTTGGACTTTTAGTCTCCAGAGAAGTAAATTTGTGAAAAATAAATTTCTGTTGTTGAAGCCACCCAATCTGTTGGATTTTGTTATGACACCCCTAGCAGACTAATACACAAACCTGTAGACAATAATCCCTAAGAGACTAAGTGACGAAAGCAATGAAAAACATAGTGTTTGCATGTGTTGCTAAAGGCTCAGTATTAATATCAAATGCCCGTTGGCATTAGGAGAGGGCTAGGAACTTGTTCCAAAACTGAAAATGCCGAATGACCCTGTGGCTTCTCCCATAGGTGACTGGATGGTTATTGATGCTATGAATCCAATTAGGAAAACTGGAGAAAGAATGAATTTGATGGGGGAAAATGAGTCTGACTTTGGGCACACTGAGTTTGAGGTATCTTAAGGACATTCAAGTAGAGACATCTGAAAGAACTTGGAATATTAGACTAGAACTAAGGTGATAAATGATTTGGGGATAAAAATTCAATTAACACATATGGTTGGGTTTTAGTTTTAGTTTTAGTTTTTTCGAGACAGGGTCCCACTCTGTCACCCAGTCTGGAGTGCAGTGTTGTGGTCTCGGCTCACTGTAACCTCGGCCTCCCGGGCTCAAGCAATCCTCCCTCCTCAGCCCCCCAAGTAGTTGGGACTACGGGCACCCACCACCATGCCTGGCTACTTTTAATGTATTTTTTGTAGAGACGGGGTTTTGCCATGTTGCCCAGGCTGGTCTTAAACTCCTGGACTCAAGTGACCCTCCTGCCTTGGCCTCCCAAAGTGCTGGGATTACAGTCATGAGCCACAGTGCCTGACCTAAAACATATGTATTGAGCACCTACTGTGTGCTAGACACTGTCTAATGCTTAGGTTACATCAGTGAACAAAAGAGGCAAAAACCCCTATCTCATGGAGCTGAAGTTCTGGACAGGAGAAAGAAAAAAACAAAAAGCAATAACACAATGAGTACATTATACAGTATTTAGGAGACAATTCAATGTCTTAGGGCAACACAGCATGCCAAGGGAATTGGAGATGCTGGTGTGAGAAGGTGCAGGTTGCAATATTCTCTAAGGTCATTCAGGTTAGGTCTCATTGAGAAGATGGCATTTGAACAAAGACTTGAAGGTGAAGGAGGTAGCCAAGGGACTATCTGAAAAAAGTGTGGTCCAGGAGAGGGAATTACCACTGAAAAGGCCCTAGGGTGACAGTATGCCTGCTGTATCAGAGAGACAGCAAAGATTCCAGCAAGGTTGTAGCCTAATGAAAGAAGAGAAGAGTAATAGATGATGACAGAGCTACAAGGTGGAGGAAGTATCAGGTCACGCAGGCTAGGTCTTTTGTAAGGAGTTTGGGTATTACTCTGAGTGATATGGAAGCTTCCAAATAGAGTTGTTACCTGGTCCTTCATTTTAAAATAATTACTGACTGCAGTATTACCAATAAGCAGTGAGAAGGAAGGTCAAGGGTGGGAGCAAGGAGACCAGTTGGGGCACAATTGCAGTAACAGAAGAGGAGGTAGAAGTTTGCTAATTTGAAGGTAGAGGTGATTTACTAATGAACTATTTGTGGAGTTTCAGAGAATTAAAGGAATCAAGGATGACTTCAAGAGTTTTGGACTGAGAAACAAGAAGGATAAGAAAATGGATTGAAGAAAAGATCATAACTTTCAAATGTATTGAGATGTTTGTTGCCATCTATTTGCATATGTTGAATAGGCATTCTGATATGTTTAACTGGATATTAGGAGTGAGGTTCAAGCTAAAAATATACATTTGGGAGTGAGCAGCACATGGATGGTATTTACAGCCATGCTATTGATTGAGATTACCAAGATAATGAATGTACTTAGAAAAGAAAATCAAGAATTCAGTTGGGTTCACACCAATAGTAACAGTTCTTGGAGAAAAGGAGCATCCAAAAAACAAGACTGAGTAGGAGTAACCAGAGAGGTAGGAGGGAATTTAAGAGAGCATGGTGAACTGGAAGCCAAGTGAAAAAGATACCAAGGAAGATGGTATGACAGATTGCACCAGATGGTGTTAATAAGTCAAGGAAGATGATGACTGAGATTTGATCTCCATGTGCTACACTGAGGTTAGCACATGGAGGTCTTTAATGTCCTTGACAAGAGCCATTTTGTTTTTTGTGTATCCATTGTATGCTTTTTGGTTTGAGGTTACCACGAGGCTTGCAAATCCTATCTTATAACCCTTTATTTTAACCTGCTAACAACTTTACACTCTTTGTGTAAATAAACAAGCAAAACAAACACTGATAAAAACTCTACACCTTAACTTCCCCTGCTTTTTAACTTTTTGTTATTTCTTTTATATCTTATTGTACTGACTATATCTTGAAGTGTTGTAGTTTTTTGGGTTTTTTTTTTTTATTGTTTCATCATTTAGTCTTCCTACTTGGGATAAGAGTAGTTTACAAACCACAGTTACAAACCTGTAAGATCTGACATTGTCTCTGGGTAGATAGTGTCTGAATTGAATTAGAGGACACTGAGCTGGTGTCCACTGCTTGGTGTGTGGAGAATAAAGCCCCACATATTTGGTCACAAAATCTTCTGTGTTGATGATTGTTGATGAGTGCCGTGAGTAGAGAGTGTTCCCTACACACTGCCTGAGGGCACTAGATCTCACCCTACTCATCTTCCCAACAATACTGCTCCAGCAACTTTCTTCTTGCTCTTCTGCATCCCTCATTTTTCAGTCTCTATAGGATCGTTCCCCACAATATATCAATATGCTGTTGTTAATCCTGTCTTTAAAAACACTTATATACCTTGTCCTAATGCCACTTCCTTAACTAGCAATCACTTCATTGTTCCCCCGGCAGAAAATTTTTCAAGAGAATTCTTGATTATTTACTTCAGTGCTCATCCAATTGTCTCTTCCTCTCTCTTTTTTTTTTGTTTGTTTGAGATGGAGTCATGCTCTGTCACCCAGCTGGACTGCAGTGGTGGATCTTGGTTCACTGCAACCTCTACCTTCCAAGTTCAAGTGATTCTCCTGCCTCAGCTTCCTGAGTAGCTGGAACTACAGGTGTGTGCCACCATGCCCAGCTAATTTTTGTATTTTTAATGGAGATGGGGTTTTACCATGTTGACCAGGCTGGTCTCAAACTCCTGACCTCAAGTGATCCACCCACCTCGGCTTCCCAGAGTTCTGGAATTACAGGCATGAGCCACCACACCTGGCTCCATCTGTCTCTTAAACCCTCTCCAATCAGACTTTAACCCCACACTCCACCAAAATGGCTCTTGGATAAATAAAGGATCCTAAAAGTAGCAAGAGAAAAGAAAAAAATGACCTACAATGGAGCTCCAATATGCTTGGCAACAGACTTTTCTAAGTCGAAACTTTTTCAGTAGAAACCTTACAAGCCAGGAGAGATTGGCATGACTTATTTATTTATTTATTTATTTATTTATTTATTTATTTATTTATTTAAGATGGAGTCTCACTCTGTTGCCCAGGCCAGAGTGCAGTGGCGTGAACTCTGCTCACTGCAAGCTCCTCCTCCTGGGTTCACACCATTCTCCTGCCTCAGCCTCCCGAATAGCTGGGACTATAGGCACCCGCCACTAAGCCCGGCTAATTTTTTTCTGTATTTTTTTTTTAGTAGAGACAGGGTTTCACCGTGTTAGCCAGGATGGTCTCGATCTCCTGACCTCGTGATCCACCTGCCTCAGCCTCCCAAAGTGCTGAGATTACAGGCGTGAGGCATCATGCCTGGCCAACATATTTAAAGTACTAAAGGAAAATAACTTTTTATCCTAGAATAGTATATACAGTGAAAATATCCTTCAAACATGAAGGAGAAATAAAGACTTTCTAATACAAACAAAAGCTGAGGGATTTCATCAATACCAGACCTGTCCTACAAGAAATGCTAAAGGGAGTAGTACTTCAAAAGGGAAAGAAAGGCATTAATAAGCAATAAATCATCACCTGAATATACAAAACTCACTGGTAAAAGTAAGAACACAGAAAAACACAGCATGCTTTTAGGATCCTTTGGTAACTCCAGTTGCTGGAGCAGTATTGTTGGGAAGATGAGTAGGGTGAGATCTAGTGCCCTCGGGCAGTGTGTAGGGAACACTCTCTGTGTTTTTCCTCTACTCATGGCACTCATCAACAATCATCAACACAGAAGATTTTGTGACCAAATATGTGGGGCTTTATTCTCCACACACCAAGCAGTGGACACCAGCTCAGTGTCCTCTAATTCAATTCAGACACTATCTACCCAGAGACAATGTCAGACCCTACAGGTTGAGGGCCCAGTCCCCAAGACTACCCAACACCCCTCCATCACATACCAGTTGCAAGTATGGGCCTTTGGAACTTCTGACCGACCAGTTTCCAGGTTTTTGTTTTTGTTTTGATTTTTGTTGAGACCGTGTCTTCCTCTGTTGCCCAGGCTGGAGAGCAGTGGCATGCTCTCGGCTCTGTAACCTCCACCTCCTGGTTCAAGCAATTCTCCTGCCTCAGCCTCCCAAGTAGCTGGGACTATAGGCAGGCACCACCATCCCTCGCTAATTTTTTGTTTGTTTGTTTGTTTGTATTTTTAGTAGAGATGGGGTTTCACCATGCTGGCCAGGCTGGTCTCACACTCCTGACCTCAAGTGATCCACCCGCCTCAGCCTCCCAAAGTGCTGGGATTATAGGCGTGCACCACTATGCCTGACCTCAAGTTGGAGTACTCATAACCCCCTCTTTGGGTTCAATTAATTTGCTAGAGTGGCTCACAAAACTCTGGGAAACACTTACTTACATTTACTGGTTTATTATAAAGGATATTATGAGGGATACAGATGAAGAGATACATATATAGGACAAGGTATGGGGGAAGGGGCATGGAGATTCCATGCCCTCCCTGGTGCACCACCCTCCAGGAACCTCCACATGTTCAGTTATCTGGAAGCTCACTGAACCCTTTTCTCTTGAGTTTTTATGGAAGCTTCATGATGTCAGCATTCCTTCTTCCAGGATATAGGGTCAGATCCTCTCATGGGAGGGTCTTAAGACCCACAATCAGAAAGGCAGGGAAGCATTGGAGTCCTGCCTTGAAGCAGGAGAAGGTCGGAGTCCCACCCATGAGGCCTCACATACCCAACATTATCACAAAAGACTGTAACAAGGGCTATGGGAGTTAGGAACCAGGAACTGTGGATGAAAACCAATATATAACATAACACCACAGGCAGGTTTGGCTTTGAAATGGAGTATGAAGGAAAGCAGAAATGTGAGTGCAAACATGGGTAAATATTGAGGTGGAGGCTGGGGAAATTTCCTTCTGGCTGGTTTCATTTTTTCCAAGGAAGCATAAACAAGGTCATCAACTAAGAGTGGTTTGAAAGTGTGACAAGTGGCAGTTGTTATGTTGTGGGGTGTGTGAGATTGCTGATTCCAAGTTGGCCAGAGTTGGGGCTACCTTCCTTCTCTGGGCAGGATGGTACTTTTGATAAGGCAATGAAACCTCAGTCACAAGTCACTAAGACACTGAGGCCAGCTCAAGGGTTTCAGGCATCATGGGTTGTGATGTCACTTTCTCAGCCCTCTGCCTAAGGTGGGATGTTGCAACTCCCTGAATATATTCAGGAACCCAGAGCTGGTGAGGTACACATTTGGGCCAGGGGAGGAAGCAGTAGGCATACCAAGGTGATGCTCTGAGGGAGGGGATGTCCTGATCTTTTCTTTTCTTTTCTTTCTTTCTTTCCTTCCTTCCTTCCTTCTTTCTTTCTTTCTTTCTTTCTTTCTTTCTTTCTTTCTTTCTTTCTTTCTTTCTTTTTTTTATTATACTTTAAGTTCTAGGGTGCATGTGCATAACGTGCAGGTTTGTTACATATGTATACTTGTGCCATGTTGGTGTGCTGCACCCATCAACTTGTCAGCACCCATAAACTCGTCATTTACATCAGGTATAACTCCCAATGCAATCCCTCCCCCCACTCCCCATAATAGGCCTGGTGTGTGATGTTCCCCTTCCCGAGTCCAAGTGATTTCGTTGTTCAGTTCCCACCTATGAGTAAGAACATTCAGTGTTTGGTTTTCTGTTCTTGCAATAGTTTGCTGAGAATGATGGTTTCCAGCTGCATCCATGTCCCTACAAAGGACATGAATTACTCCTTTTTTATGGCTGCATAGTATTCCATGGTGTATATGTGCCACATTTTCTTAATCCAGTCTGTCACTGATGGACATTTGGGTTGATTCCAAGTCTTTGCTATTGTGAATAGTGCCGCAATGAACATACGTGTGCATGTGTCTTTATAGCAGCATGATTTATAATCCTTTGGTTATATACCCAGTAATGGGATGACTGGGTCATATGGTACTTCTAGTTCTAGATCCTTGAGGAATCGCCATACTGTTTTCCATAATGGTTGAACTAGTTTACAATCGCACCTACAGTGTAAAAGTGTTCCTATTTCTCCACATCCTCTCCAGCACCTGTTGTTTCCTTTTTAATGATCGCCATTCTAACTGGTGTAAGATGGTATCTCATTGTGGTTTTGATTTGCATTTCTCTGATGGCCAGTGATGACGGGCATTTTTTTATGTGTCTGTTGGCTGTATGAATGTCTTCTTTTGAGAAAGATCTGTTCATATCCTTTGCCCACTTTTTGATGGGGTTGTTTGTTTTTTTCTTGTAAGTTTGTTTCAGTTTTTGTAGGTTCTGGATATTAGCCCTTTGTCAGATGAGTAGATTGCAAAAATTTTCTCCCATTCTGTAGGTTACCTGTTCACTCTGATGGTAGTTTCTTTTGCTGTGCAGAAGCTCTTTAGTTTAATTAGATCCCATTTGTCAATTTTGGCTTTTGCTGCCGTTGCTTTTGGTGTTTTAGACATGAAGTCCTTGCCCATGCCTATGTCCTGAATGGTACTATCTAGGTTTTCTTCTAGGGTTTTTATGGTATTAGGTCTAACATTTAAGTCTCTAATCCATCTTGAATTAATTTTCGTATAAAGAGTGAGGAAAGGATCCAGTTTCAGCTTTCTACTTATGGCTAGCCAGTTTTCCCAGCACCATTTATTAAATAGGGAATCCTTTCCCCATTTCATGTTTCTCTCAGGTTTGTCAAAGATCAGATGGCTGTAGATGTGTGGTATTATTTCTGAGGTCTCTGTTCTGTTCCATTGGTCTATATCTCTGTTTTGGTACCAGTACCATGCTGTTTTGGTTACTGTAGCCTTGTAGTATAGTTTGAAGTCAGGTAGCATGATGCCTCCAGCTTTGTTCTTTTGACTTAGGATTGTCTTGGCAATGCGGGCTCTTTTTTGGTTCCATATGAACTTTAAAGCAGTTTTCTACAATTCTGTGAAGAAACTCATTGGTAGTTTGATGGGGATGGCATTGAATCTATAAATAACCTTGGGCAGCATGGCCATTTTCATGATATTGATTCTTCCTATCCATGAGCATGGTATGTTCTTCCATTTGTTTGTGTCCTCTTTGATTTCACTGAGCAGTGGTTTGTAGTTCTCCTTGAAGAGGTCCTTTACATTCCTTGTAAGTTGGATTCCTAGGTATTTTATTCTCTTTGAAGCAATTGTGAATGGAATTTCATTCATGATTTGGCTCTCTGTTTGTCTGTTACTATTGTATAAGAATGCTTGTGATTTTTGCACATTAATTTTGTATCCTGAGACTTTGCTGAAGTTGCTTACCAGCTTAAGGAGATTTTGGGCTGAGACAATGGAGTTTTCTAAATATACAATCATGTCATCTGCAAACAGGGACAATTTGACTTCTTCTTTTCCTAACTGAATACCCTTGATTTCTTTCTCTTGCCTGATTGCCCTAGCCAGAACTTCCAACACTATGTTGAATAGGAGTGGTGAGAGAGGGCATCCCTGTCTTGTGCCAGTTTTCAAAGGCAATTTTTCCAGTTTTTGCCCATTCAGTATGATATTGGCTGTGGGTTTGTCATAAATAGCTTATTGTTTTGAGGTACGTTCCATCTATATCGAATTTATTGAGCGTTTTTAGCATGAAGGGCTGTTGAATTTTGTCAAAAGCCTTTTCTGCGTCTCTTGAGATAATCATGTGGTTCTTGTCTTTGGTTCCGTTTATATGCTGGATTATGGATGGATTCATCCCAGGGATGAATCCCACTTGATCATGGTGGATAAGCTTTTTGATGTGCTGCTGAATCCGGTTTGCCAGTATTTTATTGAGGATTTTTGCATCGATGTTCATCAGGGATATTGGTCTAAAATTCTCTTTTATTGTTGTGTCTCTGCCAGGCTTTGGTATCAGGATGATGTTGGCCTCATAAAATGAGTTAGGGAGGATTCCCTCTTTTTCTATTGATTGGAATAGTTTCAGAAGGAATGGTACCAGCTCCTCCTTGTACCTCTGGTAGAATTCAGCTGTGAATCGATCTGGTCCTGGACTTTTTTTGGTTGGTAGGCTATTAATTATTGACTCAATTTCAGAGCCTGCTATTGGTCTATTTAGGGATTCAACTTCTTCCTGGTTTAGTCTTGGAAGAGTGTAAGTGTCCAGGAAATTATCCATTTCTTCTAGATTTTCTAGTTGATTTGCATAGAGGTGTTTATAGTATTCTCTGATGGTAGTTTGTATTTCTGTGGGGTCAGTGGTGATATCCCCTTTACCATTTTTAATTGCGTCTATTTGATTCTTCTCTCTTTTCTTCTGTATTCGTCTTGCTAGCGGTCTATCAATTTTGTTGATTTTTTCGAAAAACCAACTCCTGGATTCATTGATTTTTTGGAGGGTTTTTTGTGTCTCTATCTCCTTCAGTTCTGCTCTGATCTTAGTTATTTCTTGCCTTCTGCTAGCTTTTGAATGTGTTTTCTCTTGCTTCTCTAGTTCTTTTAACTGTGATATTAGAGTGTCAATTTTAGAGCTTTCCTGCGTTCTCTTGTGGGCATTTATTGCTATAAATTTCCCTCTACACACTGCTTTAAATGTGTCCCAGAGATTCTGGTATGTTGTATCTTTGTTCTCACTGGTTTCAAAGAACATCTTTATTTCTGCCTTCATTTCGTTATGTACCCAGTAGTCCTTCAGGAGCAGGTTGTTCAGTTTCCATGTATTTGAGCAGTTTTGATTGAGTTTCTTAGTCCTGAGTTCTAGTTTGATTGCACTGTGGTCTGAGAGACAGTTTGATATAATTTCTGTTCTTGTACATTTGCTGAGGAGTGCTTTACTTCCAATTATGGGGTCAATTTTGGAATAAGTGTGATGTGGTGCTGAGAAGAATGTATATTCTATTGATTTGGGGTGGAGTGTTCTGTAGATGTCTACTAGGTCCACTTGGTGCAGAGTTGAGTTCAATTCCTGGATATCCTTGTTAACTTTCTGTCTCGTTGATCTCTCTAATGTTGACAGTGGGGTGTTGAATTCTCCCATTATTATTGTATGGGAGTCTAAGTCT
This sequence comes from Piliocolobus tephrosceles, assembly GCF_002776525.5. Classification (NCBI taxonomy): domain Eukaryota; kingdom Metazoa; phylum Chordata; class Mammalia; order Primates; family Cercopithecidae; genus Piliocolobus; species Piliocolobus tephrosceles. The sequence continues at coordinate 81,724,554 of NC_045441.1, read as the reverse complement.
CTTTGTAAGTCTCTAAGGACTTGCTTTATGAATCTGGGTCCTCCTGTATTGGGTGCATATATATTTAGGGTAGTTAGCTCTTCCTGTTGAATTGATCCCTTTACCATTATGTAGTGGCCCTTTTGTCTCTTTTGATCTTTGAGGGTTTAAAGTCTGTTTTATCAGAGACTAGTATTGCAACCCCTGCTTTTTTTTTGTTCTCCATTTGCTTGGTAGATCTTCCTCCATCCCTTTATTTTGAGCCTATGTGTGTCTCTGCATGTGAGATGGGTCTCCTGAATACAGCAAAGTGATGGGTCTTGACTCTTTATCCAGTTTGCCAGTCTGTGTCTTTTAATTAGACCATTTAGTCCATTTACATTTGAGGTTAATATTGTTATGTGTGAACTTGATCCTGTCATTATGATATTAACTGGTTATTTTGCTCGTTAGTTGATGCAGTTTCTTCCTAGCATCGATGGTCTTTACATTTTGGCACGTCTTTGCAATGGCTGGTACCGGTTGTTCCTTTCCATGTTTAGTGCTTCCTCAAGGGTCTCTTGTAAGGCAGGCCTAGTGCTGACAAAATCTCTAAGCATTTGCTTATCTGTAAAGGATTTTATTTTTCCTTCACTTTTGAAACTTAGTTTGGCTGCATATGAAATTCTGGGTTGAAAATTCTTTTCTTTAAGAATGTTGAATATTGCCCCCACTGTCTTCTGGCTTATAGAGTTTCTGCTGAGAGATCTTCTGTTAGTCTGATCAGCTTCCCTTTGTGGGAAACCCCACCTTTCTCTCTGGCTGACCTTAACATTTTTTCCTTCATTTCAACTTTGGTGAATCTGACAATTATGTGTCTTGGAGTTGCTCTTCTCGAGGAGTATCTTTGTGGCGTTCTCTGTATTTCCTGAATTTGAACGTTGGCCTGCCTTACCAGGTTGGGGACGTTCTCCTGGATGATATCCTGAAGAGTGTTTTCCAACTTGGTTCCATTTTCCCCCTCACTTTCAGGCACCCCAATCAGACGTAGATTTGGTCTTTTCACATGATCCCATACTTCTTGCAGGCTTTGTTCATTTCTTTTTCCTCTTTTTTCTTTAGACTTCTCTTCTCACTTCATTTCATTCATTTGATCCTCAATCGCTGATACTCTTTCTTCCAGTTGATCGAGTTGGTTACTGAAGCTTGTGCATTTGTCACATATTTCTCGTGTCATGGTTTTTATCTCTGTCAGTTCGTTTATGGCCTTCTCTGCATTGGTTATTCTAGTTATCCATTCTTCCGTTCTTTTTTCAAGATTTTTAGTTTCTTTGCGCTGGGTACGTAATTCCTCCTTTAGCTCTGAGAAGTTTGATGGACTGAAACCTTCTTCTCTCAACTCATCAAAGTCATTCTCCGTCCAGCTTTGATCCATTGCTCGCAATGAGCTGCGTTCCTTTAGAGGGGGAGATGCGCTCTTATTTTTTGAATTTCCAGCTTTTCTGACCTGCTTTTTCCAAATCTTTGTGGTTTTAACTGCCTTTGGTCTTGACGTACTGATTGGGTTTTGGTGTGGGTGTCCTTCGTCCTTCCTGTTTGTTAGTTTTCCTTCTAACAGTCAGGACCCTCAGCTGTAGGTCTGTTGGAGATTGCTTGAGGTCTACTCCAGACCCTGTTTGCCTGGGTATCAGCAGCAGAGGCTGCAGAAGATAGAATATTGCCTAACAGCGAGTGTACCTGTCTGATTCTTCCTTTGGAAGCTTTGTCTCAGGGGTGTACCTGTGAGGTGTGGAGTGTTGGTCTGCCCCTAGTGGGGGATGTCTACCAGTTAGGCTACTCATGGGTCAGGGACCCACTTGAGCAGGCAGTCTGTCCGTTCTCAATCTCACCCTCCATGTTGGGAGATCCACTGCTCTCTTCAAAGCTGTCAGACAGGGTCGTTTGCGTCTACAGAGGTTTCTGCTGCTTTTTTTGTTCGTTTGTTTAGCTGTGCTCTGTCCCCAGAGGTGGAGTCTACAGAGACAGGCAGGCCTCCTTGAGCTGCTGTGAGCTCCACCCAGTTCGAGCTTCCCAGTGGCTTTGTTTACCCACTTAAGCCTCAGCAATGGCAGGCGCCCCTCCCCCAGCCTCGCTGCTGCCTTGCCATTACATCGCAGACTGCTGTGCTAGCAATGAGGGAGGCTCCTCGGGCATGGGACCCTCCCGGCCAGGTGTGGGATATAATCTCCAGGTGTGCCGTTTGCTAAGACCCTTGGTAAAGCACAGTATTGGGGTGGGAGTTACCCAATTTTCCAGGTGTTGTGTGCCTCAGTTCCCCTGGCTATAAAAAGGGATTCCCTTCCTCCTTGCACTTCTCAGGTGAGGCTATGCCTCGCCCTGCTTCAGTTCTTGCTGGTCAGGCTGCAGCAGCTGACCAGCACTGATTGCCCCGCACTCCCTAGTGAGATGAACCCGGTACCTCAGTTGAAAATGCAGAAATCACCCATCTTCTGTGTCGTTCATGCTGGGAGCAATCTTTTCTACTATTCCACTCCAGAAATTAAGGATCTCTGGTAGCAGACAATAATCACAATCTTCTGTTCTTAATTTAGGACAATGTCAAAAAACTTTCCATATATCTATATCAATATTATTTTATTTTATTTTTTGAGAAGGAGTTTCACTGTTGTTGCCCAGGCAACAAGATTTTGCCATGGCACAATCTCAACTCACCACAACCTCTACCTCCTGGGTTCAAGTGATTCTCCTGCCTTAGCCTCCAGAGTAGCTGGGATTACAGGCATGCGCTACCATGCCTGGCTAATTTTGCATTTTTAGTAGAGACAGGGTTTCTCCGTGTTGGTCAGGCTTGTCTCGAACTCCCAACCTCAGGTGATCCACTCGCCTCAACCTTCCAAAGTGCTGGGATTACAGGCGTGAGCCACCATGCCCGGTTCCCTTATACTTTAGATACATAGATAGATAGATAGATAGATAGATAGATAGATAGATAGATAGATAATGTTTGTATATTTTGCAAATGTGTGTATGTGTGTGTTTGTATATATAAATACAAAACATACATATGTGGAAATGTACTTGTAGATAGGAGAAGCAAGAGAGCAAACATGATTTATGAACAAAAGGAGCTTTATACATGGGATTTGTAGACTCATATTGTCCCCTTCCTCATTGCGGATATTGAGATTAACTCCAGGAAAGGGCATGAGAACCTTCCTTAAGAACAATAATTGCGAATCTGTTACCATCATCTTTCCTGCCTATCAGGAGTCTTTATATGTTACTGTCAAGGGATGCTCAAGAGACAGAAACCATAACTCAAACTGGCTTAAGCAAAAGGTGAATTTATTGACTTGGATAGTGGTAATGGAACAACCTGACTCCAGGCACGATCTGATCCAGTGTCCAGATGGATCACCAGAACCTGTTTCTTTTTCTGAAGCAACTCCATTTTCATGCTGGCTCTCTCTTTATGAGGTGGAGTTTTCTGAGAAGCAGATGCCAAGACAGGATTAGATATGGTTATGGTTTGGGTCTCCATGTATCAGTGCAACTCAGGCCCTGTGTCCAGTAATTTTTAAAATGTTAGGTATTCCACTTTTCCTAGTGTACAGACCCCTTGGTAAGTGGTGGTAATTTCCTTTGGGGAAGCACTGGGAGAATTATAATATATATTTGTAGCAATGTTGCAGAGTCCCTTCTAGGAACCTGGTCACCTCTTCATTCAATGGGTCTGGATCTGCAAATTAACTAAAGTTTGGGAAGTGAGTGATGTGTTTTGGCTGTATCCCCACCTAAATCTCATCTTGACTTGTAGCTCCCATAATCCCCACATGTTGTGGGAGGGACCCAGTGGGAGGTAATTAAATCATGTGGTGGTTATCCCAATGCTGCTGTTCTCATGATATTGAGTAAGTTATCACAAGATCTGATGATTTTATAAAGGGCTTTTCCTTCTTTGCTCAGCATTTCTTCCTGCTGCCATGTGAAGAAGAACATATTTGCTTCCGCTTCTGCCATGCCTGGAAGTTTCCTGAGGCTTCCTCAGCCATATGGAACTGTGAGTCAATTAAACCACTTTCCTTTATAAATTACCCTTTCTCAGATATGTCCTTATAGCAGGGTGAGAATGGACTAATATAGTAAATTGGTACCGGGTAGTAATGTACTCCTGTAAAGATACCTGAAAATGTGAAAGTGACTTTGGAACTAGGTAACAGGCAGAGGTTGGAACAGTTTGGAGGCTTAGAAGAAGAGAGGAAGATGTGGGAAAGTTTGGAACTTCCTAGAGACTTGTTGAATGCCTTTGACCAAAATGCTGATAGTCATATGGACAATGAAGTCCAGACTGAGGGGGTCTCAGATGGAGATGAGGAACTTGTTGGGAACTGGCATAAAGGTGACTCTTGCTATGTTTTAGCAAAGAGACTCTTGGCATTTTGCCCCTGCCTTAGAGATCTGTGGAATTTTAACTTGAGAGAAATAATTTAGAGTATCCAGTAGAAGAAATTTCTAAGCAGCAAAGCATTCAGGATGTGTCTTGGGTGCTGTTAAATGCATTCAGTTTTATGTATTCACAAAGATATGGTTTGGAATTGAAACTTATGTATAAAAGGGAAGCAGAGCATGAAAGTTCAGAATATTTGCAGCCTGACAATGTGATAGAAAAGAAAAACCCATGTTCTTTCAGAGGAGAAATTCAAGCTGGCTGCAGAAATTTGCATAAGTAATGAGGAGCCAAATGTTGATCACCAAGATGATGGGGGGCATGTCTCCAGCACATATCAGATGTCTTCATGGCAGCCCCTCCCATCACAGGCCCAGAGGCCTAGGAGGAAAAAGTGGCTTTGTTGGCTAGGCCCACAGTCTTGCTGCTTTGTGCAGTCTAGAGACACAGTGCCTGCATCCCAGCTGTGGCTAAAAGGGGCCAACATAGAACTCAGGCTGTTGCTTCAGAGGATGCAAGCCCCAAGCCTTGGCAGCTCCCACATGGTGTTGGGCCTGTGGGTGCACAGAAATCAAGAATTCAGGGTTGGAACCTCAGCCTAGATGTAGGAGGATGTATGTTAATCCCTGGATGTCCAGGAAGAAGTTTGCACAGAGGTGGAGCCCTCATGGAGAACCTCTGCTAGGCCAGTGCAGAAGTGAAATGTGCAGTCAGAGCCCCCACACAGAGTCCCCACTAGGGCACTGCCTAGTGGAGCTGCAAGAAAAGGGTGGCCATCTTCCAGACCCCAGAATGGTAGCTCCACCAACAACTTGCATCATGCACCTGGAATAGCTGCAGACACTCAACATCAACCCATGAAGGCAACCAAGAAGGGGGCTGTACCCTGCAAAGCCACAGGGGTGGAGCTGCCCAAGGCTGTGGGAGCCCACCTCTTGCATTAGCATGATCTGGTTGTGAGACATAGAGTCAAAGGAGATCATTTGGTGCTTTAAGATTTGACTGCCCTGCTGGATTTCAGACTTGCATGGGCCTGTAGCCCCTTCGTGTTGGCTAATTTCTCCCATTTGGAACTGGTGTATTTACCCAATATCCATATTCCCATTGTATCTAAGAAGTAACTAACTTTCTTTTGATTTTACAGGCTCATAGACAGAAGTGACTTGGCTTGTCTCAGATGAGACTTTGGACTTGGACTTTTGAGTTAATGCTGAAATGAGTTAAGACTTCGGGTGACAGTTGGGAAGGGATAAATGTGTTTTGAAATGTGAGGACATGAGATTTGGAAGGGTTCAGGGGCAGAATGATATGCTTTGGCTGTGTCCCACTGAAATCTCGTCTTGAATTGTTGTTCACATAATCCCCACATGTCATGGGAGGGACCTGGTGGGAGGTGATTGAGTCATGGGGCTGGTTACCCCCATGCTGCTATTCTTGTGATAGTGAGTGAGTTCTCATGAGATCTGATGGTTTTATAGGGGCTTTTCCCTCTTAGTTTGGCACTTCTCCTTCCTGCCACCATGTGAAGCAGGATGTGTTTGCTTTCCCTTCTGCCATGATTGTAAGTTTCCTGAGGCCTCCCCATCCATGCTGAACTGTAAATCAATTAAACCTTTCCTTTATAAATTACCGAGTCTTCTATATGTCCTTATAGCAGTGTGAGAATGGACTAATACAGTGAGCAAGGGATCATGACTGTTCATTGGGGTCTTTGTCATCAGCTTCCTACTCCTCCATCATTGCCCTTTTCTGGTTGTGGATGTTAAACATCTCCCTTGCTGGCTACTCCCCTGTTTTGCCCCTAGAGATGCCATGATCTCTTAACCATCTCTATACCTTGCTGTAGGCCAGGCTTCCATTGACCACCCCTCTGATCTTGGTGGTTGTGAGATTCTGGCTTCTTTCGTTTACGTGCCATGACCTGATCAGTATTACTTTGGAGGCCCCAGTATTCCCATTGGATATTAACAATTGCAGCTCTGTGACTGCCTCTATTGTCAGTCTTGGCCTGCAGAAGAAAGCTACTGAACTTCTCAGTGATGCAAGTGCCCTTCTTACCAGCACATTCCTGATTTCCTTGGTGAATGGTGTTTCCTCTGAACATAGTTATCTTGTAATTTTTCTGACCTCATATAATATAGCTACTCCAGCAAGCCTACTTCTCCTTCTCAGCCTTTTTATTCCTTCCTCTTCCTCCTGCCTAGGCAACTTAGGCATTTCTACTTTGCTCAGTGTTGGATCACTTTCTTAGGCTTCTAAGAGCCATTCTAACAATGAGTTAGCACTGTCCCCTGGGTATTACCAGGCCATTAAATTTCATGTCCTACAAAATCACTTCCAAGTCAAAGAAACCTTGCTTGTTCAGTTTCATATTCTAGCCCCCTGTTCAAACACCCTCCAAATTCAGTATTGATGGCCCTCATTGGCTAGTTATACCTTGGAATATAATTTCTTTCCTCCCTTATTAGGCTCAGCATGTCCCCCACTGGATTTAACCCTAGTTATTGGCCTAGCAGCCAAGAGAAGAGGTAGGGGTTCTGAGAGGACACCTATTAAGATACACTTACTGCGTTTTCCAGCAGAAGGGTTGGCCACCCCTCCACCCCTACAAGTTCTTAGATTCCTGGAGGATCTGCAGAGTCAACATTAGCAGTATCCGTCCATTCACCAAGGCCATCAGGAATGTGCTGGTAAGAAGGGCACCAAATCACTAAAAAATTCAGCAGCTCCCCTCTGCAAGCCAAAACTGACAGTAGAGGCAGTCACAGAGCTGAACTCATTAACATCCATGGGGACAGCGGGGTTCTCAAAGTAATAGGGTAATAATGTTTCACCACAGAAGCTGTTTCAGGATTCCAAGTTTTCCCAACCCAAGCTCTTACCTTTAGCATACAGACCTGCCTGGCTGGTATAATCTAAGTGCCTCTGGAGCTCTGTAACTGTCATATCCTCAATCTGCTGGTAGCTTTCTCCACTCTTCCACTACTGGAGATAAGGACTGCCAAAGATACCTTCTAGCTTTCATACTTAACCTTTAACTGCCAATCAAAGGCATGTGGTTTCTCATTGTCCCTCTGCAAGGCATCAGTACTACTCTGTAACCAACCAACTCTGTTGTCCTGGCAGGCACTGTCCCCCTATATCTTTCAAATGCTTCAATTATTACACTAGCCAGGGGATTCCCAATTACCAGTTTGTTTTCCTAGGTAGAAAACATTTCATCACCATGAAGTCTTTAACAATGCAGCTGCCATCTCTTCCTAGGAGCTATCCATACTCCACATACTGCTCAATATGGTATCTTCTTTGTCCATTGGAGAGAAAGTAAACAAATCTCAAAATTTTATCTTACCACTGGTTCTGTCAGAACACTCAGTAGCATTTGTATTAGCTCAAGTCCTTCAAGATCTGCTAAGATGGGATTAGAAGTCCAAGAGTTTTACTTGGGAAACAAACAAAAAAAAAAAAAAACAAAGGGGAGGCCAGGCACAGTAGCTCACACCTGTAATCCCAGCACTTTGGGAGGCCAAGGTGGGTGGATCACCTGAGGTCAGGAGTTTGAGACCAGCCTGACCAACATGGAGAAACCCTGTCTCTACTAAAAAAAAAAAATACAGAATTAGCCAGGCGTGGGGGCACATGCCTGTAATCCCAGCTATTCAGGAGGCTGGGAGAGGAGAATTGCTTGAACCCAGGAGGTGGAGGTTGCGGTGAGCTGAGATCATGCCATTGCACTCCAGCCTGGGCAGCAAGAGAGAGCAAAACTCCATCTTAAAAAAAAAGAAAGTAAAAAATAAGAGGGAAGGAGCTAGTGCAGGTAAGAACCTTCAAACAGCAATGCAGGTCTGACACTGGTGAAGAAGAGAGAAGAAAAGAGGAAGGAGAATTTGGTTGGTAGAGTTCCAAAGTGCAGCACAGTTCTAAGAAAGTTTCAACCACCTTGATGGGGAATTTTCCAGCCAAGATCTCCCACTAAAAGTATCCCATATTAGTATCCCTTCTATGTTTAGTCTTGGCTGAAAGTAGCTTTTAGGAAGCATGACCTTGGGATGAATATGGTGGATACATCTGAGGGACAGCAGCTGAGTCCATCAGTCACTTTTACTTTGATATGGGCATTTTTATGGCCATATTCCACATAGTCTTTTTCTTTTTATCATTATTATCATTGTCAGACAGGGTCTTGTTCTATTGCCTAGGCTGGGGTATAGTGGTGCAATCTCCGTTCACTGCAACTTCTGCCTCCTGGGCTCAAGTGATCCTTGTACCTCAGCCTCATGAGTAGCTGGGACTCTAGGTGCACACCACCATGCTGGCTAACTTTTTGTATTTTTTTTGTAGAGACAGGGTTTCACAATGTTGCTCAGGCTGGTCTTGAACTCCTGGATTCAAGCAATCTGCCTGCCTTAGCCTCCCAAAGAGCTAGGATTATAGGCGTAAGCCAACGTGCCTGGTTCCCACATAGACTTATGATGGCTTTTAGCAGTTACACAGAATAACTCCTTCCAAGTTTGAATCCAGAGGAAGACAGGCATCTTTATCCTAGCATTCCTAGCAAAAGCTCTGAGATTGACTTGGATTAGACCAGCCTAGGTCATGTGCCCACTCCTGCGCCAGGCATGGTGGCCAGGGAAGTATTATGACCTGCTTTGCTCAGATGTAGTTTTCATGTCCTACTTCCAAGGTAGGAGTTGGAACTCCACCCACACTGTGAGAACTGAGAGGCAGTGAGGGGCAGGTCTCCAAGAAACAATATGCACATAGAATATATGTATTTTTCATTTTAATGGCTGCTGCAAGGTTGCTTTCTCAAGACACTGTAACAATGTACAGTTCCACCAAAAAGTATAATAGTACCTTTTCCCCCACAACTTCACCAATGATATCTTCGTTTTCTTTATAAATGCTTGCCTACCTGATGTTTACATTATTAGTTTTAATTTATAATTTCCTAGTTCCTAGTACTAGTGTTTCTAAACAATTTTTTTCATGTATTCATTGGCTACTTGGATTTGTTTTTCTGTCAATGGATTCTCCACATCTCTTGTCCATTTTCCTATTGTTTATCTTTTGTCCTTTTTTTTTGTCAGTTTATAAAAGCACTTTTTTATATTATAGCTAATAACCCTCTGTCTGTCAGCTGCATTGCAAATGGGTAAAGAAAAAGTAGCCTGGAACTCTGCAGATCTCCTCCTCCTCCATCTTTATTGTCCATACTCGACCCATAGTCCTCAGGATGAGTTGAGATCAATATGCCAGGAATACTATGGGAAAACTCCATCTTTTGTTTTTTTAAAAATTTTTTAAAATAATTTTTTTAGAGACAAGGTCTTGCTCTGCTGCCTAGACTGGAGTGTGCTGATGCAATCATAGCTCACTGCAGCCTCGAACGTCTTGGCTCAAGCGATCTTCCCACCTCATAATTTTTTTTTTTTTTTTTTTTTTTGAGACGGAGTCTAGCTCTGTCGCCCAGGCTGGGGTGCAGTGGCCGGATCTCAGCTCACTGCAAGCTCTGCCTCCCGGGTTTACGCCATTCTCCTGCCTCAGCCTCCCGAGTAGCTGGGACTACAGGCACCCACCATCTCGCCCGGCTAGTTTTTTGTATTTTTTAGTAGAGATGGGGTTTCACCGTGTTAGCCAGGATGGTCTCGATCTCCTGACCTCGTGATCCGCCCGTCTCGGCCTCCCAAAGTGCTGGGATTACAGGCTTGAGCCACCGCGCCCGGCCCCCACCTCATCATTTTTGAAAAACAGAACAAGATAATTCCTGGTCAAGGACAAGTTTTCATCACCCCCCTCTACCCCTCCCCCACCACACACACTGGGGCAAGATTGCTGAAATTTCAGTCATTCTGGAATCACCTCCCCAAGTTTTGCCATATCCTTTAAGTTGTGTACTATTTGTATTTATGAAAATTGTCCTTTTTTGCACAGATTTATTTTAAAAGTATATATTGTTGCTATTACATCATTGTAACTACTGGTTATATTTTTCCAATACGCATTAAAATAAATTCATAACTATGAAAATAAAAGACATTTATGCACTACCCAAAACATAACCTTCAGGAAACTGCATTAGAGCACATCAACAGGATCACCAGGCTAGTTAAGGACAAAACCAAGGGTTTACAGAGCTGTGAGTTTCACGGCCTCACCACTCATTGATCGCACAACCACTCCCATGGAATGCGGTGGGTGATAGGTTCATTTACATCAGAGAAAAGGCAGCATGGAAGAGTGCAACCGCTGTACACATATTCACGTAGTGGAAATTAGAATAAGGTCTTTCTCCAAAAAACAACAATGTAGTAGGGAAAAGTGTTGATTTGGGGGAAATAGACCTCAGTCAAGTCCAGTGGACTGACTGTACATGGTATTCAGCGCCCAGGAAGCTGGACTCAGTGCCGACCAGGATTGCACTACGAACATTCCACATTCTGTCTAGAACATCAGGGATTCTAAGGTTCTGCTGATTATGCTGGTATCCAGGGCTTACAAGTCGCAGCCTCAGGACCCGGGGCTGTGGTAGGTCACAGTCCCTGAGCGGGTCTCAGTGTCCAACACTGTAGCTGGTGCCTGCCAGGTTCCCAGTGGCTGGGGTCACCAGGTCTGAAGAGAGATGTGCTGGCTGCGGGCATGGGGCCAGATCCTCCTGCCAGTTTTTCTCTCCCTCTTTCTTATCCAATTGCTTATCAGCTTCTCAGAGAATGGTTTTTTCCACAGCCCCAGGAACAATCAGAAACCAAGAGATAAGACTGAAGAGGGTGAGTGATCCAGAGTCCTGAGGCGGGTGCCCCATATGCTCCAGCGTAGTTTTTCCTTTTAATTGTGCCATCCTGGTGCACTGGAATTTTCATCTCAAAAGTTGTCATTTGGTGTTGGTGGGAAGACATTTTAAAGGCTCTAGATGGTTTTGGCGAAACTCGGTTAAATTGGACTCGGATTAATTTGGTTTATCTGAAATATGAAAGGAGGATTCAAACAGTTTTAAATTTGAGGAAAAGCATGGTTTCTCCCTCATCACTTTTTGCATGACCTATGGCATATAAGCTTTTTGTTGTGATTAAGTCGTTGGGTTTTGTTCTAATCAAACCCACTCAATGGTCATAGTTCCTTTTTCTTCAGTTTTTAAAGATCTTAGTTAATAAAATGCTTTATTTGTTCTTTTTCATAAAAAAAAAAACAAATTACTTCAGTTTGGAGGCATCTCTTGGTTTCCCTTTCCAATTGAAAAAAATTTGAAATGTTAAAAGTCATGCTGAGTTAAATTCATGAACCTGGAAATAAGGTTTTTAGTATCCTAAATTGGAACCCTATAGACAAAATAAGAGACAGAATTTGAATTACTTGGAAAGTGTCCTGTAAAGCCAAGATTGCCATTTTTACAAAGACTATGAGACAGAATAATTACTGCTGTCTGGTTTCCAGAGTAGAAAAGAATGTTAGTATCTGTAAGTAAATCAGTCTTCCTTACTAAAACCAAACCCACAGTTCTCAGCTTTGCACTGAAATAACAATCTCCTTTGAGGGGGTAGGGTTGGAGGGATGCTGAATTAAAATACCTAGCTTGTTTTCTTTGGTTTCATCTTTCCCATAGATTTCTCTTTTTTAACCTCTTGGTCACCCCTATACGTACTCTAAGAGAAATAGTGTTCCAGTGCCATCCTGGCCCCTTCTCCCAACAAACAGCACCTAAAAGCATAGGTCCAAACATAGAAACAAATTATTCATTTTGTTCCCTAGCAAACTTGGACTCATACTGGAAATTTTTCACAAGACTTTATCAAAATACTGATAAAGAACAAAAAAAAAGAAAAAAAAGCAAACAAATAAAATAAATAAAAAAACACAGATAAGATAATCTCCAAAGATGGAAGTTTCTGTTGCTAGCTAACTCACTTCTAGGGCTGGCCAGCTGGAGTTCATGTTTCTAAGGAAACAGCTTGCCTGCCAAGGGCCTCCCCTGAATGCTTGCATCTTAGTCTCGGGCCAGTTCCCCTTAGTGCTTGCATTTAATCTTCCCATCTAACAAGGATATGGTTTCTTAGACATCATGACACTTTTCACTTCCAAAACTGAGAAGGGGCTTCTAAGTCTTCACGAGATGCTCATCTATGTCCCAGATTATGCCCTGAGTGACAGGCAACAGACAGGACTTTGTGAAGGATCGCACATCAAGTGAGACCTCCCGCTAAGCAGGTTGTTTTGATCCCCAGGGCTTCTAACTCTGATGTTCATTTACATTTGAGAGCTTAGTAATCAATATTTCAAGAAATTATAGTAAGCACTTGATGCAACTTTAGGTTAATCTTCTAGAGTCTAATGAATGGATTAAAAAATGTACTGAAACCTAGATAATTTTATTCACTAGAAGTAACCAGAAAACAAAGGGGCATAGCGCAAAAAATAAGTGGCAACTAAGGAAAGAACTGGAAGATTCTGGATCAGAACAGAATAGCACAGCATGGCAAGACTCCAAACGTTACCACCCTCTCTTAGAGGTAACTAATGAGTCACTATAATACAAGAAATTTTATTGATTCTCCCAAATCTGGAGAGAAACAAGTTAAGTGGGTATCCTATTCTTTATCTTATTCTGAAGATGAGAAGGGGAAATGGCTACTGAAGAGAAATAAGTGGAATGAGGACCTGAAGAGAGAGGGCCTGACTCTCTGATGGAAACTCAGGTTCCTGAGTTATAAGCTGGATTTGAGGGCAGATCAAGTGTCCAAAGAAACCCTTTCATGGAAATGGGAAACACCTCTGATAGGCTTTAGCAAACCTTGGCATTGAAAAACGACAAACCTCAAAAGAGAGAGCAGAGTCAGACATTCTAACAAAGCCTGGCACAGCCTCATTTGAGTTCTCCCCCCTGTCTAATGCTGGAAACAATGGGGTGAATAGAACCTAAAATGCCATAAAACTGTAGCTTCTTGAAAAAAAATCTCAAGGATCGTGGTAAGGTGGTTAAGATCTCACCTACACTGTATCAGAACAAATGGAAGGTCTGAACAGAGCTATGTAATCATTAATAGAATGAAAACAATAGAGCAACTGCACAGCAAAATAAAGAAATAAAGGACTATATGACAGCATGCAAACACACACACACACACACACACACACACACACGCCCCCCAAATAATCTACCCTAGAAGAGAACACAACTCAAGAAACATGAAAATTTCCCACAAATGCTTTGAGCTAGAGAACAATCAAACAAGAAATATTCAGTGAAACAAGCCTCGAAGTCGATAGCAAGATATCAGAATGAAATTAAAAGGCAGACAGCTCCAAGGAAATAAACTGAAGGTCAAATAATTTGAATATAAGGCAAGGCTTCTGAGTTTTCTCTCTTCATTTGTTTATTTCTGCTAATGGTGAACTCACCAAGAATATTTGTCACATACTGTAAGCTTACTGTAGTGGTTTCTGGTAGCTGCCTCATTCCTCTGTCCTCTAGCCTAGGGGGTGCTGTTATCTGGGAGGAGCTTTCTTTCACCTAGTAAGCTTCTCAGCCTCTTTCATCATCTGCATACCCAACCTCGGTACTAAGTTCCCAGTGTTATGTATACGCAAAGTGATTTCTGTTTTCCTGGTTGGATCCTAACTTCATATAGCCATCTTTAAGACAAAAAGTGCTTTCAAATTTTGACCAGCAAGCAGGTATTAGGAGGATTAGAGCATTGACACTAAGATTTAAATGCTGATGGGGAACCAGGAGAGAAACCTGGTATACCACTTCTGGCTGAGGTAAAGGAAGGGTGAGATAATAAAAATCTCATATGGGTTGAAGGGGAATCTGAAAACATTAGGAACTTGTGACTCACTTTCTAGAGTTTACTCTGAATCCACTGGTCTCACAGATAACATGAGGCTAACATGGCTCCCAAACAGTAGGTAATAGTAGCAGGAAGAAGTATCTTAGCAAATGGACTCAAGGACTGCATGTCAGTATCCCTTGGACATAAGAATTTTATAGGGAAAAGAGTAGAGAGCCCTAAAATTCCCAATATAGTGGCTGGGGTACAGGCAAGGCAGCTCTTGCAAGAGGTGGCAAAATTGAAGAGGGAAAGGTCTTTCCCAGAGAATACTGGACCTCATGTCTAGAAACCACAGCAGGACCACAGATACTAGACATGACACTCCCTAAGAAGTGGACAGGTGAGATTCACACAGTGAGGCTAGTAAGGAAGGAGGAGGGGACTCAGTCCAGTCACACCCTAGTACCAGGGCAACACATAGCCTTTGCTCCCAGAAAAGTATAGCATCCCCAAGGGAAAGGGGGAAGGAGCAAACCCTACATTTAGCTAAACGTTTATTCAAAGGAGGATGAATTAATTGACTGAGATTGCAAGTTTATGGTTTTCTGCCACTAGCAGAAATGGGGGATTTGACATTATGCTGAATTGTGATGTAAAACTGAATTCTGATATTGAGAGACCTAGATCAAATCCCACCTCTTCTATGATGCCTTCCTTTAGTCCACCTAATCTGAGTGAATAGTTGCTCCTATACTTAGCTGCACCTCTCTGACAGTACTTGTTTCACCAGAGAGGCAGAAGAACACAGTTATCACAGGCAGCAGTTCACACTGGCTGGACTCTCCTCCCAGCTCTGTTGCTTACTAGTCCCATGCTTTCTGTGTCACAATTTCCTTATCAGTAAAATAAGAATAAAATAGTATCTTCTGTAAATGGTTGTTGTGAGGATCAAATGAGTTAATCTATGTTATGCACTCAGAACATTTTCTAGTACATGGTAAGTTTTCAATAAACATTATGCAGTCATGTGTTGCTTAATGACAGAGGGGTATCCTGAGAAATGCATAGTTAGGCAATTTCATCATTGTGTGGATGTCATAGAGTGTACTTACACAAACCTCGATAGTATAGCCTACTGTACACCTAGGCTAGATTAGCCTATTGCTCCTAGGCTGCAAACCTATACAGCATGTTACTATGCTGAATACTGCAGGCAATTGTAACACAATGGTAAGTATTTGTGTATCTAAACTTACCTAAACATAGAAATGGAATAGTAAAAATATACAGTATTATAATCTGAAGGGATCACCATCCTATATGCAGTCTGTTGACCAAGATAATGTTATGCAGCACATGACTAAATATACAGATAGAGACATATATTATGACAGTGCTGGAAAACAAGATGAGAGCCGGAAAATGTTAAGAATCCCTGAGAAACAGAAATTGAGATCAGACTAATGGAGAAAGCCACAGCCTAAAACACACATAAGATAAGACTAATGTAAGAGTGGTTTCTGGGGTTGCTCCAAGCTCAGCAGCAGTGAATACAAAGAGCATGAGGGAGTTGTGCAGCAGCTTCCTGGGAACTGATCTTAAAGCACTATAGCTGGTTGCCTCTCCACCTTCTCAATTGTCTCAAGAAGCAGGCAGCAGAGGCAGCAGAGGCAACTGCTCCAGGTTAACAATTAATGTGAATTATTGGCCTAGAAAGGCAGGAAGAGATATACTACCAACACGCTGAACTTGGCAGCATGTCCCAATCCTCGCCCACACCACAGAGGTGGAAATAGCCTATATACATACACCTAAATCCTAACTTGATTGTACTAACACAATCAAGAATCATGAAACCCAATAAAGGAAAGAACCAATTTATTAAAACACATTTAATAGAGGGGAAAAGACACCTTGAAATTAGAAACTTCTCTTACAGAAAATGGCAAGGACTAACAAGATTCCAAAGGAAACGACTACGCTAGCAAGTACAGTGGCTTGCCACAACTCCACAGGTGCTAAAAGTAGACAGTAAGACTCAATGGATCAGTGCCGGACAGTTTATTACTCATAGCACAGCCAACAGGAGGAACGTCGGTATGGCAGCACCAAATCTCCTGCCCCCAAGTCCCATAGAGCAATGCAATGTATCCAGATTGTGCTTACGAATGCAGCCAGTTGCACTGGAGCTAAGGAACCTAGCACTAAGAGCTTATGAACTTTTATGGCAAGCAGTAAAAAGTCTAGTCCCTGGGGAGTAATTGTGACTATAGTCACACTGTGGTTGCCTTGACCTATTTAATTGACTATGTTACCAGATACAGAGTAAGTGCAAGGTCAGAGGATAATTAGGCCAAGAAGTTTGGCACACTTATCTAGGAAATCCAGAGATGCTCAGGGTCTAGGATGGATGCCTCTCCCAGCACTATGATTAGTATTCTCATGGAGATATCCATGAACAGGCTATTCTGGAAAAGATTACGAATCTTGGAAATTAAAAATATAGTAAACACAAACAGCTGAAGAGTGAATTAGCTAGCTCAATAATTGAGCCATGGAATTCTTACAGAATGCAGTACAAAAGAACAAGAGATAACCTGTAGAAAAAAGAGACAAGAGTTCATGCCAACATTAATGTAATAGGAGTTTCAGGAGGAGAGGAATGGAAGAGAGGAACTAAAGAAAAATATACAAAAAAAAATCTTTGGGCGGGACGTGGTGGCTCACGCCTATAATCCCAGCACTTTGGGGGGCCAAGGCGGGCGGATCACGAGGTCAGGAGATGGCCAACATGATGAAACCCTGTCTCTACTAAAAATGTAAAAATTAGCGAGGTGTGGTGGCACACACTTGTAGTCCCAGCTACTTGGGAGGCGGAGGCAGAAGAATTGCTTGAACCCAGGAGGCAGAGATTGCAGTGAGCTGAGATCACGCTACTGCACACTAGCCTGGTGACAGAATGAGACTCTGCCAAAAAAAAAAAAAAAAAAAAAAAGAAGAAGAAGAAAAAATATCTTTAAAGTTTTGAAAAAAATGGCGTTGAAACTAGAACATATTAACAGACTAAGCCAGCTGTGCTCTAGAAGGTATACAAAATAAAAACATTTGGACACTTGAAGAGTCAAAGAGTTTATCATTCACAGACATCTGAAAAAAATACTCAAGAATATAATCCAGTGAAATGAAAAATGAATCCAAGGGGAAAATGTGGGATTCAAGAAAGAGTAGTAAGCAAAGAAACTAGTAAAATGAAGAGTTAATTCTAAATAATTTATTGTAAGTCAACAGCAATTTAAATATGTCTAATAGTCATTAATAACTTTAATAGTAGTTAAAATTCCATCTGCTTTCTGAAATCCATATGATACAGAAATCATATGGAAGTTTAACTGCTATTAAGTAGTTAAATTATTTAATTGGGAAGTGGTATGGTGAGAAAGAGAAGAGTAAAAACATATTAGCATCTTTGTCTAGGTTGAGAATGTAGATCCTGATTAAATGATGATAGAGAAATGCATATAAAATATCTCCCCAAATTTTTAAAATAACAGCTCAGGAATAGAAATAGAATGTGTATTTTGAAGCCACTAGAGAAAATAAAGGAATAAAGAATAAATAGATGGAATAGGATATACCTTACAAATGCTCCTGAAAAAGAAAGCAAGTGTAGCAATATTATATAAAACAGAATTTAAGTAAAAGAAACCATTAAGTCAAAGAAAAAGTGATATACCATATTGACATGTAGTACAGTACACCAAGATGACATATGACAAACCTTTATTCACCTAACAACATAGTTTTCAAATAGATGTAACAGGTAAATAAAATATAAGAAGAAATGTAATATATAAAATCTTATTATTTTACATATACTCCCCATTGTTTTTTTCTCTTAGCTGTTCTTGAAAAATTTTCCCTTGCAGATAAACTTTATTTTTGTATTATTAATGTATTGCAATGCCAATAAAAAATTTTGTTTTGATATTTGGCATAATATATTTTGATGCCAGGTATGTGTAGGCATTTGAAAATATGATTCTTCACCTTTAGGGTGAAAGAATCTGGTACCTGATAATGCCATGGAGGTAGCTAGAACCTTGTTCTTTAGGAATAGAACAGAAGAAAGAACCTACTGATTCACGTAACACATAGGTCAGCTGTATCCTCATTAGTTTTCCAATAAGGGCAAAAATGAATATTAAAGAGATGGCTGGTTAGTTATACAAATGCTCAGTCTAAACCTCAACCATGGAGGTTGAGCAGGCCATTTACTGACATACTGTGTTGAGGAGGGAACTTCATCTCTTCGCTCTTCGCCAAAACTCATTTCCCATCTAATCAGGAGAAAAGCATCAGACAAATCCTAGTTGAGGGGCATTCTACAAAATATCTGAAAGGACTGAGGACAGTAGTCCTCAAAACTGTCAATATCATGAAAAACAAGGCAAGAGTGAGACATTGTTGCAGACCAGAGGAGATATGATGAATAAAGGCAATGTGGTATTCTGGATGGGATCTTGGAAAAGAAAAACGATGTTGGTGTAAAGACTGGTGAAATTCTGATAAAACCTGGAGTTTAGTTAAAAGTCAAGTGCCAGTGTTAGTTTCTCAGTTTCGATTAATGTACCATGGTAGTGTAAGGTATTAACAATAGGAGGGCCAGCGCAGTGGCTCATGCCTGTAATCCCAGCACTTTGGGAGGCCGAGGCTGGCGGATCACGAGGTCAGGAGATCAAGACCATCCTGGCTAACATGGTGAAACCCTGTCTCTACTAAAAATATAAAAAATTAGCCGGGCATGGTGGTGGGCGCCTGTAGTACCAGCTACTCGGGAGGCTGAGGCAGGAGAATGGCGTGAACCCGGGAGAGGGAGCTGGCAGTGAGTGGAGATCACGCCACTGCACTCCAGCCTGGGCGACAGAGCGACTCCGTCTCAAAAAAAAAAAAAAAAAAAATTTGGAAAACTGGATGAAGGGTATACAGAAACTCCCTGTAGAATCTTCACAGTTTTTCTGTAAATCTGAAATTATTCCAAAATAAAAACTTTAGTTTACAAAAAAGCTGTGGGAAACACGTAGAACTCTGAGAACAGTGGCCAAGTCATGAATCCTCTGTTTCCCTGCTTCTGCCTCCTGAAAGGAGCCTGAGGCCAGCTGTCCTTCACATAGCTAAGGCAGCAGAATCTTTACCATTCACCTTGCCTTTTCTTTCACTCAACTTTCCCATGGGTATTTCAAGGACACTTTCGGCTAGGAGGAAGTAACATTCAATAGGACTTAATTTAAAAACTGAACTGTAAAATTTTTTCCCCAGCCAAATCAGATCTGCATCCAATCAAACAATTTGAAATTAAATAGAAAGGTCTGACCTTTCCCACAGAGCCTGAGAACTCTGCCCCCAAAATAATAGAGAGAGCAACTTTATTGTTGCTGTATCACAAAACAACTAGTACATTAATTCCAGACCCTTTCTTTAAGGAGATGTTGCAGTAATAAAATGAGGCATTGAAATGCTTCTTTCCAAATTCATAGTTTTTATTCTAGAACTTTCAAATGTAAATCACACTGTTTGTGTTTCCGTAAAACTAGAGGAATGAAAATCCTCATTTGGGAGAAGTTTTTAAAGCTTTGTGGCAAAAAAAGATGGGAAATTAATTTTTTTTTAACTATTTAAAGGGTTAGTTAAGTAGGAATATCTTGGCAATACCATCCTGAATAACAACACTTGATATTTTAAAATACAATGGAGTTGCCAATTTGTTTTTCCTTACTGTGTTTTGGGGGTTGTTTTTCAGAACTTGGCTCATCAAAGTTGGATGATGCCATTTCATGTTTTTCCAAGAAATAGGAGAAAAGACTTAAGATTAAGAGGATTTATACAGTACTGGTGGGGGTCTAAATACATTAAAATAATGAAGTAAAATGCTGGGGCATGGATGAATATGGCTTAAAACAGGAATGACTAAGTGAAATGCACTTTTACGTAAAATTGAGCAATAAAAAGGATTTGTATTAATTTTGGACTTAATTTTTTTTCTTGTAGAATGTGCTGTAAAGAAGAGTTGTCAATTGTGCACAAAAGATAAGAAAGTAAGTTAACTTTCTTATGAGGAAATTGTTCTGGGAACGTTATAAAGTCACAATTTACAGTTGTCATTTAAAAGATATGCTAAACTTTGTTTTACACAATTTTTTAATAACAGGAATGACTCATAACAGTTATTAAGATCTATTTATGTATTTCAAACCATTCTTTGAGGATCTAGAAATAAACAATGGAGATAATTAAGTACAAACATGTACTTCCTTCTGGAAAATTATACTTCAAAAAGAAAAGAATTATTTGCTTGAAAAAAATTATACTGAAATTTTGGAATAATTTTTGCAAGTAAAGGAAAAGATATATCTTTTGAGATGTGATGACAATTTCCTTCCCACTTCTATTTCCTAAAGACTAGAAAGAATGACATACCATTCCTTAACCACAATGTAGCTGGATTCCTCTTCTTTGATGATTAAATGTCTGAAATCATTGCTCTTCACTTCAGATTTGGAAGAAAGCAGAAATGCTATAAGTTATGAGGGAAATGGCCACTTTGTGTCACAGACAGGTTTGCAGCAAGCTGCATAAAAACCACTGCAGTCTAACTTGTGTTGGATAACTGAAACACCAAAAACAGAAGCTTGAAGTCACTACTTAGAAAAGGGCACACTCTAGTAGTTGCTGTCTCTCATAGTGATCTGGATATACACCCTCTGCCCTGTCTTATCGTCCCCTAAGAAGATAAACATCTATCACTCGTCTACTTTAATGAGGACCTGGGCTTCTGGCTCATGGCGTTCTCCACCCAGTTTGTACTACCATTGCCTTACATGCTTTCCACAGCCAGCGATGACCCAGACATACTCCGTCTCAGTTAAAGAGGCCTTCCTCAACCCTGTGTAGTAAGACATCACTTCTGTGGCATCTCTGAACCCTGCACAATCTACATTGGCTTTTACATTCTCACTACCTTATACTGTACCTACTCTTTAGCCTCAACAAGACAAGAACATCCTCTAGTCCTTTAACACTCTTCTTTTCCCTTCAGTTTATTGGCCCTCTCCAATGGACTTCCTTCCCTCCTGTGAATTCTCATGGCTGTTCACCTGAATGCAATATTCTTCCAGTTTTTGTTGTTGTTAAATGTTTTATAATGGAAAATTTCATATATACCAATAAAGAAAGCAATATAATAAGGCTTTATATCCCAAAGAACCATCTTGACCAACTTTTTTCAATGTATGCTCTTCCCCGCTAAATGTATTATTTTGAAGCAAATGATGATATGGATACCGTATCATTTTACTTAAAAATATTTAAGCATATATTTCTAATTGATATTTTACCTTAAATATTACAAGTTCATCCATGATCATACCTAAAAGTTAATAATATAATCTTAATATCATCAGGCACCCAGAAAATAATAAATTTGTCTTGTTGAGTCATTTTTGTTTGTTTGTTTGAATCACATTCGTACATTGCAATTGGCTGATATATACCTTAAGTATCTTTTAATCTATATGTTCCTTCTCCCTTTTTATTTTCTTTTTTGCAACTTATTTGTTGGAGAAACTAGATTGTCCTATTTGGTTTCTCATAGTCTGGATTTTGCTGGTCACATCCCAAAAGGATTTGGATTAATTTTGGACTGAATTCCAAAAGGATTTGGATTAATTTTGGACTTTTATCATGTTCCTCTTTTCCCTGTTCTTTTGTTCTTATAAACTGATAATTAGATATAAAGGCTTTATCAGATTCTGTTTAATTTTTTGGTAGGAATGCTTCATGCTGAGAGGCCCTTCGTTAGGAGGTAGATAAGATTTATTGTCTAGCATTTGATGATATTAGCAACCAACAATGATCCTTGCCTAGATCGATTATTTCCCTAGGAGTTGTAAAAACTACTTCTACTTTGATGGCTTTGCTCTCTCTTTTTTTTTAATTTTAAATTTTATTTTTTTGTGGGTATGTAGTAGGTGTACATATTTATGGGGAACATGAGATGTTTTGATACAGGCATGCAATGCGTACACCCTCTTATTTTTAACGGCATACACCCTCGTATTTTTAATGGCACTGGACCCACATTCCACAGCTCCAATTGGTGTTCTGGTTTATATTTTCGTTTGCTATGCATCACTAGCTGATTGCTGCTTGAGCATATTTCATCAACATCTGGATGAATAAAGCTACAAAGTCACAATTTCTGGTCTCACCTGAGCCCAAATACTACCTATCACTTGCTTTTGGTTAGCGATATTGCCTAAAATTTCCCACAGCAGCAATTCCCCCATCCCATCAATATCAACAGATGCATTCATCTCCAATTTTATGGAAAAAATTGAGGCCTTAGGTGTAAACTTCATTCCCTGACTGATAACATTGCTGTCATTTTTCCCATCATTACCTGTTCTTATCCCTCCTTTTAGAGGAAGAATACCTTCTGCACTTCCCCTATACCTCTCTTTTGGATTTGAACATGTACATTTTTGAATTGTAACTCGTATCATTTAAGTTGTTTTTATGCTCACTTTCCCCTTGTTCTCAGCTCCTTAAGGACACAGTCCATGTTTTATTCATCTTTATATCTCTAACCCCTCACACATTTCCCACACATGGCAAGCATTCAATAACTATTGAATTAACTCTTGAGCCATTCAAAGAAGGGTAAATTAATTCAGTATACTCTACAGTGTAACACGGTAGAGAATTTTTAAATTTTTTTCTAAATATCATTCATTATGGAAATACTGGGAATATGTGAATTTGAGTGTAATTTTAAAAAGATTTCCTGTACCTCATAGGAATGAACTAAGAGATAATTCCACATGGTCAACACAGAATTAGGAGGATGAACAGATGTCTTGGTTGGTATATTGTGCTGCTTTATGTCCACTTCTCCATGGACCTGGAGAATATATATATACCAACTCCTTTTCATTTCCCAAAACATTCCAATTTGTATGATAAATGACATGTTTATTCTTCTTAACTGTAAGGGAATCTTCCTTAGATTCTATCTGAAACATTTCCTGATGATTTCATAGTATAGGACTAGCCTTCCTAGAGTTAGAAAACATTCTTACCAAAAACCCATCCATAAAAATCACGTTTACAACCCCCCGATACACACACAACTCATAAACATAGCATATGAAAAACATATTATATTTTTGTTGATATTTTATATTAGAAATAAAATTTCAAAAATCAGGCTAATTAAAAAAGGCGAAGCATCTTGTAATCGGTGCTTTTATTGTTATTCAGAGTCATTATGCATCCCTGTTGCATGCTTGGAACGAAAGTTCTCAATCATGGTGTCACAATGATGAGACTTGTCATAAGTACATTTTTTTTTTTTTTTTGCTTTTTGCTAATGAATATCATAAGATTGTGGCCAACTGACTTAAATAAAATCAGAGTAGATTCTAGGTTTTCTCTATAATCACATCTTTCTCACTAATTGTGACCTGATATGGATGGTTGGTTGAGACAAAAAGGAGTCAAGTTATAGTAAGCCTAGTGGGATTTTTGAATCTCCCACAACCTCACAGTTCATAGGAAATGACCGTTACTCACATGCTTGTAAAATGCATGTATAAATGTCATACCTTACCACTCACAAAGAGATGCCCACTTTGATATTTATTTTTCTGAAAAATTGTGTGTGTGTGTTTGTGTGTGTGTGTGTGTGGTAGGGCATGGAGTCAAGGAGAGTGGACAAGGTGATGGATCTGAATCTGGATATGCCAGCGAACATGTGGACATCACCTGTTGGGAGTCCTTCAGCTGGAAAAAAATATATGGACAACCAGTATCATGGATTATTTCCCATGGCAACTATTCCCAGCCCTTTACCACTGTTAGCGTGATCCTCCTTTCAGAGTTTGACTTTCCTTGAGAATTTTAAGACCATCTGGCAGGTTCAAGTTTCCTCATTTTTCACCAGAACCAATTCAATATCTTTTCTCTTATATTAACTTTCCCCTTGTGAAATCTGTTCTCATTTCTGAGGTGAATCCCTTAGTCCTCACCTCTATCTATGTGTCATACTCAGAAATGCATGCACATTCACAAACTCAAAGCCTTTCTCATTTCCTTGTTCCCTCTATGACAAATCCAGCCTATTTCTGTGCATTGGTTTCCTTCTGAGTTCTGACAAAATGGAAAAAAACAAACAAAACCAAATCTTCTCTTTGTTTCTTCCTAGAAGCTGAAGTACTTATTCTGTGCTTATTCTACCATTGCTTCCCTATCACACAGTGTGATTTGATCCGTAGCAACCTGATTTAGAGGTTACAAAAGACTTAATAACCAAATGCAACAACCTTTCAAAGTAATCACTCATTCTTTTTGGAAACTTGCTCCTTCCTTGGTGATCTTGGCTTTATACAGGCCCTATTTCTTCCCTCACCATTTTGTTTCCTTTACCAATTCCTCTTCTTCATTTTCCTGAAGGAGTGCATTCCTTCATCTCCTAAATGAGTGCATTTCTTCACACTGTGTCCTCACCCTTGTGCCATGTCTTTCACAGTCCTGGTCTCTGCCACAAACTGCGTATAAAGAAATCCCAAATTCACATCCTTAAATCTAACGATCACCAACAGTGATGCTCACAGCTGCTTGATTGCCATTTCTTTCTGGATAGTTTTTTTTTTTTAATCACATCATGCTCAAAATTTCTTTAACTTAGTTTATAATTTTGCCTTCCCCAAAGAAGCTCATGTTCTTTACTTGTTTATTTCTGGTACCATTATCCCATAATTTTAGAAATCATTGGCTTTTTTTTTTTTCTTTTTTCCCCCCATCTGCTCTCCATTCTTTTCTTTCACCTGGAACAATCCTGGATTTTCTACATACCCCATTCCCCAACCACTGGTATAATATTAAGCCATTTGCTTTATACAATCTTAAATCACTAAATATTGTTATGTACCTTCCCACTTTTTGCATGTTTTAATTTTAATGATATTTTTATTAAAATAGCAATTGTGATGTCCATATAAGCTTAATAAAACAGCTCTACCCTAAAATGAGTACTATAATTTTCCCATGAGAACATAATAACCATCACTCTAAAGCCTTTTAGCTGGCTCCTCAGTTGTCACACTCCAAAGAGGCTAATGGCTTCATATTTACATGGGTTATTTTCCTTAGCTACAAGAAAAAAAATCATGTAATTTACCTTAAATTATACATTACCAATTTAGGAATGTTGACTATATTATTACTGTTCTTGGGGGCAATGTGAAGCTCTGGTCTTTGATAACTTTCTAGATTTAGTTAAGGTATTAGTCACATATTTGTGTGGTAAGGGACAGCAGCCAAACTCAAACTAATTTAATAAAAAGGGGAATTCATTGGCTCACAATATTGGGAAGACCAGGTGTGGCCTTGCCTTCTTGCATAACTGAACCAAAGGATGTCCTTCTCATTTTCCTCTTTTCTTTCATCTCTCAGCTCTGCCTGCCTCCGGGAATTGACTTTATTTTCTCTTGTGGTAAATGGACATTCTGCATACAGCTGGGCAAGGGGCTGGCTGCCAGCAGATCTAACCCAATGTCTGTAACTCAAAGAGTTGTAACTTAAAGATTCTGATTGGCCCTATTGGGGTTTTATGTCTGGTCCAGCATTTGTTACTAGGCTACTGCCTGGGTCAAAAGACCATTCCAGTAGTAGGAATAGGGTAAGGGAAAACTGATTGGCAGCCACCGGACCACACAGGGTTTGGGGAAGAGGTCCTCAGTAGAAGAGGGTGTGATTACCAGAAAAAGAAGAATGGGGACACAAAGTAGCAGAGAGATTTTAAAAATAAGAGACTTCAGTCTATTATTTTTCCCCCTTGACCGTTCAGGACAGACATATTCTATTTTCTCCATCCCCATATTTTAAAAAATTCTCCTGGCAAAATAATGCAACTAAATCTCAACTGCAATTGGACTTACCCAAGGTCACTATCAGCTACTGCCCCCAGTTCTAAGTCTGAAATCTCTGAGAGATGTGCATTACTCTTGACTGTGTTTGAATACAGCTCCATGCACTCCTTCAAGTTAGCTATATAATCAGTTAAACCAACTCCCAAAGACCCACTATTCAACAGAAGAGAGAAAGTAGGATGACAACAGTAAACACTCCCATTTAGAAGGAGGATAGTGGCCAATAGTCCTATAATATGTTCCAAGTCTATAATACATTGTTGAGTTTCCCTGGCTGTGCGGTGAGTTGTTGGTCACCAGTCTAGCTGCTATGGAAGGAGTTCACTCTCTCTCCTCCATTATTCTCTGAGCTCCAACCAGAGAGAGGCATAGGGGAGATTGTCTCTTCCGGGGACTGCACTTCTTTAGGAGCTCGCTTGTGGTGGACTTGGTTATTGAAGCCTGGGAATCAGCTTAGCACTTAAGTGTGCATAGCTCTTAGCTGTAGGTTCAGGTTTTTTTCTGGCATTTCATTTCCCTGAAAACCCTACTAGATCTTGGACTTGATTCCTAGAGACTCTGAGTACTAATAACCAAGGCCAGAAGTCTCTGTGGGCTGTAATCTTTGAATCTAGACCTTATCTTTGTAGTTCCAGTCATTCGGCAACCATCCAGGAGGACAAGACTCATTCAGTGAAAGTGACTTCAATCTTAGATTTGACTGAATGGCTTGATTTGACCTTTAGTCTTGTCCAGCATGAAACAAAAGCTGGCCTGTGTCTAAGGGGTGGTTCTTTACGTTGGAGTGAATCATTACCTCTGCTGGTCCCAGGATGTACAGCAAGAATTGATCAGCAGTGTCTGGGTTCAATCTTACAGGATTGGTTACCAGCACGGAACTATGCTACTTAGGTTAGAACCCAGGCTCCCCTATTTACTAGGTATGTGATCTTATGTAAGTCATTTAACTTCTCTGCACCTTCTTGTTCTCATCTATAAAGTGGACATAATAGTACCTGGATCACCGGGTTGTCATCAGTATGAAGTGAGTGGATAAATATAAAGGACTTAGAATATAGTACCTGTCACATGGTAGGCCCTATGTAAGTGACAGCCATTTTTACCGCTTTGTCTTTTTTTTTTTTTTTCACTTTTCCAGGTTATTCTGGTTTTACCTTCCATAATATTTTTCACCTTATGTCTTGCTTAAGGGACTTAGAATTCCATTTTCCTATTTCTGCGTGATTATCTGAGCACCAGTGAGCAGTAACAGAGGAGCAATCCCAAAGGAAAGAGTCGGGGATGCAGGCAAGAGGAATGGAAAGAGTAATAGAGAGATTTTAAAAACCATTTATCGCAGTTCTTATTACTACTTTGTGAAATAATATCTTTGGTTTTGTTTCCTAAATGTAGAGTCTGAGAAAGGGGTTCAAGTGCATGTGATTTTTGAGTGACTGCTCTTCAGCAAAAATCCTATGGAGTGAGAGACTCAGGGAAGATAAGGGGAAGAGCGAAGAAAAGATGAGGTCTTGGCTAAAGCTCACTCTTGGCCTGAATCATGGGCAGCCCTTGGGCAAAAAAAGTCACAAGGTAGAGTTGTCCCTGACTTGAGGCAAGGATGCCCACTGTTTGGAACCCCATGTCAGTCAGTCACTGGCCTGGGGAAATAGTAACCTTGTGGGCTAGGTGGTCCCCATCATCATCCAAGAAAAGGAGAAGCTGTGAGCCATTGGGAGCCAAAACTTTTTGCAGCTGAGGTTTAGATGCATGGGTCTGACAAAGGAGATCTCAAGAAGTTACCAAAGGCATCTACTACAAATAATAATAATAATAATAATAATAATAATAATAATAATAATAGTAATGGCTATTATTTATTGAATACTTACTGAATTAGTACTAAAAACTTCCTGGGATTGTGGTTATTATACTTGGACACCACTTTTATTTTTCTCTTTCCAAATATAGTGTATTTGGTGTAGTGAAGAAAAAATATGCAAAAAATATTGTTTTCCATACTTCGGGTGTAAATTCAGTTCTATATATTGGTTAAACTGTGCAGGTGAGTTGTCCTTATTTAAATTTTTATGTTCTTTATTTCAATTGACTTTCAAACGCTAGTGATTTGCTACATTTGAAGGATTATAAATTATTACATTTGCTTTACATATTAAAATATAGCAAGTCCAAACCACCATGGCACATGTATACCTATGTAATAAACCTGCACGTTCTGCACATGTATCCCAGAACTTTAAGTAAAATAAAAATAAAAATATAGCAAGTCCAGGGATGTTCATTGGTCTTTCCTCCTGATATAGGCTTATTGGTTGTTTGCAGCAAAGTATTCATTCAAATTAAGTGAACATTCATTTTGATTGGTGGATGCTTTCCCATACCAGTAGCTGAATACTTTAAATTTCCATTTCTAAAATCTCCAGTGTATGATATTCATAACCCACTTAAAGGATGTTTATATTCTTATGTCATTTTAGAAATTCCAGGATTTTTAAATAAGCTAGTCCTGGTCTGAGGATATGTTGTACCTAGAAACATTGCTATAACTTATATTTTTTCAGCTAATGTATTCTACACTGAGAATTGCTATTCAGAATAATGATTAACTAGGAGTGAACAAATATTAATCATCAAAGAATCTTTAAGTTATACTGAAATGTTGGACTTTCGGTATGTTATAAAATACTTACCAAGGCAGGAAACGTACCAGCACCATTTAAGAAGTTTTCTTAAAGAATGGAAACAAAAAGCTTTCTAGGTAAATTCTAGCTATGTGAAAAAGTCCAGTATAGAACAACCAGTTGTCTTCTTTTTTCCTTCACTGAAGTAAAAAGATATAAATTTTGCCCTCAAATCTCTGTTTCAGGTACTATCAGGTATATTTAAATCACACGTGTTTTTGCCTTATAAAGAAGTTACACTTTGTGTAACTAGTATGAACACAAACTCTAGTCTCCTATGTCATGTTTGCCCTTCTAGTTTCATTTTATAACACACCAAGCTAATAAACTACATTGTGCTTACTGAGATAAGAAAAAAAAGTTTACAAGGGGTAGAAATCTGATTTCTCAGCAAGCATTGATTGTCTCTTTGGTAATGGACTGCTGAAATTCAAACAATAAACCATTCCCTGCTCTCATTTATATCTCTAAAGATGTATCTTTAGAGATATAACAGCCTGAGGGATTTGTTGTTTTATCTATTAAGATAGTACCACAAATGAGTTTAGAGGTAAAATAAAGAAAAATTAAGCCAGTAGCCTAATAGTTCACCAATTTAAAAATAAGTAAATCAAATGTTACCTCCTTTAGCAACCCAGATTATTTTTAAATGTTAGTGATTGTTGGGTTAATGGTAGTTTTATTGGAATATGTAATGTATGTTATTGTATCATTACTTTCAATAATCATTTGTTAAAGAATCACATTGCATGATATTAGAAAAGATGAAAATAGCAGAAATTGCTGATGTTCTGTTAACTTAAAATATATTTCTTTTTATACATTTCAGTTGACATGTTTGGAATTGTGATGCTTCTACTCATTGCAATACTAATTACAGGATTCATTTGGTACTGCTGCGCCTATCACTTTTACCTGCAGGAGTATGCTCATTTTATTCTTATTAAGAATGCACTTTGGGGTAATACCATTGAAGAGAATACTAAGCTAGTCATCAGGAAGTGTTTTGCCTTTTTTATGTAATAAAAATAATATATCCACATGGTAAGGAAAAAACATCCAAAAAGTACGGAAATTGTAAAATGAAAAAAAAAAAAGTTTTACTTTCTCATCCCCCACCCCACCTCTAACACTGTCTTCCCAGAAGCAATCCTTTTAGTATGGTTGTATTTGCAGTTCTTCTGTAGTTACCTCCATATATTTGATTTGGATGGTTATGTTTTCTTTTCATGATTTATTAATTTTAGATGTTATCTATTGACCCCCAATCATTAAAGCAGAAAAATTTATCTTGCACTATACACATTTTTATTTTTATTTTTATTTTGCTATTAGTAGGCATTATCATTGTGTTATTTTTGGGTTGTTACTATCTTTTTCATTATTTTTAGTTATTAGATCTTAAGATTACTAATATTTCTCCTGTTGACTTTGAGTAATCAATTTAATTCTTTGTTTCTATATCTCAATCCTTCTCCTGTTAAAGATAAGAAAATTTGGATCCCTATACTTCCTTCCATTTATCCTCTCTTCCCTCTTATCTCCTAAATTCTATAAGCTTTCTCATTAATTTGACCTTGTCAATGTGTAATATTTACATTCTGTTCTGTGGCTATAATTATGTCTTGAAATGCTTACTCTATAATTTGAGTCTAAAATTTGTTAACTACTAAAAAGGATAACACATATTTATACATGATTGTATAAATATTGTTTAATAAACAACCAAAGTGGAGTAAGAAATATAGTTCTGTGCCACTAACCTATATTGCTTGAAAAAGAATTATCAAGTGCCAAGATCAAATAGATTCTCTTTTCTTACTCTTTATTTCATGAAATCATGCTACATTTCAGCTTACTTCATGTTACTTAACTGTGACTTTCCTATACAGCTTTTGCACTTTCTAGAGTTTTAAATTATCTTCATTATTTCTCGTTAACAAAAACACATGTATCTTTATTCTCATCACTGTGATCATTCATCTTTGTATTTGCTAAAATACATTCATTTTCTTCTTATAAATATTCTTCTTAAAGTCTTCTGACTTCCTGCTTTAACATGCAAAAATTAGTTTCTTTTTACTGCTGTACTGAATTAGGAGAATTTGGGGGGTCCCATATCTTCCTCTTTTTAGGGTTTATTTTTTCCTTTTGGTGGAGTACCTCCTCAAGTAAATTTTTCAAAGGTTTGGAGAGTATTTGCATAGTCCATTACATATCAACAAATTAGTTTCTTCTCCTTCATCCCAATATGATATTATTTTCTTTCTTCAGATTATACCCTTTTTATAAGAAGGAATTGTAGACAAGATAGACAGGACCCAAAAATAAGATAAATGCACATGTATAGGTCAATCTGGAAGTAAAATGTGCTTATAAAAAGATAAGGTAAGTCAACATAATGCTTGCAGAAAAAAAAAAAAAAGAAAAGGTAAGGGTTGGCCAATGTTCCATTTGCTTGTTTAGGACCTCAACTTGGTCAAGAACTTTGTATTTTTCTGGCTTAGAGATGGTCTTTTCCTTATTAACATACAAAGACAAGGTAGGATAGAATGGAAGGTATTCCTTATTTTTCCCCTCTGAAACAAGCATACACATATACACATGCAAATCAGAAAGAAGAACCAATAGGGCACATTACATATGTGGCAAGGATCTGTTTTGTAATTTTTTAAATATATATTTTCTTCTTAGGATCCTGGCTCCTTGTGTCATCACTTTTTTATATAATATTTATAAGTAGCAAATTCTGCCCATAAGAATAGGAGCCTGAGCAAATAACCATCACTGAAGCTTCTTTTATCCACATTTTAAATGAAAAACCCTGAAGCCTCTCTGCAAATATGGTCCAACAACTGTACTCAGTTCTGGTTTAACTCTGCTGTATATCCACCATCTCTTCTTTCTGAATTTCTTCAAGAGATCTTCTAGACCTTGTTAATTCAATGAGTGCTGTATTCTGTAGAGGAATTTATCTTCTAAAGGACTTACTGCACTTCATAAACCAAAGATCCTGGTTAGGTTTTAGAAACATGACTCTTTTAAAAAATATCCTAGAATGACCAATGAAATATCAAAATACTTATAGGTACATTTGATCTAATGTTATTATTCAGCAGTTATGCTTATAAAAATTAAAGCACTTTAAAAAGTTCCAAATGTTAGAGAATACAAGTGTTTCACTGTCCATGTACTTGATGCCTCCTTCATTGTCATCTATTCTTTTAACAAATATTTATTGAGTATTATCTACTAAGCAATGTCATTGTCATAGGGATATAACAATAAGCAAGAAAGATCAGGCTGGGCGTGCTGGCTAACACCTGTAATCCCAGCACTTTGAGAGACTGAGGTGGGCAGATCACCTGAGGTCAGGAGTTTGAGACCAGCCTGGTCAACATGGTGAAACCCCATCTCTACTAAAAATACAAAACTTAGCTGGGCATGGTGTCACGCACCTGTGGTCCCAGCTACTCAGGAGGCCGAGGCAGGAGAATCACTTGAATTCGGGAGGCAGAGGTTGCAGTGAGCTGAGATCATATACCACTGCACTCCAGCCTGGGTGACATAGTGAGACTCCATCTATGAAAAAAAAGGAAAAAAAAAAAAGGAAATATCAAACCCTTGCCTTCATGGAGCTTATAATTAAGGGGACACAGACAAGTAAACAAGCAATTGTTAATTCTATTTCTAGTTTATGGATATTTTAAATGATATTCCATTTATTTTAATAGCTTTTCTTAATTAAATGTTTTAATTCTCCTGGTGGAAGGATAAAAGAAGAATTTAATAAAGCAGTGATAGAATATTGCATAAGACCGGGTGCAGTGGCTCATGCCTGTAATCCTAACACTTTGGGAGGCCGAGGTGGGTGGATCACTTGAGGCCAGGAGTTCAAGACCAGCCTGGCCAACATGATAAAACCCCGTCTCTACTAAAAATACAAAAATTAACTGGGTGTGGTGGCGAGTGCCTGTAATCCCAGCTACTCAGGTGGCTGAGGCACAAGAATTGCTTGAACCCAGGAGGTGGAGGTTGCAGTGAGCTGAGATCGTGCCACTGTACTTCCAGCCTGGGTGACAGAGCAAGACTCTGTCTCAAAAATAATTAAAAAATAAAAAAAGGAGTCTAATGAAAAAAATAATTCCAACTATAACTTTTACTGTTCTGAAAATAAGCCTAATTCTAAATTCATCATCATTTTGAACAGAAATCGTGTCTATTTTTATGGAAGACGAGAAACAGTTCCTGTTCCCAACTGCAGTGCTACTGGCAAGTGTTTTCATTTATTTGATAGAGCGTCCCAGACTCCTTCAGTAACAGCTTGTTCCCTTGTTCCAAACATCAAAATTAAAGTATGAGTAGGGGCCAGGTGCAGTGACTCACACCTGTAATCTCAATGCTTTGAAAGGCCAAGGTGGGAGGATTTGCTTGAGGCTAGAAATTCGAGGTTATGATGAACACCTTGCATTGCATACATATTGCACCACTGCATTCCAGCTTGGGCTCAGAGGAAGACCCTGTCTCTGAAAACAACAAAAACAAAAATCAAAGTATGGTAGGACTCATAACAATAGATTTCATTTTTCCCATTTCCATGATACATTTTGGTAACCTCAATAGCTAGACCGGGATTGGTAAAATTACAATATTGATAGAGAAGGGCTAAAATTTTCCAACCCAGTTGGGGATATTCATAGCTTCCCCTGCTACCCCAACTCCCACTCCACAAAAGCAACCCAACAAAAGATGACCTTTGTCTTCAGGAATTCTTGCAGGCTTTCCCAGATTAATTCACTTCATCTTACCTAGTTCCTTGGCTAACCTACTATCCACTCTCCTCAACTCGATTCTAAACTTTCCCTCACTTACAAAGCTTTCCCTTGTCCGGGACTCAAATCTCGGCTTCCTTTGACTGATCACCCACAGTTCCTGGGCAGGCACTCCCAATCCTCTACCCAGGTCTGGATCTTGAAAGCCCAACTGGAGTCAAAATCATGATTCCCCTGTTCACTTAATTGGACTACAAGAAAAATTTTACATCATAATAATATATGACTGAGGAAAGAGTACTGCATAGTCCTTTATAATTACTATTAAAAAATAACTTTGCGGGGTGGGGGTCTCCAGATTATTTTAGTGCTTTGGGCTGCAGGGGCATAATAATAGGGAATGTAGAAAAACCCAGGACCCATACTTTTAGGTTGCAAAATCTGGATGGGAAGCAGGGTAAACCTTTTAGGGTAACAATGAAATGGTAAGCACATACACACTCCTTTGTCAACTCCTAGACCTTGTTATGTAGAAATTGTTTGGGTGATAACGGGATCATGAAATGTTTCAAAAAGCTATTTTAGGTCAGGAGCCAAAGTGTAGGGCAAATGCTGCTTCTTCTGAAGGTTGAAATTAAACCAGGGGACTGCGGAGAATAATGCTGCATTTCAATTTTTCCCCATCCATTTTAAATTCCACAGCACATTGACCCAGGAAAAACACTGAAAAGAGCACAAGATTAGGTATTTATTTAGTTTAGGTAGACACAGTTATCTTTTCACAGATTGAGAATTGTCAGATTCACTGTAGGGAATAAAGTGTAGTCAAATTCACAAGGCAGGATGATTTTTTACCCATGAGAGAGCCCAGTGGGAATGCCTACATTAAAGGCTTGAGTAAGCAAAACAGGGTTCTGAAAAGAAATTGAGAAGAAGATGAAAAAGTGGGAGACTGTGGTGTCATAGACATCAAGAGAAAGGGGTCTAAAGATGGAGGGAGAGAGATTCATGAGTGTCCTCTGGACTTACACATTAGGAGATGATTGGTAAGATATTTGCATATGGTAGTTTTCAGAGTATTTATGCAAGACATAGAATAAGCAGGCTTCTGACTGTGAAATAGGAAAATACGGAGCCTATAAAATGTTATGTACACTGCGATACTCCTCACCTGTGAAGACAGTTATTTTTCAGGATTGGTGGTAATAGTGCCCTTCTTGGTCCACACTTCTTTCCTAGAAAATGAATTCAGAAGATGGTGTGCTGGGATTAGGGATTCATTAAGCATTCATTAAGCATCCACAGCTTTTCTGTAACTGGAGACAACTAGTCTTGTGGTCAAGTTGATAGTACCTTAAGTCACTTGAACCCTAAATATTAAAAAGGCAACAATATTAAAATCTCAGAAATCTTTTTATTATTCATGAATGTTTCATGTTTAACATTTTAAAAATTACATAAGTTTTTATTGACTTAGAATTTGAAAAGATAAATTTATTTTCTCTTATAGCATATGATGAATAGATAATTAAAAATAGATCTTCCAGAAAGAGCAGAAGGAAGTTTCTTCAATGGTAAGGTTTCAAATTATATTGCGTGAATTTTCTGCGTGCCATTTTCTCCCTTCTATTAAGCAACTTTCAGGAGTATCATTAGAATTATTAAGAAAGAAAATGGAAATCAAATCTGTAAAATGTAGGCAGATTTTCAATGCCGGAAACATGTAATAGAAGGCAGCAGAAGGCCAGGTACAGTGGCTGATCTCTGTAATCCCAGCACTCTGGGAGGCGGAGGAGGGAGGATCACTTGAGGCCAGGAGTTCGAGACTAGCCAGGACAATATAGCGAGATTCCATGTCTACAAAAAAATTTAAAAGTAAGCCAGTGTGGTGCCTCACACCTGTAGTCCTAACTACTTGGTAGGCCAAGGTGAGATCACTTAAGCTAAGTTCAAGACCAGCCTGGGCAATACAGCAAGATCCCATCGTTACAAACAATAAAAAAAAATTAGCTGGGCATGGTTGCATGTGTCTGTAGTCCCAGCTCCCCAGGAGGCTGAGGTGGGAGGATTGCTTGAGCTCAAGAGTTGGAGGTTGTAGTGAGTTATGATTGCGCTGCTGCATTTCAGCCTGGGTGACAAAGAGACCCCCATCAACCCCTCCCCGCCCAACCCCTGCTATGAAAAGGGAAGGAGCAGAAAGTGGAGATATAACAGTTTAGACTGCCTTTGTTGAAATCTGGTCTTTCCATTTATTAAGACAAGTAACTTAATCTGTTTGTGCCTTAGTTCCTAATTTGTTAATATTACCTAAAAACAGTGACTAAATTATTGTTTTGGTGACTTTGAGGACAAAATGAGATTTTATAGCTAAAATTTCTAGAACTACCCCAACACTCAGTAAGTCCTTAATAAGTGTCAATTGTTACTACTGTAATCACAGAATCTCAACACTGAAGGCACCTAAAGTTCATCCTACCCAACACCTCTCCCAGTGCTGGAATCCTCTTATCAACATCTACGGCATGTCAAATGATGGACAGCTAGGGACTATCCTTTGGATTACAACATAGTTACACATTTGGCTTTGTGTGTGTATGTATGTGTGTGCACATTTGCCTTTCAGCAAGGTTAAACATACAGGCATACTTTCATTGCCACCTCCTACTTCCACCTGCACAGAAAGGAGGTCCCTAGCTAGAGGCACATTCCATAATTCTATAGCTTTTGAATGAGTCAGTTCAGGTTAATAGGAGAGAGAGGGAAGAGAATGCAAGTCCTTCCAGAAGCCTACAGAGCCTCCTGGAGAATCTCTAGGGAAGAGACAATATGTATCAGTTTTAAAGTTTTGTAGAGTGACCGTGTATCTTCCAAACTGGGCCCATTTTAAGAGTGAAAGGGCCACTGTTAAGAATTATGCTAGGAGAGCAGGTGAAAACCAAGGCTGCCCTGGGCAAACAACAGCAAGAAATGATGCTTAACACCCAATATTGCAAGGGAAACGTGCACATTTATTTGTTGTTGTTGGGATTGGGCATTTATACAAACTTTTTATAAGACAATCTCTCAGTATCTATTAAAATTTGGGGTTGGGGGGAGTACTCTTTGACCTGGTAATTCTATTATTAGAGATTTTCCCCACTGACATAAATGATCCTTTTAATGTGACACTGAATTCAGTTTGCTGGTATTTTGTGAAGAATTTTGCACCTATATTCATCAGGGATATTAGCCCACAATTTTCTTTTCTCATAGTGTCTTTGTCTGGCTTGGGTTTCAGGATAGTACTGGCCTCATTAAATGCATTGAGAAGGATTCCCTTTTCAATTTTTCAGAAGAGTTGAGAAGGATTGGTATTAGTTGTTTAAATGGTAGAATTCAGCAGTGAAGCCATGAGATTGTGGGGTTTTCTTTTATGGGAGACCATTTATTACTGATTCAATCTTGTTACTCATTATTTGTCTGTTCAGATTTTCTATTTCTTAATAATTCAATCTGGGTGTGTTGTATTTGTCTAGGAATGCATTCATTTCTTCTAGGCTATCCCATTTGTTGGTGTATGATTCTTCACAGTATCTCGTAATCTTTCATATTTCTGTGGTATCATTTGTAATGTCTTCTCTTTCATTTCTGATTTTATTTAAGTCTCTCTCTTCTTTTGTAGTTTATCTAAAGGGTTGGCCATTTTGTTTATCTTTTCAAAACACTAACCATTAGTTTTGTTAATGTTTTACTTTTAATTTTAATTTTTTAACTATTCTTACCATAATAGTATAATTTTCAGTTTTGTTGATTCTTTCTATTGTTTTTCTAGTGTCTATCTTATTTCTGCCCTGATCTTTATTATTTCCTTCCTTTTATTAACTTTGGGCATAGTTTGTTCTTTTTCTAGTTCTTTGATATGTAACGTAAGGTTATTAATTTGAGGTCTTTCTTTTTTTATGTAAGCATGATTGTTATGAACTTCCCTCTAAGAATTACTTTTGCTGCATCCCATACATTTTGGTATATTGTGTTTTTATTTTCATTTGTCTCAATATACTTTTTGCTTTCCATTTTTTTTTTTTTTTTTTTACCCCTTGGTTATTCAAAGAATGTTGTTTAATTTCCATGTTTTGTGAATTTTCCAAATTTCTTCTTGTTAATTGATTTCTAGTTTCATACCATCGTAGTGAGAAAAGATACTTGATATGATTTAAATCTTCTTACATTTGTAAAACCTTGTTTTGTGGCCTAACATATGGTCTATCTTAGATAGTGTTCCGTGTGTGCTGAAGAAGAATGTCAGTCAGGTGCAGTGGCTCATATCTGTAATCCCAACAATTTGTGATGTCGAGGCAGGAGGATTGCTTAAGGCCAGGAGTTTGAAACCAGCCTGGTCAACAGAGCAAGATCTCATCTCTACAAAATAAAAATTAAAAAGTGGCCGGGCGCGGTGGCTCAAGCCTGTAATCCCAGCACTTTGGGAGGCCGAGATGGGCAGATCACAAGGTCAGGAGATCGAGACCATCCTGGCTAACCTGGTGAAACCCCATCTCTACTAAAAAAAAAAAAAAAAAAACTAGCCGGGTGAGGTGGCGGGCGCCTGTGGTCCCAGCTACTCGGGAGGCTGAGGCAGGAGAATGGTGTAAACCCAGGAGGCGGAGCTTGCAGTGAGCTGAGATCAGGCCACTGCACTCCAGCCTGGGCGACAGAGCGAGACTCTGTCTCAAAAAAAAAAAAAAAAATTTAAAAAGTTAGCCAGCCTACTAGGAAGGGTGAGGCAGGAGGATCCCTTGAGCCCAAGAAGTTGAGGTTGCAGTGAACCATGATCCTACCACTGTACTCTAGCCTGAGTGACAGAGCAAGACCCTGTTAAAGAAAAGAAGAGGAAGAAGAAGAAAGAAGAAGAAGAAAGAAGGAGAAGAAGAAAGAAGGAGGAGAAGAAAGAAGGAGGAGAAGAAAGAAGGAGGAGAAGAAAGAAGAAAGAAGAAGAAAGAAGAAGAAGAGGAAGAAAGAAGAAGAAGAAGAAGAAGAAGAAGTAGAAGAAGAAGAAGAAGAAGAAGAAGAAGAAGAAGAAGAAGAAGAAGAAGAAGAAG
>NC_045441.1:81592516-81685863 GCF_002776525.5 Piliocolobus tephrosceles | reverse complement strand
AGAAGAAGAAGAAGAAGAAGAAGAAGAAGAAGAAGAAGAAGAAGAAGGAGAAGAAGAAGGAGAAGAAGAAGGAGGGGAGGAAGAGGAAGAAGTTATTATTCTGCTGCCATTGAATAGAACCCTATGGATATATCTGTTATGTCCATTTGTCCAAAGTGTAGTTCAAGTCTTATGTCTCCTTGTTGATTTTTTTGTCTGGATGTTATGTCCATTGTTGACAGTGGGTTATTGAAGTTCCCTAGTATTACTGCATTATTGCCTATCTCTTCCTTCAGATCTATTAATATTTACTTTATATATTTAGGTGCTCCAATGTTGAGTGCATGTATATTTATAATTGTTATATCCTCTTGATGAATGAACCCCTTTATTACTATATTAGAACCATAAAATGGTAGCAGTAGGTTCTTACCTATCAATAATCACCTTGAATATAGATTCTCCAATGAATAAAAAGGGGCTGCATGGATTAAAAAATAAGACCCAACTATATGCTCCCTGTAGGAGACTCTCTTTATCATCTTTAAGGACACACATAAACTGAAAGTGAAGAGATGGAAGACATTCCATACAAATGGAAACCAAAAGAGAGGAGGGGTAGCTATATTTATATCAAACAAAATAGACTTTAAGTCCAAAACTATAAAAAGAGACAAAGAATGTCATTATATAATGAAAACTACACCAACACAGTTTATTGTGAAAGCCTTTTTTACACCAGTGATATGATATTTTTTTCCATAAATTTCCATTCATATGTGAGTATATTTTTGTGCATCTGTTCACTGCTATTGGTCTATCTGGATAATAGTTTCCTAATACCATAATGTTTTAATTATGGAGGCTATATAAGCTATTTTAATATCTGGTAATGGTATTTAACTTCTCTCCACCTCATATTACTCTTTGTGTTTCCTTTTAAAATTTTTTAAAAAAATTTTCATTTCTTTGAGACAGGGTCTCGCTCTGTCAGCCAGGCTGGGGTGCAGTGGCATGATCATGGCTCACTGTAGCCTCCACCTGCTGGGCTCAATTGATCCTCTGGCCTAAGCCTCTCAAGTAGCCAAGCCTACAGATGTTCACTAGTATGCCTGGCTAACTTTTGTGATTTTTGTAGAGATGGGATTTCACTATTTTGCCCAGGCTGGTCTCGAACCCCTGGGCTCAAGCAATCCACTCATCTCAG
Organism: Piliocolobus tephrosceles; assembly: GCF_002776525.5. Lineage (NCBI taxonomy): Eukaryota > Metazoa > Chordata > Mammalia > Primates > Cercopithecidae > Piliocolobus > Piliocolobus tephrosceles. The sequence goes on along the minus strand of NC_045441.1, from coordinate 81,684,677 downwards.
CCTTCCAAAGTGCTGGAATTACAGGCATGAGCCACTGCACACGACCCTTTTTAACAATTTTTAAGTTTAAGCAGAATAAAGATGAGTTGTTTATTTTAACTTGTGCCAATGCTAGGAATTTCACAAAATTAAACATTTGGCTCTGGAAAAGATAATGAGTCTAGAAGCTTGCAGAGGTGCTGCATGCAACGGAAATTCATGGATTTACTATAGTTTTGTTTGATTTGTTTCATCTTAGTTTCCTTTCTCCTCTTTCTTTCTCTGTTAATTTTTTCTCTTCTTATGTGTTCTTGTTTTCCAACTTTTGTACCAGAACATTTCATTTTGAATCAAGATGCTATTGTATGGGGACAGTGTAACCGCAGAACAGCATTCACTCTACAGTTGGCCATATAATAATCATATAAAGACTTTTAAATGCATAATGTAAAAAGGTACAATTTTAAATGCTTTTTGATCAGTGTTCTTTATTTTATTTTATTATTATTATTTTTATTTTTTTGAGACAGTCTTGCTCTGTTGCCAGAGACACTGCGCCTGGCCAGTGTTCCTTTAAAAATAAAACTGTAAAACATTAAAAACAATTAGTACTCACTGGGTGCAGTGGCTCAGGCCTATAATCCCAGCACTTTGGAAGGCCAAGTGGGGCAGATCACTTGAGATCAGGAGTTCAAGACTAGCCTGGGCAACATGGTGAAACCCCACCTCTACTAAAAGTCAAAAAATTAGCCGGACTTGGTGGCATGCGCCTGTAGTCCCAGCTACTCGGAGGCTGAGGTGGGAGGATCACCTGACCTGGGGAGTTTGAGCTAAGATCGTGCCTCTGCACTCCAGCCTGGGCGACAGAGGGAGACTGTCTCAAAAACAAACAAGCAAAACAAACAATTCATCCTGATAATCCAAAACTACCTTCTATAAGGGAATACTTTGAAAGGTTAAAATAAGGCATTGAAGCACACTAGCACAAATTATAAATTTAAATAATATATGGTTAACTCTATTGTGAGAAAAGGAATTGATTTAGGAACGTGAGGAAAGAAGACAGTGAGGAGGAAGGAATAAAGATCTAGAAAGACTGGGTTGGGGGAGAATGGGATGAGAGAAAGAGTTTGAAGAGAACAGCTGTCTTAAGTTGGGAACCCCGAGGACTAGGCTGCAAGGCAGAGACTTGCCTGCAGGAGGTAATTGGGGAATTCCTTCAGAAGTAACACATGTAAGGGACAGAGAGAAGCAGACTTGGGTAGAAGGAACAGTTAAAGTGTCATGTAGTCACAAGGGAGGCCTCAGTCAATCTTATGGGGCACTCTGGAACTGGGATCACCTTTTAGAGTTGTCCCAAATTATGGCCCAATATCAACCATCATTAGATGTGGGATGTCCTCCAAAAGGAGATTTAACCTCAAGTGAGGTATCTGGCTGCACTGGCTAGGGCAATTCCCAAAGAGGGCATTCACCACAGCATCTGTCATTGATTTAGGGGAATATTGAGGGTAATGATTCTGGGAAGATAGGGTTTTGAAATGTTCATTTATTCATTAAGAGCATACTCCTCCTTTACCTCGTTAGCATTTTCTTTAGACCCTAAGTAAACACTTGAATTTATTTCAATTATGTATTTTCATTGTTTTTGAATTGATTTTACTTTGGACTGACCCAAAGCAGAGACTGGGCCACATATGACCACTTTTAAATTCAGGTTAAGTGAATTTTGGAATGAAATTAACTGTGATAGTAACTGAAAAAGGAAAGATATATAAACATAATATTTACTAGAAAAAGGAGATACAGGCAGGGTTGGTTCCAGCATGCGACAATAAAGCAAATATCACAATAAAACTAGTCACACTTTTTTTTGTTGTTTTCCAGTGCATATAAAAATTATGTTTACACTATACTCTAGTCTATTAAGTGTACAATAGTATTATGTCTAAAAAACAATGTACCTACTTTTATTAAAATACATGGCTAGACATAGTAGCTTACACCTGTAATCCCAAAACTTTTGGAAGTGAGGCAGAAGGGTCACTTGAGGCCAGGAGTTTGAGACCAGCCTGTGCAACAGAGCGAGACCTCATTTCTACAGAAATATTTAAAAAATTAGCCAGACATGGTGGTGTGCACCTGTGGTACTTGCTACTTGGGAGGCCGGGGTGAGAGGATCACTTGAGTCCAGGAGTTTGAGGCTGCATGAGCTCTGATCCTCCACAGCACTACAGCCTGGGTATCAGAGTGAGACCTGGTCTCAAGAAACCCTCACAAAACTTTATTGTTAAAAACTGCTAACAATCATCTGAACATTCAGAAAGTCACAACATTTTTTCTATTGAGGGTCTTCCCTTGGTCTTGATGGTTGCTGCCTGATGAGGGTGGTGGTTGCTGAAGTTTGGGTTTGCTGTGGCAATGAGGTTTGCCACAGGATTCGTTCTTCCTTTCATGAAAGATTTCTCTGCAGCGTGTGATGCCGTTTGATAGCATTTTACCCACAGTAAAACTTCTTTCAAAATTGTAATCAGTTCTCTCAAATCATGATGTTGGTTTATCAATTACATTTATGTAATATTCTAAACCCTTTGTAGTCATTTCAACAATGTTCACAGCATCTTCACCAGAAGTAGATTACATTTCAAGAAAGTACTTTCTTTGCTCATCCATAACAAGCTCCTCATCCATTCAAGTTTTATCATGTGATTGCAGCAATTCTATCACATCTTCAGGCTCCACTTTAAATTCTAATATCTTGCTATTTCCACAACATCTGCAGTGACTTCTTCCACTGAAATCCTTCTCTCCAAGTGATCCTCCCACCTCAAATGATCCTCAAGTGATCCTCCCACCACAGCTTCCCAAGTAGCTGGGATTACAGGCATGTGCCACCACATCAGTCTTCACGGAAGTCTTGAACCTTTTCAAAGTCATCCATTAGAGTTGGAATAAACTTCTTCCAAACTCCTATTAATGTTGACATTTTGACGTCCTCCCATGGATCATGAATGTTTTTAATGGCATCTATAATGGTGGATTCTTTCCAGAAGGTTTTCAATTAACTTTACCCAGATCCATCAGAGGAATCACTATTTATGACAACTATAGCCTTAAGAAATGTGTTTCTTAAATAAGACTTGAAAGTGAAAATGACTTCCTCGTCCACGGGCTGCAGAATGGATGTTGTCTTAGCAGACATGAAAACATTATTAATCTCTGTGTACATCTCCATCAGAACTCTTGAGTGACCAGGCGCATTGCCAATGAGCATTAACATTTTGAAAGGAATCTTTTTTCTGAGTAGTAAGTCTCAACAGTGGGCTTAACATACTCAGTAAGCCATTCTATAAACAGATGTGCTGTCATCTAGGCTTTGGCATTCCATTTACAGAGTGCAGGCAAATAGATTTAGCATAATTCTTAAGTGTCCTTAGATTTTTGGAATAGCAAGTGAGCATTGGCTTCAACATAGAGTCACCAGTTCCATTAACCCCTAACAAGAAAATCAGCCTGTCCTTTTGAAGTTTTGAAACTAGGCATTGACTTTTTCCTCTCTGGCCATGAAAGTCCTGGATGGCATCTTTTTCCAACAGAAGGATGCTTTGTCTATATTGGGAATCTATTTTTTAGTGTAGCCACCATCAATGATCTTAGGTAGATCTTCTGGATAACTTGCTATGGCTTCTACATTAGCACTTGCTGCTTCACCTTGGACTTTTATGTTATGGAGATGGCTTCTTTCCTTCAACTTCATGAACCAGTCTCTGCTAGATTCCAACGTTTCTTCTGCACCTTCCTTGCCTCTCTCAGGCTTCATAGAATTAAAGAGAGTTAGGGCCTTGCTCTGTATTAGACTTTGACTTAATGGAATTTTGTGGCTGGTTTGATCTTCCATCCAGACTACTAAAACTTTTTTCATATCAGCAATAAGGCTATTTTGCCCTTTCATCATTTCTGGGTTCACTAGAGTAGCAGTTTTAATTTCCTTCAAGGATTTTTTTCCTTTGCATTTACAATTTGGCTGTTTGGCACCAGAGACCCAGTTTTCAGCCTATCTTTGCTTTTGGCATGCCTTCCTCACTAAGTTTAATCATTTCTCACTTTTGATTGAAAGTGAGAGATGTGCAACTCTTCCTTTCACTTGAACACTTAGAGGTCATTGTCAGATTATTAACTGGCCTCATTTCAATGTTGTTGTGTCTCACTGAACAGGGAGGCCTGAGAAGAGAAAGATGGGGGAACGGCCAGTCAGTGCAGCAGTCAGAACACATACAACATGTATTGATTAAATCCACTGTCTCCTATAGGTGCAGTTTGTGGCACCCCTATAGCAATTAAAATGGTAACATCAAAGATCACCATCATGGATCATCATAACAGATATAATAAGAATGAACAACTTTGAAATATCATGAGGATTACCAAAATGTGATACAGAGACACAAAGTGATCACATACTATTGGAAAAATAGTGCCAACACATTTGCCTGACACCAAGCTGCCATAAACCTTAAATTTGTAAAAAGCACAGTATTTGTGAGGTACGCTAAAATGAAGTACAATAAAACAAGATAGGCCTGCCTATAATTGAAAAATGGGATGGTTTGGTGAAGTAGAAAAAAAGGGCATCTGCTGGGCACAGTGGCTCACACCTGTAATACCAACACTTTGGGAGGCTGAGGCAGGTGGATCACGAGGTCAGGAGTTCAAGAGCAACTGGCTAAGATGGTGAAACTCTATCTCTACTAAAAATACAAAATAATTAGCCAGGCATGGTGGCCTGCACATGTCATCTCTGCTATTCAGGAGGCTAGGCAGATAATTGCTTGAACCTGGGAACTGGAGGTTGCAGTGAGCCAAGATCGCACCACTGCACTCCAGCCCGGGCGACAGAGTGAGACTCCATCTCAAGAGGAAAAAAAAAAAAGCATGTCTAATGGGACAGAGTGGGATAGAGTAGAAGGTTATATCAGAGAGTATAATTTTCACCTAGAACAGTAAGAGATAACTTTAAATCAAGGATTGGCAAACTTTCTTTATAAAGGTTCAGGTAGTAAATATTTTAGGCTTTTGGGGCCTTATCATCCCTGTTACAATGACTTCGCTGTTGTGGTGTGAAAACAGCTATAGACCATACATAAATGAATGTATGTGGCTGCGTTTCGATGAAGTTTTATTTACAAAAACATGCAGAGAGCCAGATTTGGTCTGGGAGTCACAGTTTGTGGACCTGTTACTTTAGATAATCAGAAAGATCACTGAATGACTTGGAAGGGTCTACCTAACTTGTTTCACTGACTTGCAACAGATTTTCAAAAGATATCAAATAAAACAGCCAAAAGAAGATATAAAGGGAAAGCTAGAATAAAGTAGCCCTATGAAACCCACAACCCCATCACTTTTGTCTGATGGCTGATTATGTGTGCATAGTCTTCTTTTTCATGATTTATCAATCTTGTCATGCTTGACATTTATATTCTCACTTCAGAAATACTCAGAGTTGGTTGGTTGTTTGGTAGAAGCAACAATTAATCCAACCAACATAAGCCACACCAATAAACCCCAACTGGTTTTGCCGAACACATCACAAGACTTAGCTAATCTCATGCTAGCAGCAACCCAAAAGGAATAGATTTGACTTCTGAAACATATGTGGCAGGGAGAGGGGTCTCTCCAGTTAATTTGCGTGTTTTTGACAAATCTTTTACACTCTATACTTCATTATGCACCTATTCAATAAGAACATATTTGATAGTTTTCCAGTTTTGAAATCTATGTGATAACTTTTAACCACATTTGAAAAGGATATTCAATGCCTTTTCAGAAAAAGGCAATAATATTTTCTACATCCAACTTGCTGCCCAGCCAAATCCACAAACAGGGATGTTAGTAGGGAAGCTTTGGTTGTACTGCAGGTGAGATGAAGTGATTCTTGACCATCATGATTGTACAACCAATGGGAATTTACTCTGACATTTTGTTTACTTTTACAATCTGGATGCCCAAATAATTAAAAAGGTAGAATTAAAGAGAACCCTTTATGTCTGTTGGCTGTCTTTTGGTAAACATATGCTGTTAAATTACATATTAAGCAGGCCAGAGCCTAATGAGTAAATTGTGACTGAAAATCATAGACAAAGACTTAACCTACTGTTTCCTTCTAATAGGAAAGAGTGTCAGTTAAGAGTGAGTATGAGTGGCAGAATGACAATAGCTTTGTTAACCGGACTGTAGATTAGATGATTGTTGCCTGAAATGTCAGTTCCTGGTTGGCTGTAAGAAAATGCCGGTTTCTCATTTCACTCACCAGCTTTTCTCCCTTCATTTAAATGGTAATTACACAATTAATAACGCACTGCAAGTATCTGTAGTTTTACTGAGTCCTCTGGGAGCTCTAGAAACCCTAGCACTTTCATAATGAGGGATACTTTTTTGGAGCTATTTTTTTGCTTGGGAAGATTTTGGTTCTGTTAAATTTTTTTCTATTTTCACTCGCACTTTTTTTTCACTGAAAGCCAATAAAATTTTTTCCAATTAAATAGGGAGCACTGGTAAAATTGAATAATGACATTCAAGTCATGTAATTTTCAATTACATTTGTATCTTAAGTATTTTAATTACCTTGGTAGTTACTGCATACATGCCGTTTGGTATTGAGTGCTATTTTCTCATAAATAAGTCAGATTAATTTCCATTAATTCTTTCCCCATTTTTTCCCTTTTAAAAACTGTATTCTTAAGCTGGGCATGGGGACTCATACCTGTGATCCCAGCACTTTGGGAGGCCAATAAGGGAGGATTACTTGAGCTCAGAGGTTCAAAACCAGTCTGAGCAACATAATGAGACCCTGTCTCTACTAAAAAATTTTTTAATTAGCCGGGTGTGGTAGCATGCACCTATAGTCCTAGCTACTTGGGAGGCTGAGGCAGAAGGATGGCTTGAGCCGGAGAGATGAAGGCTGCAGCGAGCTATGATTATGCCACTGCACTCTAGCCTGGGTGACAGAGTGAGACCCTGTCTCGAAAAAAAAATTATTTTCTTATTTTATTTTAAAATCTAATGGGAAATTCTAATCCTTCATCTTTCCTTTTTCCTTCTGCTTTGTGTGCATTGCATTAAGTTCAAGATTCATTTTGGTATTCTGTATCAGTAACTACTTATTTCTCTTGAGGTGGTATTTTATCCTGATCTTCTAGAAGTTTCAGGCAAAACTTAATGGTCTGGTGAAATTAACAATGACCAGTACTAAATATGGATCCCTCGATATATTCCTGACCTATTGTTTGTATAAACAATTTTTATTCTTTCAATATCAAGATCACTTTGATGTAAAACTTCATCAAATTCTTGGGAGGACCAGCACTTTTTTTTTTTTGCGAAGTTAGTTATAATAATTAGGCAGTCAATGTATAAAGACAAAAGGTGATCAAAATACAGTATAGGGATAACATTTTTTTCTGTAACTGTATGTAGTGATGATTTCTGTGAAAAGCTATCTAAATGAAATAAAACCACATAAATGAAACCCTGATAATAGTAAAGGCAATACGTTTTTCTCAAGGGACTTCTAAAATGTGACAAGAGCATTTTTGAGGAGTAGGGGTGGAGCGGGCAGGAGGCTTCTGGAGTTAGGCTCAAAGTTGCATCTGGAGTTTACTAGCTGTAAAACCTAAGGTAAATTGTTTAACATCTCTGAGACTTGATTTCCTCATCTGGAATACAGGAAAAATAATAGCTATTTTTCAAGGAAGCTTAGGAATAATTTAGGAAAAACTCCTAGAATATAATACATAATCACTAAATGGTGACTCTTGGGCTCTTGGGCAAGGGAAGGAGCCAGGTAAGATAGGGCCATGAAGTAGAAGGAGCTCAATCTCAGGGCCAGAAATATCTTGGATTCTCATCTCTGTCCCAACAGTTTTTCACTGTTTAACACTAAGCAAATTATTTAAATTACTTAAGTATTCCTGTATAAAAGGAAACAATGCTACAAAAGTTGTGTGAGATGTAATTTTAAATACTATGTATAAAGCACTTTTTATAGTACCTGACACATAGTAGATGCTCAATAAATGGTTATATTATTACCTATTATGAGCCTGTTATGTCACTGTAATTCTAGAGGCACTGTGAGAACATAAAGAGGAACTTTACAGGGTACCATAAGGCACTTGAGATCTTTCAAAGAAGACAAGCCCTTGAGATAAGTATACGTTTAGATACTATAAAATATCAGACTGGGCACAAGAGCTCACACCTGTAATCCCAGTACTGTGGGAGGCTGAGGCAGGTAGATAGGCTGAGCTCAGGAGTTCAAGATCAGCCTGGACAACATGGTGAAACCCTGTCTCTGTCAAAAAATACAAAAAAAAAAAAAAACAAAATAAATTAGCCAGGCATGGTGGTGGCATACGCCTGTAGTCCCAGTGACTTGGGAGGCTGAGGTGGGACGATTGCTTCAGCACAAGAAGCAGAGGTTGCAGTGAGCTGAGATTGCGCCACTGCCTCCAGTCTGGGCAACAGTGAGAACTCGTCTCAAAAAAAAAAAAAAAAAAAAAAAAGAAAAGAAAAAATATTTCTACAGTAAGTTCCATGTTAGGCACCTAAGAGTTGAGTTAAAGCCTAAAGAACTCATGTAGTACATGGAGATCAAGTAAGGCTTAATGGAAGTATCATGGGCTCCCAGCTGAGCTTCAGGAATGGACAGTTTATCAACAGGTAGATTGGAGCTGCTAGGGGAGGAAATTTTCAGGGAGGACATTTTCAGGGGAGGAAGCAGAATAAACAATAGACATGCAGGTGAAAAAGCACAGATTATACCTGAGCAATAGTAAGTAAATTCTGCTATTTCCTTACAGTATACGGAACAGGTAAGGTGAGAACATAACAGCTGGCACTTATTGGGCATTTATAATATTCTGGGCACTGTTCTAAGGACTTTACATGTGTTAACTCATTGAAACCTTACAACGATCCCTTGAGGTAAATCCTAATGTTAGCCATACTTTAAGACAAGGAAACTAAGCCTTTATATTGCCTTTATGTGAGATAGACAATGGTGCCATTGACTTTGAGCCTGTAGAAGCCCTGGGCTGAAACGTAGTGTGGTGAATGGTATGTGGACTATGCTTCCACACTCACTCGTCCCTCAGCCAGCCTTGTGCCGGGACCCTCAGCCTAGACAGGTGTGCACAGTGGCCCTGCTCAATGTCGCACAGGTGAGGTTAGCAATCTGACTTCAGAGGCTGAGCTTTCAATCATGACACTGTGATGAGAAAGGCACTTGGGACTTATTTGTGGGGAACCTTGAAATCTCCACATAGGGATATGCACTTTATTTTAAAGGTGACATGGAAATATAGCCTTTATTTTGAAGGAATGTGAAGGCTTCTTTTTTTTTTTTTGTTTGGAGGGGCAGACAATAGCATAATCACATTTTTAAGGAAACATACCTTGATGGTGTTATTGAGGGGATGGGGAAGTGGGTTGGGTGAGTGATTTAAAGAAGGAAAGATTCAGGCAGGAAAAACAGTCAGGAGAAAGGCTAGGCATTAAAGTGAGTACAGATGAAAGCCCAAACAAGGGTGGTAGCACTGGAAACTGGGAAGAAGTGACAGACTTGAATGACATTCCAGTTAGAATTGGCAAGTCCTAGTGATCATTTAGAAGTAGGGAGTGAAAAAGAGTCCCTGGAAGAGACCCCAAAGTCTCCACTGTGGGTGGCTGGAAGATAGGGATGCTATTAATATAAAGGAGGAAAACAGGAGGAAGGGCAAGAAAGTTTTGGCAAGAAGGATGAAGTCTGCATGTTGAATTTGTAGTGATAGCAAGACATACATGTAGTAACTCCAACCAGAAGTTGGAATTGTGAATCTGGAGCTGGGGATATTTGGGCTGGAGACCTAGTGAGGAAACAGTCTGCAAACATGAAGCCAGGGGTGTGGTTGAGAGTGACTTTGGAGTGGACCCTTCAAGATAGCCTTAATATAAAGTGTGGATAGAAGTTGTGATTTCCCCCAGGAAGCTGGAGGTGGGGACTCACAGGGCAAGTGGGCTAGGACACACAGTGCTGAGGTGCCGTATAAGGGTGGTCAGGAGCACCAAATGCAGAGTGCAAACAAACGTTCATATGCATAACCTATTAACATTTGTAAACTATAGTAATGCTTTTAAAATCTTAGGATGTTTCAAGGTACTAAGAAGCTCTTTACTAAATAATAGGTCCTATGGTAGCTGAAAATAGATTGTAGCTTTCCAAAGTGCCTTGAATTGCAGGATGCATTTTATATACTAAGAGAAGAATCATATACCATAAATGTTTTCTTTTACAAGATGGTGGCTACCTGGAATATCATGTGGAGATGTCATCTGAGCAATGAATACCCAGGCTCAGTGGGAAGGAGCACTGGGATCTGTAGGAATATCTGCCCTGTGTGGAAGGGTGGGGACCACTGTGCCTAAATTGACTTTCCCTCAATTAAATGCTTTCCAAGGTACTGTTAAAATTAAATTTCTATGATTGTCAGTGCCTCGTTTATCACACATATTTACATATTATCTGAAAAGGAAAAACAAACAAAAAAAAAGTGCAAATTGTCTCCTTATAATTTTGTGGTAGCACAGCTCTGCAGTAGCCTAGATTTATAAAATGATGCTAAATGTCAGGCTTTCTAGAGTGAACGAATGAAAAAAAAATGATGTGCGTTCAATAGGATAAATAAGGGAGAATCATGTATACACCTTTAACTCAGTCCTTTCCTAATACGAGCTTTATTTGTGTGTGTGTGCGCACGTGCATGCACGCGTGTGTGTTTGTGTCTGTGTGTATGTCTTTAGTTGTTTGGGACTTTGGATAAATATTCTAATGGAAGTATGGTAGGAATGTGTGAAGAAAATTGAAGGTAATTGCTTCTTACTGAAAGAGGAAAAAAAGTTATTTAAGTTTCTCCAGTTCAAGAACTTTTATTATAGAAAGCCACAGGCAGGCAATGTAAAAAAGCAAATGCTGTGTAGAATTATTCACCAAGGAGATGGTAACCATATCAATAAAGTTTTGGAGGAAACTTTCCACTGTTCTATGTAAATAACTGTGTTGCAGCTTTTGTTTTATGGGTACTCATTATCATAGAAATTTACTGTTTTTAGTCTTGAAAAATGCGGTGCTTAAAAACTTGGAAAATACCACTGTAATTAAACATCTATTGGAGTTAACTTTGGAATACCATAATTTTGCTTTGCAGACATTGGAGCTGTAATCTTTTGTATTTCTTCTATTCACTCTGTTGTCAGAACTTACACCAGTTACCTGTGACAATATAAGCCCCTTGAGGGCATCTCTGTGACAATACAGGCCCCTTGAGGGCAAGGACACTATTTTTTTTTTTAAATCACTGTGCCATTGGCACCACCTGGTATAGTGTCTGACGTCTCTTTAGTCTCCTCTAACTTTTCTTCTTCTTGTCCACTGACGTTTTCAAGAGTCAACTTTCATAACCCCTCTTATGAAAGTGTAAGATATAGTGCCTGCCATCAAAAAACTTAAAATCTAGTTGCTGAGAGGATAGCCACCAGAAACAGATAAAAAACAAGTATTACTAATAACGTAGAGAACAGATACTCTGTAATTTTCACAGTAATTTTTAAACCTTGATTGCATCTTTATTCCTTTTCAGTCACGGCTAAATTCCTTAGAGATATAGGAAAGGACATTCACAATTTGGGCTCAAGAGATAGGACAATGGATAATGACCCTGACATTACTATTTTCTGTGCAGTTAATATATCTTTTTTCTGTATGATTGGTCTCACCATTTTCTTTCTGATGAGAGGCTCTTGCACCAATTCCAGGTATTTATTTATAATGTAGTTAAAACTCTCAACTTTTTTTCAAAGCTTATTTCCACTGCCATCTCCAAACAATTTTTGCTGGTTTTCCTTAAGCAGATGTTGTCTCTTTCCTCTTGAATTACCAGCTCGCTTTACTTTTCCCTCTCTCCTCATACTCATCTTAAGAGGGAAATTGTGTTTTACTCAATAGAGTATAGAATCCCAGCTCTATCACTTACTGTTTGTGATATCTTGGGCATATTATTAACCTCTCTATGTCTCGGTTTCTTCATCTGTAAAACAGGGATTAAAAATAATTGGTTGTTAACATGGTTGTGGTGATACAGTGAGATAACATATTGCTACGGATCACTGTGCTCCTTCCACTCAGCCTGGGCATCCCTCAGAATACTTCTCTATATGATACTTTGCACATAATAAACACTCAGTAAATAGCAGCTGCAATAGCAGCACCTTATAGTTCTTGACATACGGTCGTTATACATGTTGACTTGAATAGTAATGATAACATTGAGTAACTGATAAGATTATTTTTCTCTGGATCAGATAAAAATAAAGGGACTCAGAAAAAGATAACTCCAAGTAGAATGGAGTTGATTAAATAAACATTTATTGAGCTTTTGCCTTGTGCCAGGCATTGGGAATGTAAGTTGTACAACACAGGCAATGCTCTCTGCCCTTGTGGAGCTTATAGTCCCAGGTGGATACAAAAAAAAAAAAAAAAAAAAAAAAAAGTGAAGAGCAAAGCCAATAATTTAAAATTGTGGCACTGCTGGGAAGAAAAGAAGGGACTAAAATTAGGGGAAATAAGGTTGGAGAATGTACTTGTGATAAATAGGAAAGGCCTATTTATTGAAGGAGTAAGGTTTCAGCAAAGACACAAATAGAATAAGGAATCAGCTAGAAAACGAGTGGGAGAAGGTACGAACCAGGTGGAGGTTCCAAGGTGAGACAGAGCTTGGGGTGTTAGAGAAACTGGAAGTTCTTTGTGGCTATAGAAATATGCAGGGATAAGATTATGTCAGGATTTATTGGCCATTATAAAGAGTTGGGGTTGCAATAGACTGACTGAGAGGTGTGATGTTCAGCTGAGCTTAAGATTATAAAAATGTAGAGAAATATTTGGAAGTAGACATTTGAGATGGAAGAGCAAAGACATGGGTTTGTGACTAATAATGGTGCCAAGGAAGACAAGAAATAGTCTGTTGAAGTGGAGGAGTTGCATTGGGGAATAAGAGAAACAATTGTCTTTTGGATGATATTATTCTACAGAACAGCTGCTGCTTTACAGTAACAGACTTTGACAGAACTTTTTTCTTAGCAGATGAAAAGTTGAACTGATGCAGTGACCTTTTGGAATAGATGATTTCTTTACTGCCAAGTTGAACCCTTTCTGGGAATATTTGTGCTGAGTGAGCTTTCTAACCTTAGTGCAGGGTGAGTCAATGAGATCCTTCATGAACATTCCCTTTCATGTTGGCAGAAGGAAATAAATCATTTATGTTAGTTTGGGTAATTGAAGAAGCTTTTCATTTCCAATTAACTCTGGTGTATGTGACTAATTTAAGTTGATAATCATTACCCATGTGCAGCTTTTCAAGGGATGAATCAGGAGCTGGAAAACATAACATTTCTGTAAAAATTGGTGTAATGGCCTTGAACTTAAGCTTTCTAGTCTGAATGTGAAACTTGAGAGTTAGCATTGTATTATATTTCCAATAATGAATGTGTCTTTTTTCTTTCAGGCTTCCTTCAGGATTTTAAGCATCCTTACAACCTCTTTGAGAATGATTGAACTTCTAAATTTCCTAGTCAAAATTTTAAATTCTATTAAACATTTTTTCAAGTATTTCATGACTTTTACATTATGACTTGTACAGTAATTTGAGATCATAAGGGTTGAAAAATATCTTCAAATAAGATTTTATAGTTAAAATTTGTTTGACTTTTCAAATATTCTTCCTAGCTCATTTCACAATCTTCAAATGTAGATTCTTTTTGAACATAAAATGGTATAAATGTAGAATGTTCAGGCACCTGACATATAAATTTACATATGGTTTGAAGATTGGAGCTATACCCTGTGATAGTGTCTGACATTGTTATTTTCTCATCAGTGTTACCAGACAGTAAATAAATACTTCAATTCTGCCGAGGGAGGTGGCTCATGCCTGTAATCCCAGCACTTTGGGAGGCTGAGGTGGGCAGATCACATGCTCAGGAGTTTGAAACCAGCCTGGCCAACATTGTGAAGCCCCATCTCTACTAAAAATATAAAAATTAGCTGGGCGTGGTGGCACACGAGTGTAATCCCAGCTACTCGGGAAGCTGAGGCAGGAGAATTGCTTGAACCTGGAAGGTGGAGGTTGCAGTGAGCCGAGACTGTACCACTGCACTCCAGCCTGGGTGACAGAGCAAGACTCCATCTCGGAAAAAAAAAAAAAATCAAGTTCTAATTTTGTTTACATGTGTTATTACACAAAATGGTCCACTATTCAAAAGCCTCCCATTTGAGATGATGATTGATATTATTAGAATGTTTTGATGAAATCTTGATTGAATTGATAATAGGTTTTTAAAATATATAGATGTTTTTATTTTCTAAATAAAAAAAGCAGTTTGGGAGACTGAGGCAGGCAGATCAGTTGAGGTCAGGAGTTCAAGACCAGCCTGGCCAACATGGTGAAACTCCATCTCTACTAAAAACTACAAAAATTAGCCAGGTGTGATAGTGGGTACCTGTAGTCCCAGCTACCTGGGAGGCTGAGGCAGGAGAATCGCTTGAACTCGGGAAGTGGAGGTTGCAGTGAGCCAAGATCCCACTGCTGCACTCCAGCCTGGGCGACAGAGCAAGGCTCCGTCTCAAAGAAACAAACAAAAAATAAAAATAAAATAAAATTATGCCAGACTTGTTTCAATATCAATAGTTCTTCATTAAAATTCAGTAATGTTCTGATGTATTCATTAATAATTGTTTCACCAACTTCTTTTTCATAATTTCCACCTGTTAGGGAAAATTTGGAAGAAGAAAATATAAAAGCATATTTTGTATTTTTGCTACTTGCAGTACTCTAATATAAAATAAACATGGCTTCAGGTGCTCTTGAGCATACAGGGCACGTGATATTAAAAATTATAAGGAAAAAAGTGATCAACTTTCATAGTGGTGGTGAATGAAGCTGGATTTTATATATATTAAAAGTATTCCATAAAGATGTCAAGGCTGGAATTGCTTGAGCTAGGAAAAACTAATTTTTCTAAGTTTGTAACTCCAGCAAGACAGATCTTACATTGGATCAAAGATTGATTTCTCTACTAGACAGAAATTTTGACTTTGGTTGAGGAGCTGAAATAGCAACGTGGAAATAAATGATCTCTTTTGTTCCACCGGAATCTCAGAACTTCCTCTGTCTTTGCCCCCATTAAGTAAGGCCATCTAGACAACTGAGTTTGTTTCTCCTGTCTCAAGTTTCCCCTTCGTTGTTTCTGGGAGTTTGTCCTCACTTAAGAGTGGATGCTGAACCTCACTGTGAATGCAGGATGTCTTATAGTACTATCAGTTTGCCTTTATGGTTATCTTGGTGATAGTTTTTTTCAGTAGCATTCCTGGGGGTTATGCACGCTGGGTAAATCCAGTCTGTCTCATTCTTCAGTTGGAAATACGGTTCTGTCACTAAGATATGGTGAACAGACAGATGGAGGCCACAACATTCAAACTTTATTAAACTTGCCACAGGTTAGAGCTTTAATCTCCTAATTCTAGATAAAGGTGAGATGCTAATATGTAGAAAAATTAGGAAGAATAACTGGAGGTTGTACTTATTTTGACTATTCATAAGATTACCAGCCAGGCATGGTGGCTCACACCTGTAATCTCAGCACTTTGGGAGGCCCAGGTGGGAGGATTGCTTGAGGCCAGTAGTTTAAGACCAACCTGGGCAACAAAGTGAGGCTCCTTAAAATATATATATACAAAAAAAAAAAAATAGGTCGTTGCCAGATTTAAGTATATCTTATTTTTTACTAGAGTGATTAGTATCTCAAAAGCATGTCAACTTTTAGAATATTAAAAGTATATCTAGTTTTTCTTAATTCCCTATTTGTAGACATTTTCACATACTTTTAAATATCTCATTAATTGATGGTTTGGGGAGAGTTTCATTTTTTTTCTCTTTTCACTGTAGGAAATTCTGATTTGGTTTCTTGGCTCAAAACAATTCAGATAGACTGTGTTATCCTCTGTAGAATATCATGTCACCCTCAATAAATCATGAAAAAAAAATCATCCTTCAATTACACAACCTGAGTATAGCCTTTAATTTCTAATCATCTGAAAAATGCATAATCATCTTTAAGTAAAATAAATGAAAAACATTAAGCCACAGTAAGAACTTTTTCCATTACAATAGAAGTTTTTAAATTAATTTCTTCATGATTGGCTCTAATGAATTCCTTTTAGAATCTACCACAATTCTATTTACAAAAATTATTTAGTTTTTCCAGTTTTTAAATATTATTTTATATAGCCGTATTTAGTAATTATTGATACATCCTAATTACAAAATGCACAATACTATATCCAAATGATTAAATTTTGGATTTTTTGTGGTGTTAAATGAAATTACTAATAACTTTTTTTGTGTGTTTTGGGTGACTTTTTTCTTTTATCACCTATCAATCAGTGAATCTAAGAAAGTAAAGTGCAAATCAGCTGACTGCCTTTGAAGAAAAATAATTTGAGATGAGAATAAGTTGATAGTGTAGTAATAAGGTCTAGTGATAGCTTTCCCAGGAGATAACTTATGCAAAAATGATGGAGGTCTGCCCATCATTGCATATAGAATGCTGACATTCTTGACTTTAATAGGAAAGCATTTATCTTTTGCACCTGCTCCAGTATATGAATAGCTGTCATGTATTTCAACAAAAGAGAGGAAAAACTGTCACTATGATTTAAGAAATATGCATTGGCATAAGAAAAAGTAAAATATTTTGAGCAGCTAGAATTTATTTTTCTTGTTCTATTATGCCCCATTTCTACAATGAATTATTTAAGCTTTGTTTAACCATATTAGTATTTTCCTATTGAGTTCATCAGTATGACTTCATCATTATAGAAAGGTCTTTGAATTATTAAACAGTGCCTGTGTGCATGCTTTAGGAGTAAAAGGTTAGTGCATTTATGATTTCTGAGTTTTCAGTGATATGCAACAAAACGAAGCATCTGGCTAAAATGTAAATGCCATCTTTGGGAGTATTACATCATAAAGACATAAAATTTAAAGTTAATAACATTAAAATTTATTCCTAAAATTTCACTAATTAAAATAAAACAACCAAAATAATAGAATAAAATGCATTTTGAAATTGGTATTAAAAAACAAAAGTTTATTACAGGTTTTTAGATTCTCGATATGTTGACCATGGAGCCGAGCCTTTTTTAAATGTGTTAAAAACATTGAAATGCTACTACATTTTCACATTTTTATTTCTAAATATTACTACTTTTCTGGGTAAAATTATGAAGGAAGCCTGTTAGATCTTTTTCACATTTATGTTTTCCCAGCAGGTGTTTCCCTCCATGGCATTTTACATGCTGATTTTTCTTCTGCTTCCTTTCAGTTTTAATTTTCATTTTAAAAATATGCAGGAGATTTTATGATTATACACACCCAAACCCATGCATGGGGTTTATACGTGTATAAAATATAGCTGTAATTTAATTTGGCGCATTTTTTAACATACTAAAATGAAGTACCAAAAGTAATTTTTCCCCTTAAGAGTGTTCACTATTGGACATTATTCACTTATTTTGGCATTGATAATATTATTTAAAATGTCTTTGGACCTCTTCCTTTGCAATATCCTTAACAATCTACAGAACATTTAAAAGATGTACACCTTCATGGTGGCAGGTCATCATTCTGTAAGGAAGACTGAGAAATGGAAACAGAGAATTTGTTTTTGAAATAGCAGAAAGGCATTCAGAGCCATATGTGATGAACAGGTAATTGATTGTTTTAGAGCACCCAGTTTTGGTCAAAGTCAGAGCTAGGCTATAAAGAACTAGGTGTGTGCATGGGAGAGGAAAAATGAAAATGCCCCAAAGAAAAGGAGGGGCCAAACTGACTATGATAACAATTTAAAAAGAAAAATCTGAAATGGCTTCAGCAGTTGTTCCAAAAACATAGGGCTTTCCATGGTGACTATTTTGAAAGCATAGCAAACATTTGGAAGTACTGGCAACCCATGAAGCACTGAGATTTTGTGATTTTCATTTATACTTCTGAGTCCATTATATCCATATTAGGATTTAAAGTGAACAGCATGTAAATTAATCCTGACTCTGATGAATTCCTCCTAAGGCCCTTCTATCCACCCAGCAACAGTCTGGCCAAAAACCTTACTTCCCACCAGGTACCATTCTTTTTGGTTCTTACCAGGGAGACACTTCTTAGCTTTGTTGAGTTACTGGAAACTCTTCAGTTGCATAAATAATGCTGAATCAAGAAAATCCAGAAAATGTGAGCTTCGGACAGAGGGAATAAAGTAAATTTAGAAAAGAGAAAGGAGCCTAATTTCAGAGATAGTCACCATTCTAATCAGAATTTTGGGTGGTGTTTACACCCAAGCTACCATCTGGTGAGGGATCAAAAATGACCTATTTAATAACAGCTGCTAGCATGTCTTACCTCAGGTGATTGAGTGATATACTTGGAATAGAAGATTGAGTTTTAGATTTAGGAGACCTTAGTTCAACTTAGTGTCCTTAGTTCAACTTTGACATCATTATTGGTGATCGTGACAAGTTACTTCAAGAAAATAGTGGTTTTCTCATTTTTTAAATGAATCATTTGAGATAGATACTAGCACGTTTATTTTATAGATAAGAAATGTTTAAAACAAGGCAAAATAAACTGCCCAAGATTATATGATTTTCAGAGTGGAAATATGATTTCAAGACACAGCTTCTGTCTCATAAGAAGCTGCTTCTTTGTGAGATAGCAGCTCAACCTTTTCCTTTGAATATGTATAAAATCATTCAATAATTGGTTATTGTGCCAAAAAAGACTTCCTTGTCAGTGAAACTGAATAGTTCTGGAGAAAAAATGCTTTCTCAACTACACACTCATCAACCAGAAGAACCCATGCTTGGTTTTAAAGTTAAGGATAGGTCTACTTTTTATTACCCTTTTGTTTGGTTTGAATACTTCCAGTGATTTACAGCTCAAATGTTTACTTTGTTCATCACCATAAAAAAATCCCAAAACACATAGATTATATTAAGGACAGTCTTCTAGTCGTCTAGAAATCAAATACTGAAACCATAGGGAATCTGGTTCCATTCTTAGGCTTTATGTCCCATGTTGAATCCTAACAGCAGTTGAAAGCCTACTATGTGCAAAACATTATAGGTTGTTGATAATAATTGCAATAGCAACATTGCATGTTAAAATATTACAAAACCTCAGTGGACATCATGCACTATGGATACATATTCTACTAGAAGGAAGGATGTTTTCATATTCTCTTGCATAGACTTGCTGCTCTAGCCTATAGACAGAGATTATTTCATCTTAAAAGATAATTAAAACAGAAAATATTAATGGAATGTTTATAAACATCTGCAATTGCCAATATGGTTTTTTGTTTTATTTTACTTTTTTTTTTTGCCACAGGAGAGCAGAGGAAAAAACTTATGGTTCAAAAATGCTTAGTCAAGTGTCGTTGATTCCCTAAAATTTCTTCTCAAAGATGCCTGGCAAAATATCTCCAAAAGAGCTTTTAGCATTGTATAATCATGCATTCTGATTTGTTGCACTAAGGCAAAAAAGAAAATCTAGAATGACTTAGATGGTAGAACAATTTACAATATTTTATAAAATTGAGCCAAATTAAGTACAGTGTTATAAGATGGTTACTATATTGTACTATTTAGTAAATACTTTCTGATGTCTTATAGTATATACCTTTTGGTTTAAAGATAAGTATATTTTGAATATATTAATTATAAACATAGCATTTTGCTAACCATTAAAATGTTGACTGTAAGATCCTTAGTCAAGATATAACTTTTACCATATTTTTCCTTTGAGGATAAAAGAAAAAACTTGCATTATTACTATTAGCTTATGTAATAAAAAGAATAAAATTTTATGTAACTTTATATTAACAAGGCATTGTCACATTATAATTCAATGAGTTAGGCTTTTTTCTTTCTCCATATCCTTCTTCCTTCACCTCCTTCATTCTTCTTTGGGTAACTATATGCCCCAAATTGCATAAGGATGTCTCAATTTATACCTGTTGTCATAGTGTAATTAAAAATACAATATCCTCAAGTAAGCATGTGAAAACATATGTACCATCGTTAGTCATCAGGAAAATGCAAAATAAAACCAAGTTCAGATACTCACTAGAATGGCTAAAATTTATAAAACTGTCCATACCAATTGTTGACAAAGATGTAGAGAAACTTTAATTTCACCCATTTCTGTAAAGAACCTAAAATCGTGCAACCACTTTGCAAAATCTACAGTTTCTCAAAAACTTAAATACAGCTACCAGTGGTAACTCAGCCATTCTACTCCTAGATATTTACATAAGAAAAATGATTACATATGTCCACACCAAAACTTTTCCATGAATGTTTATAGGAGTTTTATTTATAATAACCCAGAACTGGAAGTCCAAATGTACATCACCAGGAGAATGGATAAACAAATTATAGTATATCTATACAATGGAATACTACTCAGAAATAAATAGGACCAAACTATTGATACACATGACATGTAAGAATCTCTAATCGTGTGAAAGAAGTCAAATGAAAAAGGACATAGTGTATAATTCTGTTTGTATAAAATTCTAGATAAGGCGAACTATAGTGACAGAAACCAGGTCAGTGGTTGCCTGGAGATAGGAAGTAGGGAATGAAAGGAGGGATTACAAACAGGCACAAGGGATGGTGAATACGTTTATCATCTTGACTGTGACAACAGTTTCACGGGTGTATGTCAGAACTCATCAAACTGTGTGACTTAAATTTGCAGTTTATTGTATGTTGTTTATGTCTCATTCAGGCTGTTAAAATAGTGCCATCTTTCGGTTTCAAAAGTATCTTAGTTTAAATGCTGGTAGAAGTCTATTTCTTGATCTAAATGCTGGTTTAATAGATTTTTAAATCTGAGTGTTAATTTCATCGTTTACTCGATTTGCAAACATCCACTTAAAATATGTGCACTTTTCTGTACATATATTAACTTCAACTCAACTTTTTCCTCTAAAAAGTCTAAAAGATTCCCTGAGGGGGATATGCAGAAAATGTCCCAACTAGACAATAAATTACGGGGGGACCCTATTGTTTTTCATTTTCAACTTCAGAAACAAGAAAACTAAGATGTAGAAACAACTTTCAAAAAGCCACAAAAATAGGAAATATGTCAGTGGAGACTTCAACTAGGGAATTTTTTGCTTGAAAACCAGTGTACTTTCCTGTGTTTCTTAGGTCAGTGAAAGAACTGGCCTATCTTTAATAAAGGTTTGTTATGTTAAAAACCAATCATCCTTCTGTAATCCCAGCACTTTAGGAGGCCAAGGCAGGTGGATCACTTGAGGCCAGGAGTTCAAGACTGGCCTGGCCAACATGGCAAAACCCCGTCTCTACTAAAAATACAAAAAATTAGTTGGGGCATGGTGGCACATACCTGTAATCCCAGCTACTTGGGTGGCTGAGACATGAGAATCACTTCAACCCTGGAGGCAGAGGTTGCAGTGAGCTGAGATCGCACCACTGTACTCCAGCCTGGACGACAGAATGAGACTCTACCTTAAAAAAAAAAAAAAAATCCTTATTCCTTATGATCACCTCTGTACATTCATATAATTCCTGACGATTCACATCACGTTCCTTCTGCGTTAAAAAATAACATTGATTTCCATAATTACAGCACGTTTTGGGACACAAAGCACCTGATCCTTGTCAGTTACCACAATGGCAGAGATATGGTCTTTGGGACAAGGAACTATAATAGGAAGTGTTTTATGGAAACAAAAGACTTCCCACTAATGGAGAGAATATAATTCTGATGGTAGAATAAAATGACCAGTAGGAGAAAATGATACATTCAATGGTATTTTGAGATACAGTAAACACAAAGAAAAACCCATGCGTCAATGGAGAGTTTTATGTATTTTGGTGGCAATACTCGGTGGAAAATCTTTTCTCTGTGGAAGATCATTGATTACCATAATAAAAAGAAAGAGACAAATGAGCTTTTGATATTAAATAGTAATTTGGTTTAGAAATAGACATAAAACAAATGAATTGATTATAAAGTAATAAGGCTCAAATAATTCCCACCCCAAATATTAAGTTGTATTATTAGGGTTCTTTGCATGCAGTGAACCTTCAAAGTGGTGTAGACTAATTCCAGTTCATGGCCAGTTTAGCGTAAGGAGAGGGAGGGAGAGGGTAATAAGGCAGGCAGGGAAGAAAAAGAAAACGATAGCCACAGTAGAGCAAGAGACAGCTGAGTAATGCTCTGCAGGTTTCTGAAATGTTATTCCCAGTGATCTTCAGCTGTTACTTAAGGCTTTGAGCCCCTTATACAATGTAGAAGGTTCTTTTGGTTGCCTACCCAATATCTATTTCTTTACACACAGGTGCTAAAATGCCCCTGATTTTGTTTAAGTAGCTACCCTTCTCCATATGGCCATATATTTGGGGGAGACTGGCCTGATTCTCAGTAGATAAATCCTAATTGTTCTATGGCACTCTCACTTTACTTCCAGTCACTGTTCTAGACAGGACACATAACTCAATTCTGACCATCCAGAAATGAGAAATCTGCTGGAAGCTTCTAGAAAAGGTTCTCCCACTCTTAAGACACAAGGAAGACACCTTCCTCTTCCTCAGCTGGACATTACTGTGTCTGAATGTGATTTCCAGATTTGCTGTAGTTACTTTCTGATCATGAGATAAGTGAGTCTATGGGAAAAGTTGATATATTAAGAAGGACAGAACTGAAAACTATGTCCTTGATGATGTCATTGAACCACTAAATTCTCTAATTCTAGAGTTGCTAATAGACAACCAAGTAACCTTGAAGGATTGTTGTGAGCCTACATTTCCTATGAAATGAGAAGGATAAATTATTTCCTTGATCCATCCGAGACCCTTCAGCTCTATCATCATTCCATGGTTCTCATAATGTACAAACCATTTCACTGAAGTTACTGAATACTTCTTGTTGGCGAAAATATATAATCCAGAGAATGCAAATATCAGTGAGCTCTAACATGCATTTTGTCAGTGTAATTTCTGGGAATATGAGTTTTAAAAGTTGCCTGAGGCCATGCTGTTAAAAGATTTCTAGGCATTCTGAATATCACAAGCTAATATGTGCTTACTGTTGATATAGTGTGAAAAATAATTGGTAAGAAGCTGGAGTAAGTGCTGAGCTGCAGAGTCTAGGCTGGAACTCTCAATGTTCTTGTTATATTTATTACAATATAAAAGAAGAGATGGGCTACTCCAGGTAAACTCACCTCACTCATTTTTCTTTGGGCCATTATACCTTCATATTGAGGTATTTTATAAGTTAGTGATTTTCACACTACTCTGACTTTACGATTTTGAAGTTTCAGATTAAATGAGATGAAATGAATTTATTTTTTCTGCCAGGAGCTAATAGGAACTATTCTCTTTTGCTTTCAGTGGTGTTGCTGCTACTACCTAACTGTTAACTTATATCCAGTGTTTTAAAACCATTAGATCTTGGTCCGGTTTTGTTGGTGGTGTTTCAGAATTGCTGAACTTTTCAATAGTTTACTGACATTTGTTTTCAAAGCCAATAAAGGAGGGGGCTGGTTCTTGCATCAAGTGGGATTTTAAGCTAAATGATCTCCAAGGCCTTATCCCACTCTTGAGAATTCTTCAGAAGTAAACATTTTCCTCAGTGGATTATTTATTTATTTATTTATTTATTTATTTATTTATTTATTGAGATGGAGTTTCCCTCTTGTCACCCAGGCTGGGGTGCAGTGACGCAATCTCGGCTTACTGCAGCCTCCATCTCCCGAGTTCAAGCAATTCTCCGGCCTCAGCCTCCCAAATAGCTGGGATTACAGGTGCCCGCTACCATGCCTGGATAATTTTTGTATTTTTAGTAGAGACAGGGTTTCACCATATTGGCCAGGCTGGTCTCGAACTCCTGACCTCAGGTGATCTGTCTGTCTCAGCCTCCCAAACTGCTGGGATTACAGGCATGAGTCACCACATCTGAACTTTTTTTTTTTTTTGTATTTAATAAAACAACTATTAATGTTTCAAAATTATTGATAGAAAAGGAAGTGGTTTTTTAGTTTTTCTCTAAAGCCAGGCTTATGTGTAGGCAGAATAGGAAGCAATGATTTTCAGGTGTCCTGAGGTTCAGGTTCTTCATTAACTCAGCTCCTGTGTTTGAGGTGCCCATATAAGGTAGTTAATAACCCTCTGAGATAGAATTCTCCTCTATGAAGAAGAGAAAAGATGGACAACAATGCTCTCCAAATATTCTTCCAGGTTCAAATTTCTATTAATAAGATATAAATTGGGAAATTTGTAAAGGCCATTTCACTTTCTTCCATAAAAATATAACGTTTGGTGAGTCCCTATAATATACAAAGTACTATGCTTCTGTTTCACGCAAAATTAAAAAGTTACAGCCAGAAAGCTAATAGAAGTGTAAACATCATGCAGAAACCATGGATAAACAAAAGCAAGTGGTAGGCTGGATGTGTTGGTTTATACCTGTAATCCCAGAGCTTTGGGAGGCCAAGGCAGGAGGATCTCCTGAGGCCAGGAGTAGGCTGCAATGAGCCACAAGTGCCACAGCACTCCAGCCTCCAACGGTGACAGAGCAAGACCCTGTCTCTAAAAAAAACAACAACAAAAAAGCAAGTGATATAGTGGATCTATATAATGGCGGTAAATTGAATGCTCTTGACTATTAATAAAAGTCACTTGTTTACCGAGGGCTTATAATTTTATGAATTATGGTAGAGCAAATGTAAACGTGATTTGGAAATCTTTAACAAAACTATAATACTCTCACCTAATGCAGTCTGAAAAGTTTGTAAACTCTATTTTGATCATAATGTTTCTAACATGGCAAACATGACAGTCAAGAGGCTGGCTCTTCTCCAAACACAGAGTCTGCTCTTTGGAAGTAATGTTAGGGAAAGCCAGTGCCCATTTTCATTCTTTTGCCTTTGTCTTTTCTATGGATGCCCTCTAACCACACACACAATTCCACTCCTATTTCTGTCTAGTCTTAAGTTCCTCAGCCTATCTGCAAGCTTTTCAGATTTAACACATCATTCATGGCTTGAATCACCCAGACTCTTCTCTTGAGTCTCTAATTCTGGCAAACCTGGAATCTCTAGTATGTCTTGGGTATGTGGGCACTCCTAAGCTGTAATGTTCGTTCTTCTCTTCTTCTCCTCCCCTAGTTGGCATGTCTATGCATACAATGTGTGCCTCGGTTGCCCCATCTGTAGTCTCATTTTCCTAACTAATAATAATGTCTCTCCTCCTGGGATCAATCAGGTCCTTCCAGGCCATTCCATAAAACAAGACATCAATACCATAGAGCTGAATACCGGACAAAATTGATCAGCACTATGCCTGGCCATCGAGCTTAAAAATCCATTCCTCTTCCTCCCAGCAGCAGTCCCAACTTATGTTTGGGATCTTCCCCCAATTTTAGTCTGGGTAGGCTAGGTGGACCTCCATCCTTGGTATAGTTTGGATCTGTGTCTCCACCAAATCTCCTGTTAAATTGTAATCTCCAGTGCTGGAGGTGGGCCCTGGTAAGAAGTGATGAAGCCATAGCAGGTTCTCATGAATAGTTTAGTACCATCCTCTTGGTACTGTACTCGTGATAGTGGGTGAGTTCTTGTGAGATCTGGTTGTTTAAAAGTGTGTGGTACCTGCCATTTCTCTCTCTCCCTCCTGTTATAGCCATCTGAAGTGCTGGCTCTTTGTTTGCCTTCTGCCATGATTTAAGTTCCCTGAGGTCTCCCCAGAAGCTAAGAAAATGCTGCCATGTTTCCTGCACAGCCTGTGGAACTATGAGCCAATTAAACCTCTTTTCTTTACAAATTACCCAGTCTTAGGTATTTATAGCAATGTAAGAACAAACTAATACAATCCTAAACCCTAGGGGATAAAATTTGGGACTCAAAATATTCTTATTCCCACAGTGATTGGTTCAGAAGTGGGAATGTGACCTTAAATTATCCCATCAGAGAAAATGTTAAGACTTCTCCTGGGAGTTCTGGAGTAGTTGCTCCCTCTTCTTTGGTTAAAATTGAACCTGGAAAGTTCAAAGGTAAGCTCAGCTTTAGGTGTGACTTATGTGGAAACTCATATGATGTACAAAATTAACCTTTGGTTAAATTTGTAACTAAGCAGTTTTGACCCTGACACTGCAGGTCACATAGCAAGAGAAGAAATGGAAGCCCTATATTCTAAACATAGAACTATATGCCTACATATGTGAAAATTATAAATTCAAGCATAATATTAAAAACAACTGTTCTTTTCTCCTAGTGTATTGTGTGAACACAATACACTTTCATAATGACCTGGAAGGTCAGGTTCAAGTTCTTAGAATCCTTAGATTTCAGCTCTGGAACATGGCTGGATGGAAATATCACGTCTTCTTCTCACACATTGTCCCATCTCCTTCTCACTCTTGCCTCAATTCTGCACAAGAGGACTCATAATCATTTGTGAAAGCCTAGCCTGGTCATTCAAATTCCGTCCACACCCTCTGCAAACAGCTAACACCTGCACCCAAAGGTATACACATTGACAGTTTGGCTCATCCTCAAGAGGATGAACTTGAGGAAGAGACCTACACCTACTCCAAGTCAAGAACTAGCTTGTAGATTTGGGGCAGGGAATCTTTGTGTCCATGATATCCAGAGTATGATGTAAAAGGATGTGAGAAGGTTCCAGGATGATATGTCCCATTGGCCCCAGAGGCTATTTTGTCCCATGGGGAGGGACTGACCTGGAGAAGAGCTCTCTATAATGCAGAGTCTAGGGGAGGGGACTTTTTGCCTGGATTTAAAGATGTTACATAGCTTCAGGCAACCATCTCAATTGTGAGGGTAGAATCTATGTTAGAATAAATCCAAGATAATAGAGGACGACCAAGGCAAACCAAGAAATGGTGAGAACTGGGTTACATAATATGAGTTTCCACATAAGCTACACCTAAAGCTGAGCTTATCCTTGAACTTTCCAGTTATATAAGCTAATTCATTTGGTTTTTGTTCAAGCCCATTTAGGGTAAGGCTTCTGTCATTTGCAGGCTGAAAGAATATGTCTGATAGATTTCTCATGGTGTTGTGTGAATGACTCATGCCTGGGCTGCTCTGCTTTCTAATACAGTGGGGTTGCCCTTAATCCCTGCAAGTGAGAGAGTTGCCCTAATTCCCTTCCCTATTCCCTGGTGTGGAGGAGGTTCTACGTCTGGTGCTAAGTCTATTCTTTGTCAGACCCATTTTGCCTAAGTATCAGTCTTCCTCATAGCTGCACCCTCCTAGTTTACAGGGTGAAGAAACTATCAACTGCCAAAAAACAAGCCACTTAGAAAAGTACAGTCATCCATAGGTATCCATGGAGAAACTGATTCCAGGACGCCCCTCAGATACCAAAATCCTCAGATATTCAAGACTTTGATATAAGATGATGTATTTCTACATAACCTACATATATCCGAAATATCTTCCCATATACCTTTTTTTTTTTTTTTTTTGAGATGGAGTCTCACTCTGTCACCAGGTTGGAGCTCAGTGGTGTGATCTCGGTTCACTGCAACCTCTGCCTCCCGGGTTCAAGCAATTTTTCTGCCTCAGCCTTTCGAGTAGCTGGGACTACAGGTGTGTACCACCATACCCAGCTAATTTTTGTATTTTTAGTAGAGACGGGGTTTCACCATGTTGTCCAGGATGGTCTCGATCTCTTGACCTCATGATGAGGCCGCCTTGGCCTCCCAAAGTGCTGGGATTATAGTGAGCCACCACGCTCAGCCCCTCCCATATACTTTAAACCATCTCTAGATTACCTATAATACCCAATACAATGTAGATGCTATATAAATAGTTGTTATACTGTATTGTTTTATAAATACATATTGTTTTTATTGTTGTAATATTTTTTCCTTTTTTTTTTTTTTTTGAGACAGAGTCTCATACTGTCTCCTAGGTTGGAGTGCAGTGGCATGATCTCAGCTCACTGCAACCTCGGCCTCCTGGCTTCAAGCGATTCTCCTGCCTCAGCCTCCCAAGTAGCTGGGATTACAGGCCCCTGCTACTATGCCCAGCTAATTTATTGTATTTTTAGTAGAGACGGGGTTTCATCATGTTGACCAAGCTGGTCTGAAACTCCTGACCTCGTGATCCGCCCACCTTGGCCTCCCAAAGTGCTGGGATTACAGGCATGAGAAACTGTGCCCAGCCCCAAATATTTTTTATCTGTGGCTGGTTGAATCCACAGACACCCAAGCATTCACAAAACCAACTGTAATGCTATGCTGAGCCAATTTAAAATATGCAACAATGGGATAAACCACAAAGAAAAGACTTCCACAACTTAGTGAATTCTATCGTCTTGGAAGCATCAATTCTTTATC
This sequence comes from Piliocolobus tephrosceles, assembly GCF_002776525.5. Lineage (NCBI taxonomy): Eukaryota > Metazoa > Chordata > Mammalia > Primates > Cercopithecidae > Piliocolobus > Piliocolobus tephrosceles. The sequence goes on along the minus strand of NC_045441.1, from coordinate 81,656,160 downwards.
ACCAGATTCTTCAGTAAAGGCAGTTCAAACATGCCTTTACTGTGAAGGAAATAGATACTCCTACTTTGAAAACTGGTTCTTATATTCCTTTGCAGGTTGCATTCAAAATTTAAGATGTATATGTGTTTATAAACAATTTTGTTTCTTATTCCTAATCTCGAATGATTGCAGTTTTAGTGCCAGTTAATAAAGATTCGGTTTTGAATTCTGGCCCCCTAGCAGAGACCCTAAAACCTAGAAATTAACTTCTTGAGGTCCATAGAACACTACTTTATAATAAAGGGGAAAACAAAATACATCACCAATTTCAATTGGTATATCACCATTTTCCCCATGAAATCATACCCTTATGAAATGTGTGGCTTTTTAATCAAAAAGTGTTGAGGATGAAAAGTTATACATGTGGATTTTTTTTTTTTTTGGGGATGGAGTCTCACTCTGTTACCCAGGCTGGAGTGCAGTGGCGCCATCTCGACTCACTGCAAGCTCCACCTCCCGGGTTCATGCCATTCTCCTGCCTTAGCCTCCTGAGTAGCTGGGACTACAGGCATCCACCACCACGCCTGGCCAATTTTTTGTGTTTTTAGTGGACACGGGGTTTCACCGTGTTAGCCAGGATGGTCTCAATCTCCTGACCTCATGATCCGCCCACCTCAGCCTCCCAAAGTTCTGGGATTACAGGCATGAGCCACTGTGCCCAGCCTACATGTGGATTTTTTTTTTTTTTTAATGAAAATTATGGCCAGGCACAGTGGCTCACGCCTGTAATCCCAACACTTTTGGAGACTGAGTGGGGAGGATTGCTTGAGCTCAGGAGTTGGAGATCAACTTGAGCAACATAGCAAGACCTCATCATTACAAAACATCAAAAAAATTAGCTGGGCCTAGTGGCTGACGTCCCAGCTATTCAGTAGGCTGAGGTGGGAGGATCACTTGAGTGCAGGAGGTCGAGGCTGCAGTGAGCCATGATTACACGACTGCACTCCAGCCTGGGTGACAGACTCAGACACTGTCTCAAAGATAAGTACATACAATAAAATGAAATTAAAATCATAATATAAATGTTCAGAGTATTAGCCCAAGAAAGACATCTCCAGTTCTCTAATAAATGACTTCCCCAGCTCCTGTAGATGGTGAGTATGTCTGCTCTGTTTATACAACATGCCCTGACACCACTCCTTTTACCTTGGCCATAGAGGGGAAGAAAGTGGGGGTAAGGGGACAGGAATAAAGCTGATGAACAAAGGAACAGAAATGAGAGATTAAGAGGACCCAGAAAGACACACACAAAGTAGGGGTGGTGGGCAAGGATGTTGACTGCTTTCCAGTTCCTGGTGCCAACCTCTCTCTTGAGGGCTACTGCCCATTGATTTGGAAAGAGACTCACCATGGCTTTTCAATAAATTATGGGGTTTTTTTTTTCTTCCTGTTTAGGCTAGTTCCAATAGGTTTTTGCTATTTAAAATGGAAATTCTTAAGTAAAACACATACTTTTAAAAAGTTTATCTTCTAACTTGTGTACGGTCATGGATTTTTAGCTCATTAAACTTTAAAGAAAACCTTAAGAGTGACTCTTTTTGGTCTGGGCATATTCTGAAATTCTGTGATTACTGCCACTAGAGCAAGAATTTTCTCTTCTGCTACATCAGAAAGTTCTATTTAAAGCAGTCATTTTACTAGCAGTCAATGTAAGTGGTGCAATTTGCAATGTTCTTGAGATTTTAAAGTACAGATTTCCCCTGAAATCCTCAGCAATAATTAGGTTTCGAATCAATTGCTGAAGTCCTTAATGACTCAAATCATCAGCACATTTGAAAATTTTGAACTTTACCTCTTGGTTTCAGTGGTCTCTATTTACTCTATATTTAAATGATTCTAGCCAGCATTGATGTTTGTCCTCAAGTAAAAGAAAAGAAACATTTTCTATCTGCCTGTTTTTTTCTAACCTTGATTAATTTTCCAGGTCAGTCTTTTTTTTGTTAAAAAGCAATAACATCCATTAAAACCTCTCTGCCATTTATATATTTATATTAGTTTACTAGGGGTACCATAACAAAGGACCATGTACTATAGTGATTTAAACCACAGAAATTTATTTTCTCACAATTCTGGAGGCTGAAAGCCTGAAAACAGGTGTGATCAGGTTTGGTTTCTTGTGAAGCATCTCTTCTTGGCTCATAGATGGCCATCCTCTCCCTGTGTCTTCACCTGGTCTCCCCTCTATGCCTGTCTGTGTCCAAATGTCCTCCTACAAGGACACCGGTCATATTGGATTAGGGCCCACCTTAGTGACCTCGTTTAACCTTAATTAGCTCTTTAAAGACTCTGTCTCCAAGTACAGTCACATTTTGAGATACTGGGAGTTGGGACTTCAGCATGTGAATTTTGAGGGGCCACAATGCAGCCCATAACAACATTCAAGCATATTTTGAGTGCCTAATAGGAGCTGTTCTAAAGACTGAGAACAACTATGCAATAAAAAATTCCTCTCACTCACCTTCATAAAGATTCAAATCTTGAAGAGTATATTTTACTTAGAATGCTGTTTAAGCCTCTGTGACAGAGACCACAGAGTAGAATAGGTGGAAGCTTCATTCCCACATGAGAGTCCCAAGGTGGACAACCCAGGCCTGCAGGACAGCTGTGCCAGCCCACGACCGGCTTCCTTTCTGGGTCCAGGGTAGCTTCTCTGGCTCTCACCATCTCCTCCACGTCACAATCAGCAGGAAGGAGGAAAGGAAAATGCCCGTTCCTTTCAAGGGCATGGCCTGGAAGTCCCACCTATTATTTCTGTTCACATTACTTTGGTCAAAAGAGAGTCATACACGTACAGCTGGCTGCCAGGAAGACTGAAAAATGTAGTATTTAGCTAAGTAGTCATGGGCCTAGGTAAATCAAAATTTACTATGGATAAAAGGGCAAATGGATATTAGTGGACAATTAGTGGGGACAGAGACCATAACAGGCAATGTTTTTATTTGCTATATAGTAAGTGAGACAGAGTACACTATTTTCAGAAGCAACAAAGCTGGAGTAGAAAAAGCGATGGAAAAAGATGGAGATGTACAGAAAAATGGAAACCAGAGACTAGAGAGAGAGCAAGTAAGAAAGGAGCTGCCTCATTCCCTAAAGTTTTTAAGATCCTGATCCTAATGCCTCATGTTATAGCAGTACTTTTTTATTGCTTTTAAAAAATCTTAAATTGTTTATAAATTCAGATTTCAATTTCTTTTCAAAGTGACTTTTCTATTTATAATGCCCCCTTGCCTGCAAAGCAAGTACTTGGTTTCAACCAACAGTTCAGAAAACTGGGTCCTACTGCTTATTCTTATGGAAAAATAATTGCCATAATTGCAACTAGGAAAGAAGTCAGCTCCACAGTTGCTTAATAGTATACGTTGATATTGTAACTGTGTAACCACAAAAGAAGGAATGTATGAAAAAAGGAAATGATGTGTAAAAGATGCTGAAAGTTATTAATAGGGTTTGCCAAACCTGTTAATCTCTTATATTTTTGAGTAAAATGTACTTTTAGAGAAATAGTGTTCATAGAAGAGGCTGTACACATATTAGAAATTGCTACCACAAGGACTGCACAGTTTTCTAGCAATAAGGTTTTCCTATATAGTGTAATAAATATATGCAAAGTATCCCAGTCAAAAGTATTGATCTACTAGTGGTTATGAAAGCCATAAAGCTCAGATAAACTCATAAAAGTTTAAAAGGGAGCTTTTCTAAAGACTGGAAATTCATTTATTTTATATATTTTCTAGATAAATTTCTAAATGATGGTTCATAAATATTGTAGTTTTTTAAAAAAAGAAATTCCAAAATTAGTTCACTCTGCAATCAATGAACCAGTGAAAATTCACCTGAAACTGCTACAAATTAGACTTACAAATGTTTGGACCACCCAACATTCATTCCCTCTTCTTAACAGTATCCGAATTTCCTTTGGGAAATTACTTCTTCTGCTTGGAAATACTATTGGTAAAATGGTGAATTCAGGTGCCTTCATTTCTGCTATGGATGAGAAAGAGGCCTCTGGAGGCTCCTTCCACCAGAACCTTCCACTCAACAACCAGATGGAGTTAGAGGGCTGGCACCTGGTATAGGCTAGATCAATTTAAAGTTCACTCCTGGGAATTTACATCTTAAATAATGTGAAAAAGAACCTGACATTGGTAGGATTTACTCATTCCAGAACTGGTACTCTGCTTGTTGAGTATATGCCTAAGTCTCCAAAGATTTGCATAAATTCCACCAGTTCCTACATAATTCCATTTTCCTTAGATTCAGCAGATTTGGTTTCCATTGTTTACAATCCTCAAGCCCTAACTGTTCCACCTTCTATCTACTCATTTATAAACTGACCAAATTACAACTAAAAATAAATAACTAAAATAAACAACAAAACCGAACAACCTTACAACAGATTAAGAAATTTAGCCAGGAACTGCCAACAAGAAAAAAGATGGACAGGCTGGGCACGGTGGCTCACGCCTGTAATCCCAGCACTTTGGGAGGCTGAGGCGGGCGGATCATGAGGTCAGGAGATGGAGACCATCCTGGCTAACATGGTGAAACCCTGTCTGTACTAAAAATACAAAAAATTATCCAGGCATGGTGGGGGGCACCTGTAGTCCCAGCTACTCAGGAGGCTGAGGCAGGAGAATGGCGTGAACCCGGGAGGTGGAGCTTGCAGTGAGCCAAGATGGCGCCACTGCACTCCAGCCTGGATGACAGAGGGAGACTCTGTCTCAAAAAAAAAAAAAAAAAAAAAAAAAAAGACAAAAGATGGACAAAAAGGTGAAAATCTGAATAAAGTTGCTACAAAGTTTTCTCGAATTTTTCAAAAATCTTAATAAATATGGTAATCATATGGTAATTGTTCCCAATAGAAAAGATAAAGGAAAGTATCATAAGTATCACAGGTCTGGGTGCAATGGCTCATGCCTGTAATCCCAGCACTTTGTGAGGCTGAGGCAGGCAGATTGCTTGAGCTCAGAAGTTTGAGACCAGCCTGGGCAACATGGCGAAACCCTGCCTCTACAAACAATACAAAAATTAGCAGTGTGTGGTAGCACACACCTGTAGTCCCAGCTACTCGGGCAGCTGAGGCAGGAGGATCACTTGGTCCTGGGATGTGGAGGTTGCAGTGAGCTGAGATTGCACCATTGTACTCCAGCCTGGGCAACAGAGGGAGAACCTTTCTTAAAACAAAAACCAAAACATGTATCATACACACAAAAAAGTTCAGCTTCATTAGTAATAAAATAAACATAAATTAAAACTTGATATAAACTTTTCTACCATAAAATTGAAAGTGGTTTACAATGTAAATACTGTTGAGAGGGTATATTGTAATCTGGCAATATGTGATAAGAACCATCAAAATACTCATATTGATGTATTAGTCAGAAAACAAGGACTACTACAAAGATTATAGAATAAAAGATGAATTGTATGAATAGACCTTACACAATTGTGGGAAAAGCTGGGGAAGTGAAAGCCTAGATAAGGGAAAGTTTGAGAATCAGAAAAAGAATCATTAACCAATCCTCAACCACTGGGGTGGGAGGAGAACCAGTGTTTAAGGAAACAATCTGAGATACTGGCATGGACAGTGAGGGGATTTGTAGGGGGTCTTTGGGAATCTATTGCCTCTAGAGATCTGCAGCCAGGCATCTGATGGCAGGTCTGGGGCCACTGTCCATCAGCAGGGCCAGGGATAGGAAGAAGGGCTAGGCACCAAGAGAAGAGCAAGGACTACCCGGAACTTTTCGTGTACTGACAACAAAGACCTTCAAAGAGAAAAGGAAGCCACTGCCTAACTTCCACTGTTCAAACCACACATGAGTTCCTCCTTTGGCCAACTCTGCCTCCTAGCCTGTTGGGAAAGAAATTCTGGGAAATTCCAGACCCAACCGAACTGACAATAGTACAATCCAGTACTCATATATTTTTGACCCTGTTGCTCCATTCCACATCTAGGAATGGATTATAATGAGGTGGGAAATGTCATCAAATATTAAATAAAATACAACTATGGCTGTCATAGTTAAAACAGGCAAGGGTCAGGCACGGTGGCTCATGCCTGTAATCCCAGCACTTTGGGAGGCTGAGATGGGTGGATCCCCTGAGGTCAGGAGTTCGAGACCAGCCTGGCCAACATGGTGAAACCCTGCCTCTACTAAAAATTAGCCAGGCATAGTGGTGCATGCCTGCAATCCCAGCTACTCAGGAGGTTGAGGCAGGAGAATCGCTTGAACCTGGGAGGCAGAGGATGCAGTGAGCCAAGATCGCACCACTGCACTCCAGCCTGGGCAACCAGAGCAAAACTCCAACAACAACAAAACAAAACAAAACAAAAAACACGTGAAAGTGGAAATAAGTTGATAGCTCCACAACAGGGGAAAGGTGAAACAGGCCAGGGTAAGACACAAACAAGACTTTTCCTCTTACCTGAATAAGAAGAGAGAGAAAAAAATGAAGACTTTTGGCATGTTCATTAAAAAAATTACTTTGAATGACTTTTAATGATATGGTTATATCTCATAATATAGAATATAAAAAGTATACACAAAATTCTACCTACATTAGAATTACAATTTTGGAAACACAGTCATAGATTTTGTTTTCTTTTTACATTTCCTTACACTTTTTACACTTCTTCCATTCCCAAAGTCATCATTTAAAAACCCAAATCTTTTAAAAATGTGCAGCCTTTGGCTAAAATCCCAACGAGGCTTTTCACTGCACCTAGAATAAAGTGCAAATCCTTCCCACTGTCTACAAGGCCCTTCATGCTCCTGTCTGTGTTGGCTGCTCTAACTGCATCTCAGATAGCTCTTTGCTTGGCTCATTGAGCTCCAGCCCCACTGGACTTTGGTAGGTTCCTAGCATAGGCTAAGGTCTCTCCTATTGTAAGGATTTGGCAGTCATCGTTAGTCACTTGAGATGCTGTTCCCCAGATCTCATTATTCAGATCTGAGTTCAAGCATTACCTCCTCAAAGAGATCTTTCTCTGAAGACCCCATCTAATGTGTCTCCGTTCCCCACCCCACCCAGCAGTCTTTCACCCTCTTATTGCCCTGTTCATCTTGTCTTCATTAACTAAAATTATGCTTTTCCTTAGCAATGGCCCTCACTATGAAGTGGGGTCCACTACTCAGAGGAGGGACCTTATCTGTCTTATTATTGTACCCCTGTGACTCCAACTAAGTCACCAAGGCTCTGTATGTTGCTGAATGAATGGATTAATGGATGAATTAATTTTTTTGAATTTTTTTACAATGAAAAAGTTTCCTTTTATAAGGAAAAAATATTTGGAAGGGATATGTTGCTTGAAGGGCAATCTTGTGTCAGGAGGGATTTTCACATGTTATGTAACTTAAGCTTTCTTGGTTGTCTTATCTAGTGATTACCCAGGCCTATTTTTGCTGCTCTGTTCCTCTTGCAAGATCTAGGTAGGAGTCTCCCTTCTACAGAAGCGTAAGGAATTAAATGTTTGTAAAAGCATGGGAATCTGGAAAGCATTCTCCCCTACGGTATGAATCATGTAATTCATAACAGTTAGTAGGCAAAGTGAGTTTTGCCCACAAATCATGATGACACTGTAAAATTTCCAGAGATCCTAAATTCAAACCCTATTTTATGACCACACCTGCCTCCCTTTCTAGCTCAGCGCACCAGGCACTCTCAACACCTCTGGTCTGCGACCCCAGTCCCCCCATTGACAATTCTGCTGTCTTCACGTTGTTTGGCTTCTCCTGCTTTCATGTCATCCTATTATGGCCAATGCGTCAGCTGCTCTTCCTTGTTAATCCTAAACTCCTAAACTTACTTATTTCTCTGTCCTTCAGAACCTCCTCTCTGAGAAAAATCTCAGCTAAGGAGAAATGCAACTGCCTATCTTCTCCACGTCTGTGCCTTGGTTTTGAGCTGTCTTGGGAGCAGCAAAATTATATCTGCTTTTGCTTTAGAAGAACTTATAATGTTCCAGTCTTTGGATGCCCTTTAAATAGGCAAGTCTCAGTGAAGTCAGGTTACAGTGCCTAAATAGCTTTACCCTCCTGATCCAACAGCATATACACAGAAGAATGGAAGATAGTACTGGATATGTGAGTACTTGTTAAGCCCCTCCCTTCACTGCAGTGGGCAAGTGGTCATCCAGACAGTGATTAGCTCACTTGGTGGACAGCCAACAACAAAACACTACCACCTATCCACTGTACTAGCTAGGTCTCCCTCCAGTCTGGGGAAGCTGTCTCATTCTTTTGGAGGTAGGGAGAAATTTTATGTACAGGAAATAAAAGCATCAAAGTGGAGTTTTCATTAGGTTTTAGTCAGAAGGTAGAATAAACAGGTGGACCTATTTCTGAAAATTTTATTTTGGGAATTTTCATACGATAATCTTTTCCACAATAACCAATGAAAAACTTCTAGTGCTTTCCTGTGGTTGATGGGTTTGATTTCTTTGGCAAACGTGAACTCTAGTGAGGGCAGCTAAATAGAAAACTTTATGCATGGAACTTAGCATCCTGGCCTATTTTGTGCTAACCTAATTTTCTGTGAACTTTGTAGCAAATGAAGCTCTCTGTGTGACAGGTTCCTTTTTTAGATTCCAAAACCAGCAGCTACGTTGTTAAATTTTATGGTTCCATGAATTTTGGAATCAGCCTCAGCAATTTTTCACGCTTTCCATGTCCCCCTAAGGGAAAGTGGGCAGCCATTAGAAAGTAGCCATGGAAAACCTCCTTTTATCTATTAACTAAGTGCTTCGGGAGAAAAAAAAAATCACCCTGTGGAGCAGATTTCTTTCACTATAAACTTATGGATACTCACTTCACCTGGGCCCACAACACTCCCTGTCAATCATCCTCTGTTTCCCAACTCACCTCTTTCTCTTCTCAACAATAATTTTTCAAACCTTCCCTATTATTTTCACACCCCTTGCCACTTTTTCACTATCAAAACTCCAGTTGCTTCAATTCTCTATTCACTCTTAGAAAGACTGTCTTTGCATAGAAAATAGAACCCATCTGAAAGGTATTCCTTCCATTCCTACCACAATTACACAAAGCTACTCTAATCCAGACCCAACTCTTCCCCCTTTCTTTCCATTACCATAGAAGTCTCCCTGTTCTGTTTAAAACTTACCTCTCTGTGGTAGACACCTGGAAGATGATGGTTCCCAGCGTTCCCCACTTCTTAGTTCTTCATGCCCTTGTGTAATCCCCTCCTCTTGAAGAAGGTTGGACATGGTGACTTGCTCTTAATAAATAGAATACAGAAAAGTGATAGAATGTCACTTCCAAAGTTAAGTTATCAAGATTGTGACTCCTGTATTGGGCATCCTCTAGGTCTCTCTCACTCTCTCATGCACCCTGGAAGAAGCTAGCTATATTGTGAGTTGTCCTACAGAGAGTTTCGTGTGCCAAGGGAGGCATCTGGCTGACAGCCAGCAAGGAACTACTCAACAGTCTGTGACGCACTGAATGCTGACAACAACCATGTGAGCAAACTCAGAAGCAGGTCCTCCCACTATGTGAGTCTCGACAGATTAGACCACAACCCAAGCAAGTAGCCTGATGGCAACCTCTTGAGAGCCCTTGAGCCAGATGCACCCAGTGAAACTAAACCCTGGTTTCTAACCCATGAGAACTGTTGAGAATAATAAATGTTTGCTGTTTCATGCAGCTACATTTTTGTGTAATTTCTTATGTAGCAATACATAAATAATACAACCTTCATCTATCCTCTGTATCCTTCTCACCTGCTTCTATCTTTCCCACATCTTCAAATCTTCTCTGTACCCATTACTTCTAATTAGTAGTTAAACATGGGGGTCAGGGACAATCTAAGAGAGGAAAATCTTCAATTCTAATTCCTCTTTTAGCTACTGCTACTTTTCTCCCCACCTCTTTAGAGCCAAACTTGAGTTATCCACATTTACTGTCTCCATTTCCCTTCCATCAGAATGACCTATAGGGCTTGTTAAGCCACAGATTTCTGGGCTTCTCCTTCAGAGTTTTTAATGCAGAATTTTTGAAGTGAGGTCTGAGAATTTGCATTCCAAACCATGGCCTGATAATTTACATTCTAACCTGTTTCCAGACGCTACTGACTCTGCTGGTCTGTTGATCACACTTTGAGAATTGCTGCTCTACACTTGTTAGAAATGTAGCCTCTCAAGTCTCACATGAGTTCTACCAAATTAGAATCTACATTTTAACAAAATCATCAGGTTATTTGGATGAACACTAGAGTTCCAGAAGCACTCAGATGGCCTTATGTGTCAGACAATTCCAAATTCATTCCATGAAAACAGCTTTTATGCTATAGCTGTCATGTGTACATTCACCTTTTACCTTTCAAACTGGTTTAAAACAAAAGAGCTAAATTGTGTATGTGCTCCTACTCTTTGTCTCATCAACTGATCCTTCTCTGGATTGGAATTTTCTTCTTGAATACACATAAAGTCTAACAACAAATACACGGTGCTTTAGATAAGACAAATTACAATGCTACATCTAAACTAAAAGTGGTTTGTATTCTACCTGCCAAGTTTTTCAATTTGTTCTTTAGGCTTTTCGTAGGGTGCCTGTTTGAGGTTATTGCCCCCTACTTTTTCAATTTTACTCCAAGTTGAAACACAGCTTCTCATTTTCCTAAAGCGGGACCTGGTTATAACTTTACCAAAGACTTGGGGTTCATGGAATGGAAACACATGCAAAAAAAGCAGCCAGTGGATACGACTGCTTCACAAGTTCATAAGCCACACCTTTCCCAAGGATGTTCGGACCTCTCTATTTCTTGATGTGTTGCTAAGATGCAGCTTACCTGCCTTGCTCTTGACCTCTGCCTTCTACCTCGTGTTATACCTTCTTCCAAATTCCTGCCTACCCAGAACACAAACCCCTATCTCATCTGAGTACCAGAGACTGGAAAACTCTAGTTTTCCCTCCTTGCCCTAGTCTGAAGCCTGCCCCAGCCAACAATGTATTATCATTTGCAGTTTAATTCCTTGGAGTCCTTAAAACACTCCAATCTAGAAGAGATTTTGGCTTTATCTTTGTATAGTTTAAAAGGTTCACTAGGCTGGGCGCAGTGGTTTATGCCTGTAATCCCAGCACTTTGGGAGGCTGAAGCGGACAGCTAATAAAGTCAGGAATTTGAGACCAGCCTGGCCAACATGGTGAAACCCCGTCTCTACTAAAAATACAAAAAATTAGCCGGGCATGGTGGTGCGTGCCTGTAAACCCAGCTACTCAGGAAGCTGAGGCAGAAGAATCGCTTGAACCCAGGAGGCAGAGGTTGCAGTGAGTCGAGATCGCACCATTGCGCTCCAGCCTGAGTGACAGAGCAAGACTCTGTCTCGAAAAAAAAAAAAGGGGTTCACTAAAGGTTTCCAGTTACCACTCTTTCGCTCCTCCAAAAAGATTTATCTGACTTCAAAGGCACTTAGTCAAAGAGATAAATGCTTCAAGATTTCAAAAAAGTTAGAATTCTACTGCAGGATCCAGCAATTACACTTCTGGGTATAGCCATATAAATTGAATCAATTTGCTGAAGAGATAGCTGCACTACTATGTTCACTGCAGTATATTCACAGTAGCCAAGATATAGAATCAACCTGTGTCCATCAATGGATGAATGGATTAAAAATGTAGTGTGTATGTATACATACGTGTGTGTATATATAACACTTTATATATGTATAGATGCTCTTTCTCTCTCTCTCTCTACACACACACACACACACACACACACACACAAATGGGTTACAATTCAGCCATAAAGAAGAAGGAAATTCTGTCATTTGTGACAACATGGATGAATCTGGAGACATTGTGCTAAATGAAATAAGCCAGGCACAGAAAGATAAATACCACATCATCTCACTTATATGTGGAATCTAAAAAAAGCCTGACTCATAGAAACAGAGAGTAGAGTGGTAGCTACCAGAGGCTGGCGTGGGCAGGGTTTGTTGGGGGCTGGGGAGAGAGGGATGAGGAGTTCTTGATCAAAGGGTACAAAGTTTTAGTTAGAGAGGAGAAATAAATTTTTGAGATCTATTGAACTGAAGAATGACTACAGTCAATAATAATGTATTATATATTTCAAAATAGGTAAGAGAATAAATTTGAAAGGTCTCACCACAAAAATAATGATTGAGGTAATAGATATGTTAGTTAGCTAGACTTGATGATTCCACATTGTATACATATATTAAAACATTACATTGTGCCCCATAAATATATACAATTACGATTTTGCAGTTAAAAACAATAATAATAACTATTATTATTCAAAAATAATTCTACTACAGATAGAGCACTTTTTCCATATAAATAATTAGTTTTGTTAGCTCATTCAGGCAATAGATCTTGCTGTCAAAAGTTCATACATGTGATGGCTGTATTTAAAAACAATACTAACAGTCACTTGTGTATGCTTTCTGTATGGGTACAAAGAATTATTCAGGCACGTCAAGTATAATTTTTAACTCCTGATTTCTTTTTGTCAGCAATCTTTCAAAAATTTTCTGTTTCTTGACATAAGTTTGGTGAATTAAACTGGAACAAAGTCATTTAATTAGATGGTGCTGGAACAACTAGATGTTCATATGAGAAAAAAATGAACCTCTGAAATTTACACCTCAAACATGCACAAAAAATAATTTGAGATGGATTATAGGCCTAAACATAAAACTGTAAAGCTTCTAGAATAAATCATAGACAAACATCTTTGCAACCTTGGGGTAGGCAAAGATTTCTTAAGGAAAATACAGCAAGCACTAACACTCCCCTCCCAGCCACACACACACACATTAGTAAAATAGACGTCATCAAAATTTAAAACTTTCAAAAGACACAGTTAAAAGAAGAAAGATGAGCCACAGGCTGCAAGAGTATGTTTACAAGACACATATCTGACCAAATACTTGCACACGGAATATATAAGTAATACCTACAACTTAATGATGTTTTAATAAACACAATTTTAAAAACAGGCAAAAGATCTGAACGGACACCTCACAAAAAAAAGATGCATAAATGGCCAATAAGCACTTGAAAAACACTGAATGTTAAATTCTCATTAAAACACAGTTTTAAGCCACAATGAGATACCCACAAAACCCACTAGAATGGCTAAAACTAAGGAAAATAAAACTCCAAGTTTTCATGTTACTTCTCATATATTGAGGTATAAAATAATTTAGCTACCCTGGAAAATTATTTGGCAGTTTCTTGTAAAGTTAAACATTCACTTACCACCCAATTGTGGAATTCAGAAATTCCACTCCTAAATGTATACCTGAGTAAAATGAAATGATGACTACACAAAGATCTACATGCAAATATTCACAGCAGCTTTATTCCTAATAGCCACCACTGGAACCAGCCCAGGTATCCATCACCAGGATAATGGATAAACAAACTGCAATATAGTCATACAATGGAATGCAGCTCAGCAATAAAAAGAAACTAACTACTGATATACCCAACAAGGATAAATCTCAGAAGCATTATGCTGCGTGAAAGAAGTTGGACTCAAAACACTACATGTGTGCTTTCTACTGCATACATGAACTTCATGTAAGAAGTTCAAGAACAGGTAATCCAGGATTTAAAAAGGTACAACACACCCAAATACAGGAGGATAGTTGATATAACCAACAGAGGTGTCAATTGTCACCTTGTTTATGATGGTAGAGAAGGGGATATGATAATCTGCACAGCACATGCTCATAAACTCCCAACGTATGGTGTGAATTTGGCCAGACAAATTATACTGCAGCACAGTGAAATGGCCCACTGAAAACGTCTTCAGCACTTTACTCCTTGCCACCCAGTTCTATGAATTCATTACCACCCAATTCAGATGTCATTTCCTCCATGAAGTTTTTATTCTCTCTTATAGCTAACACAGTTTTAAATTATTTTCTGAACTACTGAAGCACTTTTATTCTTCCAAACTCTAGTTCTCATGATGCAGTGGCTGAAAATATATTTGCAGCTTCTTTTCTGAAATGTCATTTTTTATAGTGTGAGCCACACAGGGTTAGGCACACAGAAGGTATTTGAATGCCTAAATAAATATTTGAATTTCAAAAATGTTTAATCTCATATGATGTGGATCTCCTTCCCCTAAACTCAGAGCATACACATGATAAGATAAATAATTTAAATTTTTTGAAATAAATCTTGCCTTGGCCAAGATAAATAATTTAAATTTTTCCAAATAGATCTTGCCTTGGCCAAAAAGAATAGTTGGAAAAGTTGGATAATACCCTAACTTTTTTTTAAAAAAAACTATACTTTAAGTTTTAAGGTACATGTGCACAACGTGCAGGTTTGTTACATAGGTATACGTGTGCCATGTTGGTTTGCTGCACCCATCAACTCATCATTTACATTAGGTATTTCTCCTAATGCTATCTTTCCCCCAGCACCCCACCCCCTGACATGCCCCGGCATGTGATGTTCTCTGCCCTGTGTCCATGTGTTCTCATTATTCAACTCCCACCTATGAGTGAGAACATGTGGTGTTTGGTTTTCTGTCATTGTGATAGTTTGCTGAGAAAGATGGTTTCCAGCTTCATCCATGTCCCTGCAAAGGACATGAACTCATCCTTTTTTATGGATGCATAGTGTTCCATGGTGTATATGTGTCACATTTTCTTAATCCAGTCTATCATTGATGGACATTTGGGTTGATTCCAAGTCTTCGCTATTGTGAATAATGCTGCAATAGACATGTGTGTGCATGTGTCTTTATAGTAGCATGATTTATAGTCCTTTGAGTATATACCCAGTAATGGGATCACTGGATCAAGGATTTCTAGTTCTAGATCCTTGAGGAATCGCCACACTGTCTTCCACAATGATTGAACTAATTTACACTCCCACCAACAGTGTAAGTGTTCCTACTTCTCCACATCCTCTCCAGCATCTGTTGTTTCCTGACTTTTTAATGATTGCCATTCTAACTGGCATGAGATGGTATCTCATTGTGGCTTTAATTTACATTTCTCTGATGACCAGTGATGATGAGCATTTTTTCATATGTCTGTTCCTGCATAAATGTCGTCTTTTGAGAAGTATCTGTTCATATCCTTTGCCCACTTTTAGATGGGGTTGTTTGTTTTTTTCTTGTAAATTTGTTTAAGTTCTTTGTAGATTCTGGATATTCGCCCTTTCTCAGATGGATAGATTGCAAGAATTTTCTCCCATTCTGTAGGTTGCCTGTTCACTCTGATGATAATTTCTTTTGCTGTGCAGAAGCTGTTTAGTTTAATTAGATCCCATTTGTCTATTTTGGCTTTTGTTGCCATTGCTTTTAGTGTTTTAGTCATGAAATCTTTGCCCATGCCTATGTCCTGAATGGTATTGCCTAGATTTTCTTCTAGAGTTTTTATGGTGTTAGGTCTTACATTTAAGTCTTTAATCCATTTTGAGTTAAATTTTGTGTATGGTGTAAGAAAGGGATACAGTTTCAGCTTTCTACATATGGCCAGCCAGTTTTCCCAGCACCATTTATTAAATAGGGAATCCTTTCCCCATTTCTTGTTTTTGTCAGGTTTGTCAAAAATCAAATGGTTGTAGATGTGCAGTGTTATTCCTCAGGCCTTTGTTCTATTCCATTACTCTATATATCTGTTTTGGTACCAGTACCATGCTGTTTTTGTTACTGTAGGCCTGTAGTATAGTTTGAAGTCAGGTAGTGTGATGCCTCCAGCTTTGTTCTTTTTGCTTAGGATTGTCTTGGCTATGTGGGCTCTTTTTTGGTTCTATATGAACTTTAAAGTAGTTTTTTCCAATTCTGTGAAGAAAGTCAGTAGTAGCATGATGGGGATAGCATTGAATCTATAAATTTCCTTGGGCAGTATGGCCATTTTCACAATATTGATTCTTCCTATCCATGAGCATGGAATGTTCTTCCATTGGTTTGTGTCCCCTTTTATTTCATTGAGCAATGGTTCGTAGTTCTCCTTGAAAAGGTCCTTTACATCCCTTGTAAGTTGGATTCCTAGGCATTTTATTTTCTTTGTAGTAATTGCGAATGGGTGTTCACTCATGATTTGGATCTCAGTTTGTCTATTATTGATGTATAGGAATGCTTGTGATTTTTGCACATTGATTTTGTATCCTGAGACTTTGCTGAAGTTGCTTATCAGCTTAAGGAGATTTTGGGCTGAGATGGTGGGGTTTTCTAAATACACAATCATGTCATCTGCAAACAGAGCCCATTTGACTTCCTCTTTTCCTAATTGAATACACTTTATTTCTTTCTCTTGCCTGATTGCCCTAGCCAGAACTTCGAACACTATGTTGAATAGGAGTGGTGAGAAAGGGCATCCTTGTCTTGTGCTGGTTTTCAAAGGGAATGCTTCCAGTTTTTTCCCATTCAGTATGATATTGGCTGTGGGTTTGTCATCAACAGCTCTTATTATTTTGAAATATGTTCCATCAATACCTAGTTTCTTGAGAGTTTTTAGCATGAAATGCTGTTGAATTTTGTCAAAGGCCTTTTCTGCATCTATTGAGATAATCATGTGGTTTTTGTCATTGCTTCTGTTTATGTGATGTATTACGTTTATTGATTTGCACATGTTGAACCAGCCCTGCATCCCGGGGATGACGCCAACTTGATTGTAGTGGATAAGCTTTTTGATGTGCTGCTGGATTCAGTTTGCCAATATTGTATTGATTTTCACATTGATTTCATCAGGGATATTGGCCTAAAGTTCTCTTTTTTTGTTGTGTCTCTGCCAGGCTTTGGTATCAGGATGACGCTGGCCTCATAAAATGAGTTAGGGAGGATACCCTCTTTTTCTTTTAATTGGAATCATTTCAAAAGGAATGATACCAGCTCTTCTGTGTACCTCTGGTAGAATTCGGCTGTGAATCCATCTGGTCCTAGAATTTTTTTTTTTTTTTTGGTTGGTAGGCTGTTAATTATTGCCTCAATTTCATAACCTGTTATTGGTCTATTCAGAGATTCAACTTCTTCTTGATTTAGTGTTGTGAGGGTATATGTGTCCAGGAATTTATCCATTTCTTCTAGATTTTCTAGTTTATTTGCATAGAGGTGTTTATAGTATTCTCTGATGGTAGTTTGTATTTCTGTGGGATCAGTGGTGATATCCCCTTTATCATTTTTTATTGTGTCTATTTGATTCTTCTCTCTTTTCTTCTTTATTAGTCTTGCTAGCGGTCTATCTATTTTGTGGATCTTTTCAAAAAACAATCTCCTGGATTCATGGATTTTTTTCAAGGGTTTTTTGTGTCTCCATCCCCTTCAGTTCTGCTCTGATCTTAGTTGTTTCTTGCCTTCTGCTAGCCTTTGAATTTGTTTGCTCTTGTTTCTCTAGTTCTTTTAATTGTGGTGTTATGGTGTCGATTTTAGATCTTTTCTGCTTTCTCTTGTGGGCATTTAGTGCTATAAATTTCCATCTACATACTGCTTTAAATGTGTCCCAGAGATTCTGGTACATTGTGTCTTTGTTCTCATTGGTTTCAAAGAACATCTTTATTTCTTCCTTCATTTCATTATTTACCCAGTAGTCATTCAGGAGCAAGTTGTTCAGTTTTCATATAGTTGTGCGATTTTGAGTGAGTTTATGAATCCTGAGTTCTAATTTGATTGCACTGTGGTCTGGGAGACAGTTTCTTGTGATTTCTGTCCTTCATATTTGCTGAGGAGTATTTTACTTCCAATTATGTGGTCAATTTTACAATAAGTGCGATGTGGTGCTGAGAATGTATATTCTGTTGATTTGAGGTATAGAGTTCTTTAGATGTCTATTAGGTATGCTTGGTCCAGAGCTGACTTCAAGTCCTGGATATCCTTATTAACCTTCTGTCTCATTGATCTGTCTAATATTGACAGTGGGGTGTTAAGTCTCCCATTATTATTGTGTGGGATTCTAAGTCTCATTGTAGGTCTCTAAGTACTTGCTTTATGAATCTGGGGGCTCCTGTACTGGGTGCATATATATTTAGGATAGTTAGCTCTTCCTGTTGAATAGACTCTTTTACCATTATGTAATGGCTTTCTTTGTCTCTTTTGATCTTTGTTGGTTTAAAGTCTGTTTTATCAGAGACTAGGATTGCAACCCCTGCAATTTTTTTTTCATTTACTTAGTAGATCTTTCTCCATCCCTTGATTTTGAGCCTATGTGAGTCTTTGCACCTGAGATGGGTCTCCTGAATACAGAACACCTATAGGTCTTGACTCTCTATCCAATTTGCCAGTCTGTGTCTCTTAATTGGGGCATTTAGCCCATTTACATTTAAAGTTAATATTGTTATGTTTGAATTTAATCCTGCCATTATGATGTTAGCTGGTTATTTTGCCCATTAATTGATGTAATTTCTTCATAGCATCAATGGTCTTTAAAATGGGTATGTTTTCGCAGTACCTGGTACCAGTGGTTCCTTTCCATGTTTAGTTCTTCCTTCAGGAGCTCTTGTCAGGCAGGCCTGGCGGTGATAAAATCTCTCAACATTTGCTTGTCTGTAAAGGATTTCATTTCTTCTTCACTTATGAAGCTTAGTTTGGCTGGATATGAGATTCTGGGTTGAAATCCTTTTCTTTAAGAAAGTTGAATATTGGCCCCCACTCTCTTCTGGCTTGTAGTGTTTCTGCAATGAGATCTGCTGTTAGCTGATGGGCTTTCCTTTGTGGATTACCCGACCTTTCTCTCTGGCTGCCCTCAACAATTTTTCCTTCATTTCAACCTTGGTGAATCTGACAATTACGTGTCTTGCGGTTGCTCTTCTCGAGGAGAATCTTTGTGGTATTCTCTGTATTTCCTGGATTTTTTTTTTTATTATACTTTAAGTTCTAGGGTACATGTGCACAACGTGCAGGTTTGTTACATATGTATACATGTGCCATGTTGATGTGCTGCACCCATTAACTCATCATTTACATTAGTTATATCTCCTAATGCTATCCCTCCCTGCTTGTATTTCCTGAATTTGAATGTTGGCCTACCTTGCTAGGTTAGGGAAGTTATCCTGGATAATATCCTGAAGCGTGTTTTCTAACTTGGTTCCATTCTTCCCGTCACTTTCCAGAACACCAATCAAACCTATATTTGGTCTTTTCACATAGTCCCACAATTCTTGGAGACTTTGTTCGTTTCTTTTCACTCTTTTTTCTCTAATCTTGTCTTCTCCCTTTATTTCATTAATTTGATCTTCAATCACTGATATTCTTTCTTCTACTTGATTGAATTGGCTATTGAAACTTGTGTAT
Organism: Piliocolobus tephrosceles; assembly: GCF_002776525.5. NCBI lineage: Eukaryota > Metazoa > Chordata > Mammalia > Primates > Cercopithecidae > Piliocolobus > Piliocolobus tephrosceles. The sequence goes on along the minus strand of NC_045441.1, from coordinate 81,636,885 downwards.
GCATCACGAATTTCTTGTGCTGTGGTTTTCAGTTCCATCAAGTCATTTAAGATCTTCTCTACACTGTTTATTCTAGTTAGCCATTTGTCTAACCTTTTTTCAAGGTTCTTAGCTTCCCTGAAATGGATTAGAACATGCTCCTTTAGTTCGGAGAGGTTTGTTATTACTGACCTTCTGAAGCCTACTTCTGTCAAGTCATCAAACTCATTCTCCATCCAGTTTTGTTCCCTTGCTGGTGAGGAGCTGTGATCCTTTGGAGGAGAAGAGGAGCTGTGGTTTTTGGAATTTTCTGCTTTTCTGCTCTGGATTGTCCCCATCTTTGTGTTTTTATCTACCTTTGGTCTTTGATGTTCGTGACCTACAGATGGGGTTTTGATGTGGATGTCCTTTGTGTTGATGCTGATGCTATTCCTTTCTGTTTGTTAGTTTTCCTTCTAACAGGCCCCTTGGCTGTAGGTCTGTTGGAGTTTGCTGGAGGTCCACTCCAGATCCTGTTTGCCTAGGTATCACCAGCAGAGGCTGCAGAACAGTAAATATTGCTGCCTGATCCTTCCCCTGGAAGCTTCATCCCAGAGGGGTGCCCGTCTGAGTGTCTGTTGGCCCTTACTGGGAGGTGTCTCCCTGTCAGGCTACATGGGAGTTAGAGACCTGCTTGAGGAGGCAGTCTATCCATTCTCAGAGCTTGAACACCATGCTGAGAGAACCACTGCTCTCTTCAGAGCTATCAGACAGGGAAGTTTAAGTCTGCAGAAGCTGTTTGCTGCCTTTTGTTCTGCTATGCCCTACCCCCAGAGGTGGAATCTAGAGAGGCAGTAGGCCTTGCTTAAACTGTGGTGGGTTCCGCCCATTTTGAGCTTCCTGGCGACTTTGTTTACACTGAGCTATTCAAGCCTCAGCAATGGCAGATGTCCCTCCCTGTGTCACGCTGCAGCATCACAGGTTGATCTCAGACTACTGCACTAGCAGTGAGCAAGGCTCCATGGGTGTGGGACCTGCTGAACCAGGCAAAGGAGGGTATTTTCTGGTCTGCCAGTTGGTAAGACCATGGGAAAAGTGCAGTATTTGGTCAGAAGTATGCCGTTTCTCCAGGTAGAGTCTGTCTCAGATTCCCTTGGCTGGGAAAGGGAAATCCCCTAACCCCTTGCACTTCCTAGGTGAGTTGATGCCCTGCCCTGCTTCAGCTCATCCTCCATGGGCTGCACCCACTATCCAACCAGTCCCAGTGAGATGAACCAGGTACCTCAGTTGGAAATGCAGAAATCACCCATCTTCTGTGTCAGTCTCGCTGGGAGCTGCAGACTGGAGCTGTTCCTATTTGGCCATCTTGGAAACAACCGATAATACCCTAACTTTTAACCTTTTATGGTTAAAATATATTGTTCTCATAATCAAGTCATTTTATACATGACAACCAATATACCAGACAAAGTTTGACAAAATAAAACAAAAGATTTTACTATCAAATCTTTACCATTTTACTATCAAAAGATCAAGAGACTGGTTTGATGAAAGGTATCTGTTTTCAACAGGTATTTTCTCTCTACCTTTGATGGAAAGTTAAAAAAGACAGTTCTATATTTCAAATTATTTGGAGCAGTGACAAATGTTTCATACTTTTATTGAAAAGGTTAATTATATGGTTTTGTGTGATGTAAGAGCTTTTAATACATACTAGGGACAAACATTTAAAAAGTATATTTTAGAGGCCAGGCATGGTGGCTCATGCCTGTAATCCCAGTACTTTGGGAGGCTGAGGCAGGCGGATCACGAGGTCAGAAGATCGAGACCATCCTGGCTAACACAGTGAAACCCCGTCTCTACTAAAAATAAAAAAAAAATTAGCTGGGTGTGGTGGCGGGCGCCCGTAGTCCCAGCAACTCAGGAGCTGAGGCAGGAGAATGGTGTGAACCCAGGAGGCGGAGCTTGCAGTGAGCCAAGATGGCGCCACTGCACTCCAGCCTGGGCGACAGAGTGAGACTTCATCTCAGAAAAAAAAGAAAAAAGTATATTTTAATTTTCAGGTGTGCTTAGTTGTTATATTCTGTACTTTATTACTGAGGCTCTCATCAATTAGTTCTGTACTATAATGACATTAATAGAATAATGTTCATAACTGATGATTCATTACACTGGAGGTACAAACCCTCTTGCATGAATTAATTGTTTTTCCCTGTTTTGAATATTAGCCAATGTCCATTCTTATTAAATGAATGTATCTCAAGGCCCTACCAAATAAGTACATAAAAAAGTAGGAAAAAATATGGTATTAAACAATCTACAATACCTTAAACATAATACACATCAGACATAAGGTAGGTAGTTACAGATTTTACCAAATTAAAAACCACCAGAGGGCAGCTCAATACAATAGTGATGAAATACTTAAAACAGTATGGTTGTTATAGTATTTTGAAGGAATTATACGTCAGGTATTATAGATATAGAGGATAGAGAGTGAAAAGAGACACATTTAATAAAATACTTAAAATAGTTATATTTGTATTAATATATGTTTTTTAGTTGGCCTTCAAATGTAAATACATATTTTAATTTTACCTCTGTTTTTGTTGGCAGCAGCAAAATTGGCCAGGAGGCAAGCAACCTGGCTAATATTAAATTTTATTTTATTTTAAGTTATTGTAGAGAGAGGGTCTTGCTATGTTGACCAGGTTGGCCTTGAACTCCTGGCCTCAAGCGATCCTCCTGCCTCTGCCTCCTGAAGTGCTAGGATTACAGGCACAAGCCACCATGCCCAGCCACAGTATTAAATTTTTTTAAATGTGATCTTGGATCCTTAGAGACTATTATGAATACCTCTATACACACAGACTAGAAAATCTAGAGGAAATGGACACATTCCTGGAAACACATAACCTCCTAAGATTGAATTAGGGAGAAACTGAAACCCTGACCAGACCAATATCAAGTTCTAATACTGAATTAGCAATAAAAACCTATGAAACAAAAAAGCCCCACACCAGATGGATTCACAGCTAAATTCGACTGGTCATATGAAGAAGAGCTGGTACCAATTCTACTGAAACTATTCCCAAAAATTGAGGAGAAGGAACTCCCCCCTGACTCATTCTATGAAGGCAGCATCACCCTAAACCAAAACTTGGAAAAGACACAATAAAGAAAGAAAACTATAGGCCCATATCCCTCATGAACATAGACACAAAATCTTCAACAAAATACTAGCAAACTGAATCCAGTAGCACATCAAAAGTTAATTACTTCACTATGATCAAGTAGGCATACCTGGTATTCAAGGTGGATTCAACATTCACAAATCAATAAATGTGATTCATCACATAAACAGAACTAAAGACAAAAACCAGGCTGGGTACAGTGGCTCACGCCTGTAATCCCAGCCTTTGGGAGGCCGAGGTGGGCAGATTGCCTGAGCTCAGGAGTTTGAGACCAGCCTGGGCAATATGGCAAAACTCTATCTCTACCAAATTTTTTTAAAAAGCCAGGCATGATGGTTACTGCCTGTGGTACCAGCTACTTGGGAGGCTGATGTGGGAGGATCATTTGAACCTGGAAGGCAGAGGTTGTGGTGAGCCAATATTACACCATTGCACTCCAGCCTGGGTGCAAGACCCTGTCCCCCCCAAAAAAAAGGAAAAAGAAAAAAACCATACGATTATCTCAATAGACATGGAAAAAGCTTTTGATATATCCTATATCCCCTCGTTATAAAAGAAAAAATACCCCAAAAAACTAGGCATCAAAGGAACATACCATCTATGACAAACTCACAGCCAATATTCTATTGGATGGGCAAAAGCTGGAAGCATTCCCCTTGTGAACTGGAACAAGACAAGGCTGCCCTCTCACCACTTCTATTTAACATAGTGCTGAAAGTCCTAGCCAGAGCAATCAGGCAAGAGAAATAAATAAAAGGTATCCAAATAGGAAAAGAATAACTCATGTTAACTCTCTTCACTGACAATATAATTCTGTACTTAGAAAATCCTAAAGATTCCACCGAAATGCTCCTAGAACTGATAAATGACTTCAGTAAAGTTCCAGGATACAAAATCAACATACAAAAATCAGTAGAATTTCTATACATCAATAATGTTCAAGCTAAGCTCCAAATCAAGAATGCAATCCCATTTACAAGAGCCACACACACAAAATAAAATACCTAGGAATACATCTAACAAGGATGTGAAAGATCTCTTCAAAGAGAACTACAAAACATTGTTGAAGGAAATCATAGATGACACAAACTAATGGAAAAACATTCCATGCTCATGGATTGGAAGAATCAGTATCATGAAAATGGCCATACTGCCCAAAGCAAACTATAGGTTCAATGCTATTCCTATCAAACTACAAATGTCATTTTTCATAGAATTGGAAAAAACTATTCTTAAATTCACGTGAACCAAAAAAGAGCTTGAATATCTAAAGCAATCCTAAGGGAAAGAAACAAAGCCAGTGGCATCACACTACCCAACTTCAAATTATGCTATAAAGCTACAATAACCAAAACATAATGGCACTGGTATAAAAACAGACACACAGACCAGTGGAACAAAATAGAAAATCCAGAGATAAAGCCACACACCTACAACCACCTGATCTTTGACAAAGTCAACAAAAATAAACAATGGGGAAAGAATCCCCCTGTTCAATATATGGTGCTGGGATTGCTGGCTAGCCATATGACGAAAAACGAAACTGGACCCCTACCTTTCACTATATTATAAAAAATAACTCGAGATGGATTAAAGATTTAATTGTAAGACCTCAAACTATAGGAATCCTAGGAGAAAGCCTAGGCAATACCATCCTGGACATTGACCTTGGGAAATAATTTATGACCAAGTTCTTAAAAGAAATTGCAACAAAAATTGATAAGTGGGACTTAATTAAACTAAAGAGATTCTGCACAGAAAAATAGAAAAACAAACCAACAATCATCAGAGTAAAAAGACAACCTACAGAGTGTGAGAAAATATTTGCAAACTATGCATTTGACAAAAGCCTAATATCCATAATCTATAAGGAACTTACACGATTCAACAAGCAAAAAACAAATAATTCCATTAAAAAGTGGGCAAAAGATATGAATAGACACTTCTCAAAAGAAGATATACAAGCAGCCAATAAACATATGAAAAAATGCTCAACATTTTTCATCAGCATTAATCATCAGCAAAACTCAAATCAAAAGGCAAATCAAAACCACAACAATCAGAATGGCTGTTATTAAAAAGTAAAAAACAAACAAATGCTTGCAAGGCTGTGGAGAAAGGGGAATGCTTATACACTGTTGGTGGGAATGTAAATTAGTTCAGCCACTGTGGAAAGCAGTTTGGAGATTTCTCAAAGAACTTAAAACAGAACTACCATTCAACCCATTACTGGGTCTATATCCAAAGGAAAATAAATCATTCTACCAGATAGGCACATGCATTCTTATGTTCATTGCAGCATTATTACAGTAGCAAGACAAGGAATCAATCTAGATGCCCATCAGTGATGGAATGGAAAAAGAAAATGTGTTGCATATACACATGGAATATTATACAGCCATAAAAAGAATGAAATCATGTCTTCTGCAGCAACATGGATGCAGCTGGAAGCCATTATCCTAAGCAAATTAATTCCAGAACAGAAAACCAAATATTGCATGTTCTCACTCATAAGTTGGAGCTAAACACTGGGTACACATGGATGTAAAGATGGCAGCAATAGACACTGGGGACTACTAGAGGTGGGAGGGAAGGGACAAGGGTTCAAAGACTAACTATTGGATACTAAGCTCACTATCTGGGTGATGGGATCAATCATACCACAAACCTCAGCATCACACAATATAGCCATGTAACAAACCTGCACATGTGTCACCTGAATCTAAAATAAAATTTGATATTATTAAAAAGTAAAATGTGATCTTGGATTTTCCCTAATTTGTGGTGGTCAGTGCTCCTCTTGTGAGAAGGAATTAGCAGCACTAACTTGTTTCTAATTTAGTGAAATACAAATACAAATTAGAATGATAATGGTAATCCTTTTTAAAGTACTTTTCAAAATGCACAATAACTTGATTTATTTGTTCATTTGTTCTTTGTCCCTTTTTCTAGTTTGAAAGCTCCGTGAGGTCAAGAGCATTTACTTCAGGGAGCTTGCCAAACACCATAACTAGAGTTGACTTTCAATAAGTATTTGTTAACTCCATTAAGTAATTAACTGTAAATTCTTAAGGGAGTAACGCTTCTAGAGATTATTCTGTGTTTTCACGTAGTCAGCAGTAATACCTTCCATGGACCCATCCATCTATCTACTCACCCACCCATCCATCTACCCATCCATCTATTCAGCCAGCCATCAACCCATTCATACTTTAGATCACCACTCCTTCCATCCCTAAAGACCTAACACCTAAGGACAATCTTTAGAAAGGGATCCTTTCTTATTGGTAATTTAAAAGAAAGTTCTTCATGAAGGAATTCCCAGTTCAAAGACTTTCCTTCCAGATCATATAAAGTTGCTTGAATAGGCTTCACAACAATAATGGCCCAATTTTCAAAATATGAAGAGTCTTCCTCATCTCCTCTCCTTGGCCACTTCAATGGTGAAAGAGTACATTAGGGTTCATTATGCTCCATTTCCCTCCCTAAAGCCCTGGTTTTTGGGTAGAAACTACTTTTTGACAAAGTAAAAGACTAAGTCCTTCCTCTTCCACAAAATTTACATTATTTGTCTTGTAATATGACCGGAGGTTTTGAAGAAAATTCATTGCCATTCCTGTAACTTCCTAATAATAAAGTATGACCCCTAAGATTTTCTACCTATCATGATCTCATTCATAAGCCCCATGGCTTCAACTATCACTTTTATATTGAAGCCTCTGTGTTAGACTGTTTTCACCTTGTATAGCAGAATACCTGAGACTGGGTAATTTACAAAGAACAGAGATTTTATTTCTTAAAGTTCTAGAGACTGTGATGTTCAAGATCAAGGGGCTGGCATCTGTTGAAGGCCTTCTTGCTGTGTCATCTGGCAGAGGGCAGAAGGGCAAAAGAACACATACATGCCAGAGAAGAAGGGGGCTGAACTCGGTTTTTAAATCAGGATCCCAATCCTGAGATAACAAATTCAAAAAAGAAAAACAAAGAAAGAGAGAGTGAGTGGAGAGGAAGGGAGGTAAAAAACAAAACAAAACAAAAACAAGTTCACTCCAATGACATTGATCCATTTATGAGGGCAGAGCCCTCACTACCTAATGACCTCTTTAAGATCTCATCTCTCAACAACGTTGGATTGGGGATTAGGTTTACAGCACATGAACTTGTGAGGACACATTCAAACCACAGCACCTTCCAAATATGTACCTTGACCCCTGACTACTTCCCCAAACTTCAGAGTTTTGTGCCCACCTGGATGACCCACAGCCACCATCCATACACAGTGGGAGGGAAAGGAAAGGAAAGAAGGTAAGAGAAAGAAAAGAGAGGAGAGAGAAAAGAGAGATTGGCTGTTTTTGTGGATTACTCCCCACCTTCCCTTCTGAGAATAGACTTCCAGAGAGTTTTCAGTATCTGTCAACAGCAGGGTCATGGGCCCCTTCCATCCAGAATTCTGGGAGGAGAATGCCATGTAGAGCCTCAAGACAGCATGGGGCAGCCTAGGTATAGTTTTATTGTCTCATTTTTAGGCAGAAACAGAGGCTGGAGAAGATACCTCACTCTCTCCAGTACCTCAAAGTCTGCATGAGGCAGAGAGAAGATACAAAAGTTCCATATCCTGAGGATTGGGGCTGCCAAGGATTGAGTCAGTGGTTTGCCAGGAGTCACTGAGGTGGTTGGGGGAGAGTCATCTAGACCTGAGGGCTCCATGGCAGAGGAAGATCAATCCCTACTAGGAGGGCTGAGGTGAGGCAAGTCAAGGGCATGGTGGGGTGATGGGGCAGGAAGGGGGATCAGGGATGGGGACAGATAGGAAAACCACAGGGCTTTAACCATGTGTGCCAAGACAAGCGACCAAGAGTCACTTTCCAGACCCTCAAAGAGCGCACGCAGTGAAGATGGGCCAACAAGCCCTCCTCACCTGGGGTCAGTAGGAGCCCCAAGCAAGTACCAGGGGCCAAAGCCCCACAAACAATGGTGTTCTAAAAACTACTCCCTCCTCAGACATTCGAAGAAGTGAGGGAAGGGATGAAATTTTGAGAAATGAGGACAGAGTTCAGACTTTGAAATGATAAAATAGTAAGCCAACTCTGACTGAATATTCATGAAAAGGAGCTCAATTTTATGCTGAAAGTAACTAAGCTAGCTGTAATTGGCATAATTATTTTCACTGTCAAAAATGGGATCTCATAGAAATTGAGCTCAGTTTAGCATAATTAAGTAATATTTCTATAGTTTGGATCTATGACTCTCAAATGATTAGCACCTACACAAAATTTACCTCAAGATTTCTTACCAAGAAATAAATTTTACAAAAGTTTTCTCTTTTCCCTTTCCTATACATAACACCAAATTTTTATAATGCTGAGATAATATTTAATACTGTTCTTTAGTCAGTTTTTTTCACTTAGTCAAAAATTGTGAACATTTTCCTAAGTAGCCAAACGTTCTTCCTCAATATCATTTTTAATAACAGAATGGTAATTGATCACATGGCTGTTTCATAAGTTAATTAATTTATCCTTTTTTTGTTTTAACTATATTTAGGTGGTTTCCTATTTTCTGCTATGTGAATAGCAATGAGATAATGAACAACCTATACGTATATATCTTCCAGGGCTCTTAAGATAATTTCTTTTTCTTTTGTTTTGTTTTTTTTTTTTTGAGACAGAGCCTCGCTCTGTTGCCCAGGCTGGAGTGCAGTGGCGTGATCTCCGCTCACTGCAAGCTCCACCTCCCGGGTTCATGCCATTCTCCTGCCTCAGCCTCCTGAGTAGCTGGGACTACAGGCGCCCACACCACACCCAGCTAATTTTTTTTATTTTTAGTAGAGATGGGGTTTCACCGTGTTAGCCAGGATGGTCTCCATCTCCTGACCTTGTGATCTGCCCACCTCAGCCTCCCAAAGTGCTGGGATTACAGGCATGAGCCACTGTGCCTGGCCAAGATAGTTTATTTAGAGTAAGTTCCTTGAAATGGAGTTTCTGGACCAAACAGTATACATATTCTTAAAGTTTTGATCCATGTGACCAAATTGGCCTTGACAGATGTTATGCTCCTTAAAATTCCAACTGAGTGCCTCTTTTCTTACTTCCTCAGCAACAATGGGTATTAGAAAAGTGTTTAATTCTCTTTAAAAAAAAAAAAATCTTTTTGGGCTGGGCGCATTGGTTCATGCCAATCGCAGCATATTGGGAGGCCGAGAGAGGTGGACCATTTGAGGTCAGGAGTTGGAGAATAGCCTGGCCAACATGGTGAAACCCTGTCTCTATTCAAAATACAAAAAAGTTAGCTGGGTGTGGTGGCATGCACCTGTAATCCCAGCTACTTGGGAGGCTGAGACAAGAGAATCGCTTGAACTCGAGAGGTGGAGGTTGCAATGAGCACCACTGCACTCCCCTGCATGGCACAGCAAGACTCTGTCTCAAAAAGAGAAAAAAGAAAAAAAGAAAAAATCTTTTTGATTAAAAATTATCTTGTTGGCTGGGCACGGTGGCTTATGCCTATAATCCCAGCACTTTTGGTGGTTGAGGCAGGAGGATCGCTTGAGCCAAAGAAGGCTGCAGTGAGCTATGATCACACCACTGCATTCTAGCCTGGGTGACAGAGTGAGACCCTGTCTCAGAAAAAAAAAATTATCTTGTTTTAGTTTGTAATTATATGACTATAGGGAAGTGAGACACTTCTTATTGATGGGTAAATCTCTCTCTCTACCAAGAATATCAATGCTTTACTGCCAATATTTTTCCCAGCTTGGTATTTTAACAGGTATTGAGCTTCTCTGTGAAGAAGGTAAAGTGACATGGAGGTGTGAAAATGTCAGTGATGACAAAAGCATTAGGGATGTGTGTGTGTGTGTGTGTGCCCAAATGATTTATGTTTGGAAGAAGTGGTTAATGGACAATGTCCTGTTACCATCTTTAACTTTGTGCAAAGTAAAAAAATTCCTTTTTACTCCTCAAAAGGTTAAACATAGTTTAGAATAGGCAAATTCATAAAGGCAGAAAGTAGACTAGGGGTTGCTAAAGGTTGTGGGAAGGAGGGAATGGGGAGTGACTGCTAATGGGTATAGGGTTTCATTTTTGGCATGATGAAAATGTTCTGGAATTAGACAGTGGTAATGATTGCACAACTTTGTGAACATACTAGAAAACCACTAAATTATACACTTTAAACGGGTGAATTTTATGGTATGTGAATTATATCTCAATAAATCCACTATTTTAAGAAGTCAATGTGCTTATTTTTCAAATACACAGATGATATTTCCCTTTGAATAAAAAGGACAAGATGTTTTAAATTATTTTCTCAAGGCAGGAAGAATAGAGGACTCTAGTCTTACTGATCCAATACTAATTCAAGGCTCATGGGCACAGAGTTTGTATTTGGGGTGCTGAAAATTTTCTGGAATGAGATGATGATGATGGTTGTATAGCCTTGTGACTATACTGAACCCCAGTAAAGTGTACACTTTAAAATGATGAATTTTATGGTATATGAATGGTTAAACCTCAGCTTTTAAAAAGTGAAATAAAAAGTTAGGTACAGATGCTCCTCAGCTTATGATGAGGTTATATCCCAATAAACCCATCAGAAGTTGAAAATATCCTGTCAAAAATGCATATAATACCCCAATAAACCCATTGTAAAGTCAAAAAATTATTAAGTCAAGCCATCATTAAGTCAGGGGCAGTCTGTATATTTACATAAAAATTTGTATACATGAATGTTCATAGCAGCATTATTTATAATAGACTGCAGACAACCCAAATGTCTATCAGCTGATGAAAGAATAAGGTGTGAGATACTCATACAATGGAAAATTACTAGGCAGTAAAAAGGAATGAAATACTGATACATGCTACAACAAGGATGAACCTTGAAAGCATTATGCTAAGAGAAAGAAATATAATGGCCCAAAAGACTACGTTATATTACACCATTTATGTGAAATGTCTAGAATAGTCAAATTTGTAGAGATGGAAAGTAAATTAAACAGCTTTATTGAGCTCTGGGTTGCTCTGGGTGAAGAGAAAAATGGGGAATGACTATTTGGTAGGGGTTCCTTTTAGAGGTGGTGAAAATGTTCTCAAGTTCAACGGTGATGATAATTCACCTTGTAAATATAATACAAATCATTGAATTGTCCACTTTATTTATTTATTTATTTATTTATTTATTTATTTATTTAGACAGAGTCTTTCTCTGTTGCCCAGGCTGGAGTGCAGTGGCATAATCTCAGCCCACGTAACCTCCACCTCCCAGGTTCAAGTGATTCTCCTGCTTCAGCCCTCCTTGTGAGTGGCTGGAATTACAGTTATGTGCCACCATGCCTGGCTAATTTTTGTATTTTTATTAAAGACAAGGTTTCCCCATGTTGACCAAGTGGGGCTTGAACTCCTGACCTCAGGTGATCCGCCTGCCTTGGCCTCTCAGAGTGCTGGGATTACAGGTGTGAGCCACTGCACCCGGCCAAATTGTCCTCTTTAAATGGGTGAATTATATGGTATGTGAATTACTTCTCAATAAAGCTGTTTAAAAATGAAAAAAATTACTGACAAATAGTTACAAAATGTTGAGACACAGGTTGAAGAGAGACAGATGGATGGTAGAAGATGGCCTCTGCTAATATGATGTAAAAAAAGAAATCCTTGATCTTTGAGGAATTGCCACACTGTCTTCCACAATGATCTAGAACCAGAAATACCATTTGATCCTGCAATCCCATTACTGGGTATATATCCAAAGGAATATAAATCATTCTATTATAAAGACACATGTGTGCCTATGTTCATTGCAGCACTATGCACAATGGCAAAGACATGGAATCAACCCAAATGCCCATCAATGATAGACTGTATAAAGAAAATGTGGTACATGTACACAACGGAATATTATGCAGCCAAAAAGGAATGAGATCATGTCCTTTACAGGGACATGGATGGAGCTGGAAGCCATTGTCCTCAGCAAACTAACACAGGAATAGAAAACCAAACACTGTATGTTCCCACTTATAAGTGGGAGCTGAACAATGAGAACACATTGTTCAGGGAGGGGAAGGACACACACTGGGGCCTGTCAGTGGGGTGGCAGGACAGAGAGCATCAGGATCAATAGCTAATGCATGTGGGGCTTAGTACCTAGGTGATGGGTTGACAGGTGCAGCAAACCACCATGACACACTTTTACCTGTGTAATAAACCTGTACGTCCTGCACATGTAGCCCAGAACTTAAAATAAAATTTAATTTAATTTACAAAAAGAAAAAAAAAACCCTCTTTTATCTTCCCAAGCTTTTCTCAGTTGTAGCCAGTATTTACCTATTTCTTGAATCTATAATGATTCCTTTAACACTTTTCTAGATCTTGAGTTATTTGTTCAAATTATTTGTCTCCTCTCCAAGACTCATTGTTCTATACTGTACACATTGCAAATACTATGCTTACTTGCAGAGTTTATGAAATTGCATGCATTTTTTGCTCAATGTTACGATGTATTATGTTACAATGAAGAGTTTAACGCCATCTTTAAATGCTTGCTTTTGCCTTGTACCCTTTTTAAAAATATAAAAGTGCTAGATTAAGCATTCATGCCGGTTACCACAATTGTTGATTCTGCCAGAAGAGCATTCACCAGTAGGCTCTGGTTCTTGTTAACCAACTCCTTCCCTATGAAAATTATGTCTCCCTAGTAACTAGGTTGTTTTGGCCATTGTTTTGACTTTAACAGCCCTGAGGGTGGAATCTTGTCAAATGTTTTAAATTATAGCACTTCCGAATTCATTCAACAAACATTTATTGAGTACCCACTATTGGCCAGATACTGTTTTGTTATTTTTTTAAATCAACATTAAAGAACTCTAGCTGGTTAATTGAGCATGATTTTTCTCTTAAAGATACCAGTAACAGCAATTCAAAGATGTGAATGGGATTAATTCAGGGAGGGCTGTTGCTCCCGACAGATAAGTCAGTCTACCTGTTGTTGAATGACATGCAGAAAAGAAATTTGGTAAGAAGAAAGTGATTTGAGTAAAATTTTTTTGAATTTGTAGAAAGTTTTTGTCTTTCAGCTTTTAAATAACATTTGATATTAAATCCTTACAAGAACGTTGGGAGTCGGGCTGGGCAACCCTTTCCCCATGATTCTTCTGTGTATGAGGACATGGAAGTCAGGGAGGTTAGCTGATGTGCTTGCTCAGAGGTGCACAGGAACCCAGAAAGTCCATCTTGTTTCATCTTACCCCCTAGGTGAAACATCTAGGATCAAACAAGACTGATAATACAGTCTCCTAACCTTTTCCAAACTATTTTAATCAACCTTAATTCTAATGTGAAGTTGTCTTTAATAAGGAAAGAATCCCACTTAGCTATTTGCTCAGCGAGGTCTGGGATTCTTTCTAATCTCTATATGTCAGCATATAATTTGAGCAAGGTTAAAAAGAAAACTAAACCTTTCCTCAATATCTGGAGATGGTGGAGTCAGTCTATTTGTCTGTAAGAGATAAAAAGGTAAAGTGTACCCCTGTTTTGGTGAGGAAAGTTCAGAAACAACTATGTTTTGTTTATGAAAACTTCGGAATACTTACCTTTGGCTAAATATAAAAAATCCATAAAAAGTTATCCTATGATAATTTTTGCTGGCCTCATGTTATGGCCCATGCCTATAATCCTAGAACTTTAGGAGGCTGAGACAGGAGGCTCACTTGAGGTCAGGAGTTCGCGATCAGCCTGGCCAACATGGTGAAATCCCATCTTTGCTAAAAATACAAAAATTAGCTGGACATAATGGCATGCTCCTATAATCCCAGATATTTGGGAAGGTGAGGCAAGAGAATCGCTTGAACCCAGGAGGCAAAGGTTCAAGCGAGCTGTGATTGCATTACCACATTCCAGCCTGGGCGACAGAGCAATACTGTCTCAAGAAAAAAAAAAAAAAATGGTAATTTTTGTAAAATTATACATAGTAAAAATAAAAGGATCAGATTTTCCATCTGTTGCAAAAATTTTAAAGCCTTAAATATTGTGCAAATGCATGGTGGCTCATGCCTGTAATCCCAGCACTTTGGGATGCCAAGTCAGGTGGATCACCTGAGGTCAGGAGTTTGAGACCAGCCTGGTCAACATGACAAAACTCTGTCTCTACTAAAAATATAAAAATTAGCTGGGCATGGTGACAGGCACCTGTAATCCCAGCTACTTGGGAGGCTGAGGCAGGAGAATCGCCTGAACCCAGGAGGCGAAGGTTGCAGTGATCTGACATCATGCCACTGCACTCCAGCCTGGGCTACAAGAGCGAGACTCTATCTAAAAATAAAAAACAAAAAAAAAATTAATTAAAAAATGTATATTGCCCAAATGTGTATAAATGCTGTATTTGGAGTCATTTTCATAACAATTTCTCATTTTTATTGAGTAATAATTGTTTTCCGAGAACTATTAGAAATTGTTTGTATTAACTTATTTAATCTCACACACTGTGAGGCGAGCTCCATATAACATAACATAACATAACATAACATAACATAACATAACATAACATAATGTGGCATGACATGGTATGATGTGACATAACATACCCCCATCTTATAGATTAGGAAACTGAGGCACAGAGTGAATTAGTTTCTTTTTTTGTTTTGTTTTGTTTTTTTGAGATGGAGTCTTATTCTGTTGCCCAGGATGGAGTGCAATGGTGAGATCTCAGCTCACTGCAAACTCCACCTCCTGGGTTCAAGTGATTCTCCCTGCCTCAGCCTCCCGAGTAGCTGGGATTACAGGTGCCCGCCACTGTACCCAGCTAACTTTTGTATTTTTAGTAGAGACAGAGTTTTGCTAGGCTGAGAATCAGTTTCTTGACCAAAGTGTCTTTTAAGGAGTAAGGACAAGATTTGAACCCATGCATTTAAGCACTATCCTCTTCTATCTTAGTTAGGTTAATGCTCTTGTGCTAAGCAAGGTTCTATCTGAGTCCCTTCAGAATTCATAGGTTGAAATCCCAACCTACAAGGTGATGGTATTAGGAGGTGAGGCCTTTGAGAAGTGATTAGGTCATGAGGGTGGAGCCCTAGCGTATGGCATTAGTGCCCTTATAAAAGAGACTTTAGAGAACTCACTTACCCCTTCCACCATATGAGGTCACAGCAAGAAGACAGCTGTCTGCAAACCAGAAGAGGTTCCTCACCACACACCAGGGTCTCACTCCATTGCCCAAGCTGGGTGCAGTGGTGTGATCTCGGCTTACTGCAGCCTCAACCTCCCTGGGTTCAAGTGATCCTCCCACCTCAGCCTCCCAAGTAGCTGGGACCACAGGCACATACGACCATGCCTGGCTAATTTTTGTATTTTTTCTAGAGATGGGTTTTTACCAGGTTGCTCAGGCTGGTCTCAAACTCCTGGTCTCAAATGATCCTTCCGCCTCAGCCTCCCAAAGTGCTGGGATTACAGGCATGAGCCATGTCCCTGGCCAGATCTGCTGGTATCTTAATCTTGGACTTCCTAGCCTCCAGAACTGTGAGAAACAGATGCCTGTAGTTTTAGCCACCCAGTCTATGGTATTGTTATAGCAGCCCAAATAGACTAAGACATGTTCTTAGTTCAGATACCAGCAGCTTTCCCATATTTATCAAAAGCAAGTAGTGAGTTCACCAATGCTAGGGCCTTGGGCAAAGGTTGAAGTCTTTCTTTAACATCTTTCCATTTTCCTGTACATATCTGTCATCCCCTTCTTTTGTCTCTGTCCACCATTTTCCCTCCTCTCATGGGCAGTGGCTCTGGTGTCTGGGGCTCCTAAGACCTATCATGGAACTCCATCCAGGGCAGCCCTTCTGTCTAACTGACCTGTTCCTTCCTTTTTCCGAATCTAAACTGCCTCCACTCTGCCCCAGCTATTCTGAGATAAGTTCGGTCGTATTTTATGTCTAAATAGAAACCTGTTGATTAGGCCAGAGCATAAAATCTGGCCAGGATTTGAGGGTGAATGAGAACAATGACTTCTAAGGTAGCTTGCCTTTTGCCTGATTCCAACCCAGCAAACAATGTAGGGAATAGACAAGACATCAAGAATGCAAAGGAGTGACCATGACTATCCATTACCTTCCCAGTTCCCTATGTAGTGAAATTCAGTGGAACTTCCTAACTACAGTGAAACAATGCTAGGTTAGAAGAGCTGGAGATGTGGGTTCACTGCCTTTAGTATGCACAGTAGGGAAAGGGGGCACATCATAACCTGTCAGGGAATGCCTGCTTCTCCACAGTTACTTAATACTATGTTCTTATGTTCTTAATTTTGGGGTCCACAGAGGAATTTACCATAAAGCTAATAACATTTCAGCTTCAGGACTCCTCACTTCCCCAGGCCTTTTTGAGTGGTGGGAGTTGCTTGGAGTTGTAAGTTATTCCAGGTGAGGAGGGGAAGCCAGCATGCAATTAGAAAACAGAACTGTATAGGCATTTCTGTTAAATTTCCTGGAGTCCTCAGAAGAAAGAGACTTACTGATTTCTTTTCTCATTCTAAATTAACAATCAGTTTCATGCCTAATTTATATTTGTGGTTTAATTTATTTATGTATTTTTTTTGAAGTGGCTCATAACTGCATATGCGACAGGCCCCACTCCTGAGGTTTACCTGCCCCTTATTATCCTACCTGGATTACAAAGGAATAGAATTTGTTGGAAAGAGATTTGGGGCTAGCAGTCTGTGCTGCATATTCTGTTTGCACCTCCAGACCTACTCTCCACCCTTCTCTCCCTGGTCTGTAGCCCAGGTGGTTACTCTCTGTGGATGCTTCCCTGGCTCCCTTGCTATCACTTGGAGTCCATCAGTGAGATCATCTGCAGGGGATGGGAGGACTGGAGAAGAATGTTGATTTCTCTGACAATGGATTGGCAGCAGGGTGGGCCTCATGTGTATGCAAACTGTGGAGTCAGTAGGACCTCATTCTTAAGAAGGGCCCTGTGCTTGGTTTGATGCTTTCCTTCACTGTCTTAAAATTCTTAATTTTATTTTTTTAAAAAAATTTCAACTGTTATTTTAGATTTAGGGGGTACACATACAGGTTCATTATAAGGGTATATTGCGTGATGCTGAGGTATGTCATTTTATCTTTGAATGAGTGTTTCGTAAGTGAAATCAAAGCGAAAGTGGAGCATATATGTGAACAGAGGGGTTACATGAAATATATGTGCCTGCAATTTCCAGTTGCTCCATTTGAATATAGTATTTACGGCGTCCCCATGATCATAGAATTCCTGTGTACCCATACACTACATATAGGAATTCAGGGAGACTCAAAGCAAGTACAAGGTACAACTGACAAAGCCCCGAGATGTCATGCTTTCTATTTCAACCACAACTTGTTTAAAATTCAGAAAAAAGGCAATGCAATTTGAGAAACACATACAATCAAGGAGCCTCATCATATCATTCTTACTCATGTTACTTCTGTTACTTCCTAACCACTTACACTAAAAATGATGTCATAGAAGGAAAGGGGAAGACAGGGCAAGCCATAGTTCCTTTTCCTTTCAGTCCTTCCTTCCTCATCAGTAAGCTGAAAGTAGAGTGTTGGAATACTGTATGAGTATAAGAAAGTGAAATGAAACACTCAAGTTAGTTTTGTGCACTATTTCCACTGTTCCGGTAGGAACAAAATATGTATATATGTACAAACTATGAAATATAAGTGTATCATTTTCATGATTCTTTATGAGAGTTAAATGCCCTTATAATGATATTTAAAATTGGCATTGCACAAGATAAATGGTAAAATTCAGGCTAATAATTTAAAATTGTAATGTTTTCTTTTTTTAAAAATTTTTTCGCCAGCAGTTTCAATGTTTTCTTTATTTAGAATAGTGTTAGATACAAAATTTTATAAACATGACAAGTTGAGGAAAGAGAAAGAGACTGCAGAAGGAAAGCAAAAACTTTATACTTTATTTCAACTTGCACTGGGCTGCTCGAATTATGTAGTGGGCTTTGGTTAATAGTGACGCTGTCTTCCACCGAAGTCCACAATTCCTGATGGGTGGCCCTGTCCTGCAACTACAGGTCTCCCTGGGCTCCAGGGATTGCCCCTTTTTCCTTTGTTCTTCAAACCTACTCCTGGTAGCACTCCATACTGTGCTACCCTGAGGGTAGGTGGGGCATGGGGGGCGTCACCAGAGAAGGGAAGTAGATTTCACCTTCCCCTGTTATTTTCCTTTAACCTCTGTCCACATTTGTGTAAGTCATTCTTTCTTTATTCTTTCTTTTACACTCCTCTGTTTGTATGTATATATTTTATTACAGACAATTTCAAACATAAATAGAGAATAGTATAACAGACGTCCACGTACCCCGTATCTAGCTTCAACAATAATTCTTTTACCCCTTTGGAGTGTATCATTTGCTTCCTGCTGGGATCTTGGCTGATAGAAGGCCTTCTTATGCGTTTTGGCTATTCATCATACCTCCATCTTCAACAGGGAGCAGCAACTTGACAGCTTGTTTCTAAAAAGAAATTAATGAACATTGACCCACAGATTAAAATGGCAGAAGTAGCCTTAAACATATTCCCTGCCTGTTCAGTGAAGCTTGGTTCCCTAACTCCCTCCTGGGCATCCAAGCTCATCTCAAACTGTGCTTTGTTTTGTATACAAAGCTACAAAAAGAGGGATGCTTGGTACCCTCTAAAGTAAGTGAATCACATTAATCAACAGCATTTATTCCCACCAATTGATAAATGCTTTATCTTTTCACTTGTAGGAGAAAAGGAAACATGTAGGAAGAATTATTTTTTTTTGTGAGGAGGTCCTCTTTGTGAGAGGAATGATCACATGGTCATAGATCAGCAACATATTTGTCTTCCTCAATTTCATGAAAATAATTTTGTCATTAATGAGATTTGCTAGTAAAGCAGAAAGGTCATATCTACAAGGATAGACTCACTTTTAGTATGAGACCCTCACCACTTGTCTCATCAAAAATAATCATTTCGGGTTTAGTGTTTTTACTAGTAAACATAATAAAAGTAATATACTATTCTATAAATAGGCATTTGGAATTAGTCTCTTTTTCATCATATCCCATCAAGGATACCACAGAATTGTCCAAATCAATAAGAAAATAGAGAAGGAAGGGGTTGGGGAAAGAACTAATTTTTTTTTATTTGAGACAGAGTCTTGCTTTGTCACCCAGGCTGGAGTGCAGTGGCCCGATCTTGGCTCACTGCAACCTCCGTCTCCTGGGTTCAAGCAAGTCTCCTGCCTCAGCCTCCTGAGGAGCTGGAATTACAGGCATGCACCACCACGGCTGGCTAATTTTTTTGTATTTTTAGTACAAAAAAAATACTGACTTTGTGATCTTCCCCCCCTTGGCCTCTCAAAGTGCTAGGATTACAGGCATGAGCCACCTCGCTTGGCCAGAACTAATATTTATTGAATGCCTTTTTTGTGTTATAAATATTTATTGTCAAATTAATCCTCACAGTAATCCTAGGAGGTAGATGTTATTATTCCTGCGTTATAGAGGAAGAAGGTGAAGCTCAAGGAGGTTAAATTGCTCCAAAGTCTACAGCTACATGATAATTACAACAACCACTATTTATGTTTTGCAGAGCCTGACCTTATGCAAAGCACTTTAGATACATTAGGAAATTTTACCCTCCATGGTAAATCACATTATGTCCATAATACAGATGAGGTGAGTGAAGCATCTTGTCCAGGGGCACGTAGATATTAACTGGCAGTGTCAGAATTCTGAGTCAATTCTGTCTGACTCAAATCCTTGCTATTCTCACTCCCCTCTGCTGGTTCCCAAGGGAGATGGGTACAATTTCTGTTACAATTTCTTTTTCCATCTTGAACTTCTCTTCCCTTTTGCCAATGTTCATTCAATCATTCTGATCTTTCTCTTTGATAACGGACACAAAAGCAAATGTGAGTAGACAGCTCCTTTGTCATCATATTGCATTGCACAGTCAGTCTCAACAGTGGGCCTGTTCTTTCTTTGATTGTTTTCTTGTCTAATGTTTAATTTTCTCTGTTCATTGTCTCCAGATATTTTCACACTTGCAGTCCTAAAATATCTTAAAAAGTAGCTTTAAAAGTCCTTAAAAAGGACTTAAAAAGTCCTTAAAATATCTCAAAAAGTAATATGCTCTTCACTATATTTTAAAATTGATGCATAAAATTTTTACCATGGGTAAAAGAGTTGTATATACATACACATAATAATTTCTGATATAACTAAAGACATTTAAAAAATAAATGGTCACATTATTAGTTGATATCTGTACAGTGAGATCTAAATAGTATAGCAATTTGGTGCCTTATCCTGCTTTCTATTTTTTATTGTATATATTTATTGTATATAGCATGATGTTTGCACATACATATATCCAGTGAAATGATTACTACAGTCAAACAAATTAACATATCCATCACCTTCCATAGTTACCTTTTGCGTGTGTCTGTTCGTTTGTATGTGTGTTGTGTGCATGATAGGAGCACCTAAATTCTATTCTTAACAAATTCTCAGTGTATAATATTAAGTATAGCCCTCAAGCTATCCATTATATACTTTTAAAATATACATCATAAAGTTCTTTACCTGCAGGACATTTTCTTTTGTTTATTTACTCATTGGAATTATATTTCCATTCCACTTCCTGTTATTTTTTCTACTTTAAAGAATTTCATAAGTACATACTTCTCTACAACAAAAATATGTAAAAAAATGGAAATAATTTTAAATTTCCTGTGACCATTCAATTCTATTAGAAAATTCTACATGATTTCTTAAAACAACATAAATATATTATAAATATTGATTGGTAATTACTAAACATAAAATGTAAGACTGCATTGGAATTGCAGTTCTTACTGAGATGGGTAGCATTTTCCCCCCATATACTCATGGTAAATATACCAGGAATAGCATCAGTGCTATGATTTGGTTGCTATAGGTGCTGAGAAGCCTTTCAACTAAATAAGTAAATGGGAATGAGAGTTTCATTATGGCAATGGGGCTCAGTTCTTTGAATTCTTCTTCAGTTACATGCCAAAAATTACATGGTAATCTGTCATCAAGATGGTTTTTAGTGATCTCTCCTCTGTGGACTTGATTAGATGTCTTTCACTTTGGTGAAAAGCAGATAATTAGAATCCATCTAACTTGCAACAGGATTAATTATCCCATTATTGCAATCATTTTTTCCCCTTTCTTGAGTGTTCTAGAGGTTTTTGCACCTGAGAAAATGCATTCGTAGGCTTGGGATGAGTGTGAGGTATGCATTTCTATATTATCAAGTGATAAAAGCAAGATGATTGGGCAGGGGAGATAGGAAAGGAGAACAGCCTGATGACTTGACCACAGGACAAGCTTATCAGAAAACATATTCCTTTGAAACTATCCATGCCCACTTACCCCTTAGGAAGACTCCACATACCTTCCCTCCGCTGCCTGAAGACTGCTGATCTGTAGGCTTCACTCACTTGGTGCTATAGCACCTTGGCACTGTAGATAAATGTTGAGGCTGATCTCCCACATTGTCCTGTGGAATGACATTTTTTCTCCTCCCATTTTTAGCACATATTTTCTTAAACTTTCAACTCTTTCAAAAGCTTCTTTAGTTAGTCTTGTGTGGTGATGTGTGCCTATAGTCCCAGCTATGATGGAAGCTGAGGCAGGAATGATCACTTGAGTCCAGGAGGTCGAGGCTACAGTGAGCCATGATAATGTTACTGCACTCCAGCCTGGGTAACAGAGTGAGACCTTGTCTCAAGAAATCAAGTAAAATAAAATAAAGTAAAATAAAAATAAAGTTTCTTTAGGGCACTGTAAATAAAACAGCAACATTTGTGCACAGATGTTTTATAATCCTGGCCAATTCATTTTAAAAAAGAAGTAAAAAGAGAAAGAAATAAGGAGAGAAAGGATGAAGAAGAAAGAAAAAGAAAGACCATAAGGAGGAAAGAAAGAAAGAAAGAAAGAAAGAAAGAAAGAAAGAAAGAAAGAAAGAAAGAAAGAAAGAAAGATCACAAATACTCTTGAAGATAGAGAGGAGATTTTAAATTACAAAAGGCTGATTCTATATGGAGGGGCTGCACATGGTATATCAGGCATGTGGGGATTCAATTTTCTCTTTCCACGTGTATACAGACATTGACTGGTTACCTCTGTTCACCATCTGTTCCTTGCTTCCCTCAGCAAGAGTACCCCCCAGCTCATTCCCAATTATCTGACTTTTGTGACTGAGCCCATGTCGGCTCCATGAACAAGACCTGATTGTTAACCTAGGCCAATCAGTATATCCCATACTCCTGGCTATAGGAATTGATTGGTTCAATTAAGCAAATAGTCCAGTCCCAGAGATTATGCTTATGCTTCTATGGAGAAAGAAAGCATACAAGCATTAAATATATCCGTTACTGGCAAAGATGTTTTCTTTGCTGCTGGACATGAGTGTGGAGATGTAGCACCAGAAGCCTCTGGTAGCCATCTTGCAACCATAAAGGCAAAAGTGTCTTAAATTTTTTTTTTTGTTTTAAATTTGTGTGGGTACATAGTAGGTGTATATATTTATAGGATACTTGAGATGTTTTGATATAGGCATACAATGTGAAACAAGCATATCGTGGAGAATGGGGTATGCATCCCTTCAAGCATTTATCCTTTTAGTTACAAATAGTCCAATTACATTATCTAAGTGATCCAACGCTATTGGTTTCTACTACAATTTTTTTTTCCATCTTGAGCTTCTCAGCGTTCCTGGCAGGACCAAGGAAGAAAGAAACTGCATGCCAGTCATGGTCATTTGACCAAATCAACCTCTATCTGATCCAGATAAGTCCCCAAATACTCTGTTATGTGAACCAATGAAATTTCCTTATTGTTTTTCAGTTTTAATGGGATTTCAGTGACTTGCAGAAAGAATGATAAATTATGTAAAAAGTAATAATATAGTCACTCACTGTAATCAGAATATCTCTGCATTTAGTTTTACTCTTTTTTTTTTTTTTTCTGCACATATTGGGATTCACAGACACACGTTTTGAAGAAAGCATACCATTGCTTAAAAACAATGAAAAGCCACAGATCTAAAAAGAAAACAGAAAAGAAAAGCCATAGACCTAGATCTTGATTCATGTCAGGAAAGATACTGGTGTTTATGGGGGTCAATATATAGCACCCCTCTTTTCTCTACCTCATCTCCAAAGCCACTGAGATCTAGATCAAAATGTGAGTATTCTTCTGATGGAGCTGCTGTAGTCATGGTGAGCTTCCTAATACTTCAGACCTAGCTGTACTTTCTCACCCAGCCACAGGCAGCACTGAGCCAGCACAGTTCCTGGGAAACTAATGATAAGAGTGCATAAACAAATGAAGACTCCATAGACAGGCTGACTTTTAAGAGAAGAGAGAAAGGAGGGGCATGGCTACAGTACCAGTGTTTTATCTCAGCCAGTATGTCAATCCTCTTACCCAGAATGAGATAAGAATAGGCAGGGGCTGAGAGTCAAGAAAGCAAATGTACAAAAATATGTAAAGAGAATTGTGGCAAATACTAGAAAGGAAACAAACAAGGCCTTGTGAGAAAATAACTGGGCAGGGCTGTTTTAAAAGAGGTAGCCCAGCAAGGCTCTATGAGAGGACATTTAAACTGAAGCTCGAAGGATGAAAAGGAAACTGTCATTCAAATGGGGGAGGATATTAGAGACAAGAGAGCATTTCAGGTTGAAAGATCTGGCAGATACAGAGTCCCCAGGGTGGGGATGAGTACAGGTTGGTGGTGCACAAGCTGAAGGCTTTAGGCAAGGCTGAACCATGCCTTAAGTGGGGATCAGGTGTTTGGATTTTGTTCCAGGTGCAATGGGGGAGTTGTTGAACCATCAAACAGGAAAGTGACATGAACTGATATATGGTTTCAAAAGATACCTTTGGCTGTTCTGAAAATGAGCTGGCAGAGCAGAGACAGGGAGGTCAGTTGGGAGAATATTGTAGTAGCCCAGATAAGAGACAGTGGTCTAAAGCAGTGGCAGTGGACATACACAGAGGGTAATGGGTCTGAGACATAATTTGGAGCTGGGCTAGACACAGTTTGCTGATGGATTAAATACAGTTGACTAATGAGTGCCTAGATTTTTTGCCTGGAGCAAAAACATACACTATTTCCTCCCTCCCTTCCTTTCTTCCTTTCTTCTTTCTGCAAATAAAATGTACAGGAGGCCATTGGTTTGGACTAAACTCCTGCACTAAACCCAACAGACCAAACCAAATGGAGTTCCTCATGCTGAAGTTCTAAGCCACCAAGCTGAAATTAAGCTGTTTATCTGAACTTCAGAGAAATCAGGGGAAAGAGAGATAATAGCCAAATCCCCAAACAGGCCAGTTTTAGCCAGCATGATAAAGAAGTCACTCCTGCTTTAACCTTTACAAAGAAAGTAACTTTGAAATGACCAATCCACTTTTTGTTCTCAGTTTCTGTTTCTTCAGACTATAAAGTCAATCTCTTCTGCTCAGCTCCTCGAAATACTGATTCTATTTTGTAGGGATTGCCTGATTCTGGAATCACAAATAAAAGCCAATTAGATCTTTAAACTAAACTTGTGATTTTGTTTTTGACCCTTCCTTCTTTCCTCTTTTTCTTCTTTCTTTCTCTTCCTCTTTTATTCTTCTTTGCCTTATTCTTTTTTTTTGTATAAGAAGAGTACATCAATATTTCATGTACAGACACATTAAGTTTGAGATATATAGTTGAGGTTCAACTATAAGGATAAGAGATTCCGGAGTTTAAAGGAGATGTTTAGTTTGGATATATATATTTGGGAATTATCAGCAATTACATGGCATTTAAAGCCACAGGAATAATTGAGAGCATCTAGGGAGAGGGTAAACAAACAGAAGAGGTTCAAGGAATCAGAAGATCCCCACCATTTTGAAGTCTAATAGAAGCAAAGGAGCTAGAAAGGAAATTGAAAATGCATAGCCAGTTGGGTAGGTGGAAAACTAGAATACAGCCTCATGGAAGTCAAGGGAAGAGCACTTTAAAGGAGGGGGTGGCCAATTGCATCATATGCACAACAAGAATACTGTAAAATGAAGACAGAAAGGTCTCTTGCATTTTGTCCCATGGAAGTCTTAGGTTGCCCTTAACAAGAACAATTTCAGTAGGGGAAAGAAAGATATTCATAAAGAGTTGAGGAATGAATGGGACGGGGAAAGGACGGTCTCATCAACAAATACTTTTAGGATATTTTGATATCCATTGCAGAAGAAAAAAATTAGACCCTTATCTCACACCATATACAAAAATCAACTCAAAATGGATTGAAGATTAAACATAAGACCTGAAAATGTAAGACTGCTAGAAGAAAACGTAGGGAGTTAGCTCCATGACATTGGTTTGGGCAATTACTTTTTGGATATGACCCCCAAAGTACAAGCAACAAAAGTGAAAATGAACAAATGGGATTACATCAAACTAAAAACCTTTTGCACAGCAAAGGAAACAATCAACAGCATGAAAAGACAAAGTAATGGGAGAAAATATTTTCAAACCATACATCAGCTAAGGGGTTAATATTAAAAATATATAAGGAACTCAGAAACTTATTAGGAAGAAAAAAAACCCTCTATTTAAAAAATGGGCAAAGGACCTGAACAGGCATTTCTCAAAAGAGGACATACAAATGGTCAACATGTATGTGGGAAATAAAAGCTCAAAATCACTAATCATTAGAGAAATGCAAATGAAAACCACAGTAACATATGACCTCACAACTATTAGAATAGCTATTGTAAAAACAACAAATGATAACAAGTGTTGGTGAGGATGTGGAGAAAAGAGAACCCTAGTACACTGTTTGTGGGAATGTAAATTAGCACAGCCATTATGGAAAACAGCACGGACGTTCCTCTTAAAAATAAAACTGCCATATGACCCAGCAATTCCTTCTGGGTACATATCCAAAGGAAATGAAATCAGTATGTAGAAGAGATATCTGCATTCCCATGATCACTGCAGCATTATTCACAATAGTTAAGATATGGAATCAACCTGTGTTCATCAATGAATGAATGGATAAAATAAATGTGGTATATACACACAATGAAAAACTATTCAGCCTTAATAAAGAAGGAAATCCTCTGACTTATGACAACATGGATGAACCTGGAGAACATTATGTTAAGTACAGTAAGACAGGCACAGAGAGGAATGCCATATGACCTCACTCATGTACAGAATCTGAAAATTTCAACTTATGGAAGCAGAGAGTAGAATGGTGGTTACCGAGGGTTGGGGAGGGAGAGAGGTTGGGGAGTTGTTGATCAAAGGACACAAAACCTGAGTGAGACACGAGGAATAAGTTAAAGAGATCTATTGTATAGTATGGTGACTACAGTTAATAACAATGTACTGCATACTCGAACGTTGCTAAGAGTAGATTGTAAGTGCTCTCACCACAAAAAAAGTGAGATAATGTATATGTTAATTTACTTGATTTAGCCATTCCACAAAATATACATATTTCAAACCATCATACTGTACACTAAAATTTTAAAAAAATCATTAAAGCACCCAAAAAGCCTATAAAATAAAAATAAATAAACAATAATTTAAATGAAGAATAAGAATGAATGGGAGGTGAAGAAATGGAAACAGAACTCTAGAAAACTTTTTTTGATAGATTTTGCTGTGAAGGGGGGTAGAAAAGTTGTAAATACAAGGAAATGCTGGGCCAAAGGAGGTGTTTGTGTATTTCTTTGTTTGTTTGTTTAAAGATGGGAGATTCTATGGCTGTCTGTTCGCTGATGGATCTAGTAAGGTGGGATGTAGTGACATGCAGGAGAGAAAAGGGTAAAGCAAAGCAGTGAGGTCTTCGAGGGAAAGGGAGGAAATAGTCCAAAGCACGAAGATTGAGACTGAAAATTGAGAGTGAAGGCTGTCCTTCACCTAACTGGAGAGAAAAAGAAGGTAGAAGCAGAAATGAGGCTGGGCATGGTGGCTCATGCCTGTAATCCCAGCACTTTGGGAGGCTCAGACAGGAGGATAACTTGAGGCTAGGAGTTCAAGACCAGCCTGGGCAACATTAGCAAGACCGCATCTCTACAAACAAATTAAAAATTAGCCGGGCATAGCTGAGTAGCTGGAGCTACAGGCATGCACCATCTGTGTGCCACCTGGTCTACAGATGGCGCACACCTATAGTCCCAGCTATTTAAGAGACTGAGGCAGGAGGATCACCACAGTTTGAGACCATGGTGAGCCATGATAGCATCACTGCACTCCAGCCTGGGCCACAGAGCGAGCCCTTGTCTCAAAAAAATTTAAAAAAGACCAGGCACGGTGACTCATGCCTGTAATCCCAGCACTTTGGGAGGCCAGGGCGGGCAGATCACCCGAGGTCAGGAGTTTGAGAACAGCCTGGCCAACATGGTGAAACCCCATCTCTACTAAAATACAAAAATTAGTTGAGTGGTGGCATGTGCTGGTAATCCCAGGCTTGGGATTAGTTGAGTGGTGGCATGTGGTGGTATGTGCTTGTAATCCCAGCTACTCAGGAGGCTGAGGCAGGAGAACTGCTTGAACCTGGGAGGCAGGGGTTGCAGTGAGCTGAGATCACGCCACTGCACTCCAGCCTGGGCGACAGAGTGAGACTTCATCTCCAAAAAATAAAATAAAATAAAATAAAATAAAATAAAATAAAATAAAACAAAACAAAACAAAACGAACCAGACATGAGCAGGCAAAGAAGATGAGTGAGGTTCCATCCGATTTTCTATTTTCTTACTGCTACCCAAGGCCTAGGATAGAGTAATATAGCTATATCACCCTCAATAATTACAATGTCTTATAATTATATTTTAAATGCTGCCATATGTAAATCAAAATATGACTTAATTGGTAATGTTATGAGACTTTCCATAGGTATAAATTTACAAAGAATAACAACTTTCTTGGTTAGAGCATGTGTGTGATTTTTTCAATGTAAGTACAGTCTAATTGACCACATTTAGAATTAAGTATGAGAACCAAGAGTATTCTATGATTATGATTATAGATATAATTACTGACAGTTGAAATTTGCTTGCTTGAGTAGACCAGATAATTAAGCTATCATGTTAAATAGGCCTAGGATCAAACCTATACAGAGCTGAGGGCTTTGCAAAGAGAAAAATTTCCATGGCTGGAGAACTGCATTCTTAACCTGGGCCAGGTATTTCAAAAATATGCTGTTTTGGTCATGAGGGAATACAGGGAGGGAGGAGAGTGGGTGGGGACAGAAATGTTACAGATGACTTTGTGCAAACTCATCACCACTGTAGGAAAAACAATGCAAAACCACGACCCAGTCAGTAACATTATCTTAGGTCTATAGAGAACTGGCACACTTTTTGGCTGACTGTCATGCTCAATAATTTATCTTGTAGTTACACAATGTGTTTCCTTAAGAAAACTCAAAGAGCTCTGTACAAGTTATTTCATTGTCTTCATAAGATTCTGAAGCTAAAAGCAGAAGGGAAGTTGTCTAGACCAATGCTAGTCGATAGAAATATGACTCAAGACACACACGTAATTTAACATGTTCTAGAAGCTACTTTTTTTTTTTTTGAGACAGTTTCCCTCTGCTGTCCACGCTGAAGTGCACTGATGTAATAATGGCTCACTGTAACCTTGACCTCCCGGGCTCAAGCAATCCTTCCCACCTTTGCCTCCCAAAGTGGTGGAACTACAGGCGTGTACCATCACGCCCGGCTAATTTTTGTATTTTTTGTATAGACAGGGTCTCACCATGTTGCTTTGGCTGGTCCCGAACTCTGGGCTCAAGTGATCCTCCTGCTTGGCCTCCCAAAGTGTTGGGGTTACAGGCATGAGCCACCATACGCTGCCTTAAAAGCTACATTTTTAAGATGTAAAAAGCAACAGGTGAAATTAAGATGAATACTATATTTAATTTAACCCACCACATCTAAACTATTATCATTTCACCGTAATGAATATAAACAATTGTTCATGAAATCTGTTACATTCTTTTGTTTGTACTAAGTCTTTGGGTTTATTTTTTTTTTTAAGCTTTTATTTTTAGATTTAGGGGGTACAGTACTAAGTACTTTGAAATCTAGTGTGCATTTTACACTTCCAGCAAATCTCAATTCAGACAGGCTACATTTCACATGCTCAGTAGCCACATGACAGCACAATTCTAGAGAATAAAAGAAAGGACGACGGTCACAAAACCTAAAGTCTGGGCTCTATTGCAAGCTAACATACTGTGAGTCACAGTTTGTCACTGCCCTGCTTAAAATCCTCCATGGGTTTCCTGTCACACCTATCACAATAGCTAACATCTTACCTGTAAGGCTGCACATGGAACAGCCCCTGCCTTCCTTACTGATTTCGTAGCCTGCTAATTTCCCCCTCATTCTGTCCCCATCCTAGGCCTTCTCCTTTGCTGAGTCCAGTTCATTCCCGTGTCAGGGTGGTGGCACTTCCTCCTTCTTCAGCCTCAAATATATCTTCTCGTGGCTCAAACCGTGACTTAATTCATTCTTTTTGCTGAAAAGTCATCTTATAAAGCCTTGCCTATGATCAGAAATAGCTCCTTCGCTAGCCACTCTCCAGCTACTTACCCTGCTTTCTTAATGTTTAATTAATTAACTTTTGAGATGAAGGCTTGCTCTGTCTCATAGGCTGGAGTGCAGTGGTGTGATTGCAGCTCATTGCAACCTCTGCCTCCCAGGTTCAAGCAATTCTCCTGCCTCAGCCTCCTGAGTAGCTGGGACTACAGGCACATATCACCATGCCTGGCTAATTTTTGTATTTTTAGTAGAGATGGGGTTTCATCCTATTGGCAAGGCTGATCTCGAACTCCTGACCTCAAGTGATCCGCCCTCCTTGGCCTCCCAAAGTGCTTGGATTATAGGCATGAGCCACTATATAAACATATATATATATATGTGTGTGTGTATATATATATATATACACACACACATACACACACACATATGTATATATATATTTTAATTTGAGATAGGATCTTACTCTGTCGCCCAGGCCAGAGTGCAGTGGTAGGATCACAGCTCATTACAGCCTCAACCTCCCGTGTGCGAGAGAGCCTTCTGTCCCTGACCCCAGTAAATGGGACTACAGGCATGTGCCACCATGACTGGCTAATTTTTAATTTTTTGTAGAGACAAGGTCTTGCTATATTACCCAGGTGGGTCTTGAACTCTTGGGCTCCAGTCATCTTCCTGCCTTGGCTGCCAAAGTGCTATGATTACAGGCATGAGCCACGGCTCCTAGCCTGAATTTTTCCATCTCCTCCACTGGAAAGTAAGTTTTATGAGGTCAGGGGCTTTGGTTTGGTTTATATACTGTTAGATTACCAGCACTTGGCACACAGTAGGTTTGTTGAATGGATGAGTCATTTTGGGCAGGTCATTTGGAGGGTGCAGTACAACATTTAGGAGCTTGCACTCTGAAGTGAGACTCCTTGAGTTTGTACTGTAGCCTGTCTGCTGACTAGCTCTGTTCCTTTGAGTAACTGCTTAACCTCTTGCAACCTTGGGTTCTTCATCTGAAAAATTGGGATGTTAATAATATCTATTTCATAAAGATGATGTTATTTTGAGGATTAAATAAGATAAACTAGGTCAGATACTTAATACAGTATCTAGCTCATAATAAACGAGAAAAATTGCTATTATCTATTAAACAGAGATGAAAATGAATGCTTCTGCTTAGACATACTTCACCTACTCCAGTGCTCCATAGCCTTGGCTCTGATCAAGGTTCCTAACAGATGTTCCTCTATGTGATCCATCCCTATCTCAGTTACCCTTTTGGCACCACTGGGTAGGTTGAACATTCTCCTCCCTGATTCCCACCGTACACAGACTTTCCTACGACTTTTCTGCCTGCCTCTGCTCATCCCCCTTTGCAGGCTCCTCATCCTCTTCCCTTTTTATATTTGTTCAGGCTCTGCCTTTGACACTGATTATTCTTTTCTTTTTCTTCAATTTTTCAATTCCATTAATATACACATAACACAAAATTTACTATGTTTAAGTATATACAATTTAGCGGTATTAAATATTCATAACGTTGGGCAATCATCACCACCATCCATCTTTTTTTTTTTTTTTTTGAGACGGAGTCTCGCTCTGTCGCCCAGGCTGGAGTGCAGTGGCGTGATCTCGGCTCACTACAAGCTCCGCCTCCCGGGTTCACGCCATTCTCCTGCCTCAGCCTCCCGAGTGGCTGGGACTACAGGCGCCCGCCACCTCGCCTGGCTGGTTTTTTTTTTTTTTTTTTGTATTTTTTTGTATTTTTCAGTAGAGACGGGGTTTCACCGTGTTAGCCAGGATGGTCTCAATCTCCTGACCTCGTGATCCGCCCGTCTCGGCCTCCCAAAGTGCTGGGATTACAGGCTTGAGCCACTGTGCCCGGCCACCACCATCCATCTTAATGACTCTTCTTATTTTATAAAACTGAAACTCTGTGCCCATTAAACAATAAATCCCCATTTCCTCCTTGCTTCAACCCCTGGCAAGTACCATCCTACTATCTGTCTCTATGATTTTGACTACTCTTAAGTACCTCATGTAAGTGGAATCATACAATATTTGTCTTTTTGTAATTGGCTTATTTTTCAATTAGCATAATGTAAAGGTTCATCCATGTTGTAACATGTGTCAGAATTTCCTTCCTTTTTGAGGTTGAGTAATATCCCATTGTGTGTCTACATCACACTTTGCTTAACCATTTATCTGTCAATAGTCACTTGAACTACTTCCACATTTTAGCTATTGTGAATAATGCTGTTATAAACGTGGGTGTGTAAATATGTCTTTGAGACCCTGTTTTCAATTCTTTTGGGCATACACTTAGCCACTGATTACTCTTTATACCTTCTACCTGAACAATCTCATCCACCCCCAGGCCTTCAATTGCCATCTCTTTTCTTTCTGCTTTTTTTTTTTTTTTTTTTTTTTTTTTGGAGGGGGATGGATCTCGCTCTGTTGCCCAGGCTGGAGTGCAGTGGCATGATCTCAGCTCACTGCAATCTCTGCCTCCTGGGTTCAAGCTATGCTCCTGCCTCAGCCTCCTGAGTAGCTGGGATTATAGGTATGTGCCACCATGCCTGCCTAATTTTTGTATTTTTAGTAGAGACAGGGTTTCACCATGTTGGCCAGGCTGGTCTCAAACTCCTGACCTCAGGTGATCTGCCCGCCTTGGCGTCCCTAAGTGCTGGAATTACAGGCATGAGCCACTGTGCCTGGCCTTCAATTGCCACTTCTATGCTGATAATTCCAAATCTACATCTCTAGTACAGCTTTCTCTCCTGTGCTCCAGGCCCATGCCTGTGATGCCCTTACAACCATTCTGCTTGGATATCCAATATTGAAATTATTCTATTTCCTCCAAACCTGCTCCCCTTCAGTATTTCTTATCTAAAGGAATGGCATCTCCATGCACCCATCGTCCAAACCAGAAATGTAGTACTAATCTGTGGTCCTCCCTCTCCAATCCCACAATCCAATCAACCTCAAAGTACTCACACATCTACTTCTACATACTCCTATAGTCGTACCTGAATTCAGGACAATGTCACTTCCTGTCTACCTTCCGGGGTACTGGTAACTAATAGCTTCCTAGAGACACCTCTGTATCCATTCTTTCCTCCCTCAAATTCTTTTCCATAAAGTAACTAGAATAATTTTAATAAAATGAAAATCTGATATCATTATCAGAAGCTCAGAGCCTCATTGCTTAGAGCTTCAAGGTGATGGGTAGCTCCCCCTTGCCTTTAGGACAAAGTCAATGTTTTTAGTCATTTAATATTTACTTATACATATTTTAAGTTTTATACCCACACCTGTTACAAACAAACAAAACAGTAGCCCGACAACATACCCTCTCCCATATCACTGTCCACCATTTCTTATGGTTCAGTTCCCTAGGGGCAACCACTTTCAGCTATTCTACCCAATTTCTTTGAAATTACCTGCATATCTCTAAATAACATATTTAAAGTGCTATTAAAGTTTTCTCTCAGTAACTTCTAACTTTAGAAATGAAGATTTAATTTCACCAAACCCTATAGGTACCCATACACATGTACACCTTCCATTCCTTTTCTTCCCAACATGATCATGATTTAATAATACTGCATTCAGTATTTGCACTGATAGGACTTTCTACATATTTATTTCTATATATTTTATTTATATCTGAGCCATATACTATGCTATGGAGTACTCTTCTTGTACTGATTTTCTTTTTTTTTCCTGGAGTTAATAACTCTCTTTTTCCTCCCCTGTAACTTCATTTTTGTGATGAAGATGCTGACTCCATTTTTGTTGTTTGACTGTTGATAGCTTTCTTCTTTTTTTTTTTTTTGAGACGGAGTCTCGCTCTGTTGCCTGGGCTGGAGTGCAGTGGCCGGATCTCAGCTCACTGCAAGCTCCGCCTCCCGGGTTTACGCCATTCTCCTGCCTCAGCCTCCCGAGTAGCTGGGACTGCAGGCACCAGCCACCTCGCCCGGCTAGCTTTTTGTATTTTTTAGTAGAGATGGGGTTTCACCGTGTTAGCCAGGATGGTCTCGAACTCCTGACCTCGTGATCCACCCGTCTCGGCCTCCCAAAGTGCTGGGATTACAGGCTTGAGCCACCGCGCCCAGCCGATAGCTTTCTTCTTTTATCTTTTCTTTCCTTGTTTTTTTGAGACAAGGTCTCACTCTGTTGCCTAGGCTGGAGTGCAGTGGTGTGAAGACGGCTCACTGCAGCCTCAACCTCCTGGGCTCAAGCAATTCTCCTTGACCACAGGTGCCTGTCATGACACCAGGCTTGCTTTATTTATTATTTGTTTGTTTGTTTGTTTGTTTATTTTAGAGAAGAGGTCTTGGCCATGTTGCCCAGGCTGGTCTTGAACTCTTGGGCTCAAGTGATTCTCCTGCCTTGGCTTCCCAAAATATTGGGATTATAGGTATGAGCCACTATGCCTGGCCTGTTGACAGTTTTCAATTACTACCCCTTTTTCCTGTCTCCTCTACATCTCTGGGAATCAAGATTTAAAAAAACCTGTGTAGGCCCTTGCCTTTGAAATCCAATGAGAATGTAAAATGACACTCTGGCCCATTATAGGAGAATTTTCTTCCGTGCTAAGTCTACCCTTTAACCACAATAAAATCCCCAAACCACTCCCAGCCCTTTGCGCATCTTCTTTCCCTGTTGGGAACCCCCAATTACTGTACTAAATCTAGTTTATTCATATTCACTGGTAAGTGCATTGTGTCGTCTGTCTGGATACCTAAATAAATTTCTGGGTGGGCAATCATGCCCATCTCTGTGCAGACTGATCAAAACAGCTTTCAGCTTTCCATGTTCTTATTAACATGTCTCCAAACTGTCCCCACCACCAGTTTTGTAAATCTTCCCTCAACATGCTTTTAAAAATTTTTTAATTAAAATTCAGTCTTAAAGTTTTCTTCTTTTTTGTCAACCCATCTTCACATTGATCAATGTGGCTTAAAAACCAGTTGTTCTTTCAAGTAATTTTCTTGATGAACTTTCTCCTAGAGTCTCCTGCCCTGCTCCAGTCCACTAGATTGGTTGACGTGCATCCATCTGCACTGTGGTCTTAGGTTCTCCCTCCATCATCATCCTGCCCTTCTCACGTATTGGAACCCTGTTACATGGATTCCATTTCCCCTTTTCTTGTTCTGGTTGAACAAATCTTCTGATGGCTTACTGAGAAGTGAAACTGGGAGGTGGCATTTTTGACCTTTCATATCTGAAAGCATTTATTCTCTGCTCTCCCACCCAATTAGTAATTTGGCTGGAAATAGAATTCTAGAGTGGAAATCACTCTCTTCTACTGTTTTCTAGTATCCAGCGTTTCTGTTGAGAAGTCTAAAACCATTCTGATGCTGGATTCTTTTTAGAATCCTGATTTTGTTTTCTGAAAGTTTTTCGAATAGTCTCTTGATTCACAGGATTATGCAATTTCACAATGAAGTGTCTCAGTGTAGATTTATTTTCATTTGCTGTCTTGGGAACTCGATAGACCCTTTCAATTTGGCAAGTCGTTTTCCTTTATTAAAGGAAATTTTCTTGAATTATTTCTTTGATAATTTCCTCTCTTCTATTTCCTTTGTTCTTTCTTTCTGTAAACTCCCCTTATTCAGATATTGAACTTCCTGAACTAGTTTATACTTTCTTATCTTTTTTTCTCCACTTTCCTTCTCTTTATCTTTTTGTTTTACCTGCTGGGGAATTTCATCACCTTTAAATTTTAAACCTTTACCTGAAGTTTTCTTTTATCTTATTTTTTATTTTTATTTTTTTGAAAGACTGAGTCTCACTATGTTACTGAGGCTGGAGTGCAGTGGTGTGATCACAGCTCACTGAAGCCTCAACCTCCAGGGCTCAAGCTATTCTACCGCCTCAGTCTCCTGAGTAGCTGGGACTACTGGTGCACACCACCACACTTGGCTAATTTTAAAACAATTTTTGTTTGTGGAGACAAGGTCTTGCTATGTTACCCAAGCTGGTCTCGAACTGCCGGACTCAGTGATTTTCCTGCTTTGGCCTCCCAAAGTGCTGGGATTCCAGGTGTTTGCCACTGTGCCCAGCCTATAAAGTTTCCTTTTAAACTATGTTATTTTTAATATCCAGCAATTTATTTTTGGCCTTCGACTGTTACTTTTTAAAAAAATTTGTAGTACCTAATTCTTGTTTAATGGCTGTAATATGTTATAATGTTTCACTATCTTTTTTTGAAGATATTACTTTTTTTTCTTCTTCATAGCCTTTATTTCTTCCTAGCTGTTTTTCTATTAGTTTGTTTTGGCCTCTACTTTTCTTATTATATTCTATCAACTATATAGAGATCCTTGGCTGCCTGCACATATCTGGGAGAAAAGCACTGAAAAGTTTTTGGAAAGCTTGATTTATATGGTTCAGCCTGTCAACTGTGGTTTTCACTGCAGGATAATCTGTTGGCCAGAACTACATGAAGGAAGTGAGGAAAGATGGCTAGGGTCCTTGACATTCAGTTATAAATTTTCAGTAGGTTGCTTCTTAGCCTTGCCAATGGCTGGCTTAGGAATCAACTTTCTTGGGACTGACAACTATAATTGTTCCAGTTTCCAAAATTGTGTTGCTGCTTTTTCCTCTTCCATTACTTGTGTGCTTATGGACTTATGCTTTTAAAAATTTCATTCATCATAGTTTTGGTGAGTTTTCAGGAGGAACAGAAACTACCATGAATGTTGTCTGCCATTTCTAATAGGAATTAAAGCATACATACCTTTTACTATGTAAGTATTAAAGTGTCTCCCTTTTGGCCCTTGCCAAATTTGCCAACCTCATCTGATGTCTATTGTGTACTCCAGCTGTCTTTCAGATTCTTGAACCCGCTATGTTCTGCCTTTGCCATCTCGCCTCCACAAATGCTGATCCCTCTGTAAAGAACTTCTGCTTGTTGGGTGACTACCTCTTTGGATCCTTCAGATCTCAGTTTAGATGTGATTGCTCAGAGAGGATGTGTCTCACCCTCAAATTATGGTGAAATGTCCCTGCCGTGGCATTCAGTCTTTTCTCTACTTTAAAATGGGTCACGTTTTATTGTAAATGGTGGTTTTAACATCATTTTTCCTCACTAGTCTGTAAGCTTTTGCAGCCAGGGATTATGACCATGCTCCATCTCATCCACTGCAGTATAACCAGATCTTAGCACAGTACCTGAGACATAGTAGGTGCTCAATATGTGTTTGATCAATAAACAAATGAAGACAAGTAAGATTACTTTCTTACAATAAGGAAAAACAGTACTGAAAATGGATCCTCCCAGTTCTTTCTGGTTAACTACATCATCTGTCCCTCTTTTCTTGGTTTGTAATTAAAAGATGGCTGGCTCATGCCTGTAATCCCAGCACTTTGGGAGGCTGAGGCGGGCGGATTACGAGGTCAGGAAATCGAGACCACCCTGGCTAACACGGTGAAACCCCGTCTCTACTAAAAATACAAAAAATTATCCAGGTGTGGTGGCGGGTGCCTGTAGTCCCAGCTACTCAGGGGGCTGAGACAGGAGAATGGCGTGAACCTGGAAGGCGGAGCTTGCAGTGAGCTGAGATTGCGCCACTGCACTCTGGCCTGGGTGACAGAGTGAGACTTCTTCTCAAAATAAATAAATAAATAAATAAAATAAAATAAAATAAAAATCAAATATACTTGATTAGGTGCCCCAAAATTGGGGAAAGGAGATAACAACCCCTTAAATTTGTAAGTAGTAGGGCCAGGATAATTGTCCATCTCTAATTTACAGTCAAAGAAGCAGAGGATTGGTAATACTACACAGATTATGAGAGAAGATTCTAGAACTAAGAATTAATATCTTCTGCTTCTAGCCCTGCTTTTTCACTGTTTGAAACACACCTACGATGTTTATCTCTCCAACTTGTCCTTCATGTTCTGTAGGTGCCTCCATGTTATCCTCTCTATCTGACTTTCATCAAATAACTACCATCGTGTTGCTATTCCAAGAAGTGAATCATTGGTTCTCACTTGATGGGGGCAGTGCAATAATCATCTTAGAGTCTTTTTCAATCTACACATGGCTCTTCCTTCTCCTGCCTTTCCGGTCCCTGCCTAGAATGTCCTAGAGCAGTCCTTTAAATGTGTACCCTAATAACTTTGGTATGACTGTCTTCATAGGTAAGGAATGTTGGTTTAAATATTAATTATGACGAAGTCGTATTTTATTAATGCTACCGACGTTAGTACTTTTCTTTTCTCAGATGTGGAGGTGGTGTTATAATATGAATCAAATACCAGCTTCAGAACTTTTTAAATTTATCTTTTAATTTTTAGTTTTTACTCACAATATGGCTGCTTACTTATAGACAGCTTTAGAACTTGATTGACCTGCTGACCTGCCACTCACCAGCTGGGTTGGTTTGTTCCATTTCACCTCTTTATTTTGAAAATTTAAAAACCTACAGAAAGTTAAAAAAAAATGCAATGGAAACTGTATATTCCTCACCTACATTCACCAATTTTTATCATTTTTGTCACTACCCTTTCCCGTGTGTGTGTACATATGCATATATACATATGGAGATAGATCTATATGTATGCATATGTTGCTATTAAATCATTTGAACATAATTTTTGTTGTGGAGCCACTTAAAAATAATTTGTATATATCATGACATTTTATCCATAAATACCTGTCACACCTAAGAAAATTAACTTGAATCCAACATCTAATACACTGTCAATATTTTAATTTCTAATCTTCTCAAATGTATTTTACAACTGTGTGTTATGAAATACTGTGCGGTTTCACGTTATTTTTTAATCCAGGAGTCAGATAAAATTTGTGCATTACTTGTGGTTGCTATGTCTCTTTAATATAGAACAATACCCTTGCCTTGTTTTGCTTTGTTTTTCATGAACAAACATGAATATTGATACCCTTTGAAAAGCCCTGATCAATAATCTTCTAGAAGGTCCCACATTCTGGACCTGTGTGATTGTTGAACATTTTTGGCAAGAATACAACATAGGTGGTGTGGGTGCCTTACATTAGGAAGCACATGGTATTCAGGATGTCCCCTATTGGTGAGTCTATGTTTGATCACTTGGGCAAGGGAATAACAGCCAACCAATCCATTGTGATTGTAATCTGTAGAGGGTTATATTGTAGAGGATTATTACTGCTACAGTTTAGATGTTTATGTTCCCCCTAAATTCATACATTGAAATCTAACCTCCAATGTGATAATATCAAGAGGTGGGGACTTCTGCAGGTGATTAGATCATGAGAGTGGGACCCTCATGAATGGGATTAGTGCCTTTATGAAAGAGGCCCCAGGAAGCTTCTTTGGCCCCTTCGACCACGTGAGAACAAAGCAAGAAGTCACCATCTATGAGAAATGGGTCATTACCAGACACTGGATCTGCTTGCACATTGATTTGGACTTCCCAGCCTCCAGAACTGTGAGAAATAAACATTTGTTGTTTATAAACCATATAGTTTATGGTATTTTTGCTAAAGCAGCTCAGATAGACTAAGAAAATTACCATGTGGGCATTCTTTTTTTTTTTTTTTTTTTTGAGACAGAGTCTTGCTCTGTTGCCCAGGCTAGAGTACAGTGGCACAATTGTGGCTCACTGTAACCTCTGTCTCTGGGGTTCAAGCAATTCTCCTGCCTCAGCCTCCCAAGTAGCTGAGAATACAAGCGTACACCACCATATCCAGCTCATTTTTGTATTTTTGGTAGAGACAGGGTTTCACCATGTTGGCCAGGCTAGTCTCGAACTCCTGACCTCAAATGATCCCACCAGCCTCAGCCTCTCAAAGTGCTGGGATTGGATTACAGGCATGAGCCACCATGCCTGGCTGATATTCTTTACTCAGCAAAAATATATTCAGTGATTTATTTGCCTCAATCAATTATTACATCGGGGTTGCAAAATTGTGACTTTCTAATTTTGCTGTAATTTTCACACTTACTCAGCTGAATAGTGTTTCTCATTTTTTATTTTTTAGAGAAAGGGTCTCACCCTATTGCCCAGACTGGAGTGCAGTGGTGTGATCACAGCTCATTGTAGCCTCAATCTGCTGGGCTAAAGCCATCCTCCCACCTCAGGCTCATGAATAGCTGGGACTACAGGTGCATGCCACCACACCTGGCTAATTTTTAAATTGTTTTGTACAGATGGGGTCTCCCTATGTTGCCCAGGCCTGGTCTCGAATTCCTGGGCTCAAGCAATCCTCCTGCCTTGGCCTCCCAAAGTGCTGAGATTACAGGTGTGAGCCACCGTGCCTGGTCAGCTGTGTAGTTTTAGGAAATTAATTTGATTTCAGGCCAGGCGTGGTGGCTCATGCCTGTAATCCCAGCACTTTGGGAGGCTGAAATGAGTGGACTGCTTGAGGTCAGGAGTTTTAGACCAGCCTGACCAACATGGTGAAATCCGTCTCTACTAAAAAATACCAAAAATTAGACGGGTATGGTGGCGGGCACCTGTAATTCCAGCTACTGGGGAGGCTGAGGCAGGAGAATCGCTTGAATCCA
Source organism: Piliocolobus tephrosceles (assembly GCF_002776525.5). Lineage (NCBI taxonomy): Eukaryota > Metazoa > Chordata > Mammalia > Primates > Cercopithecidae > Piliocolobus > Piliocolobus tephrosceles. The sequence continues at coordinate 81,596,672 of NC_045441.1, read as the reverse complement.
GGGTAGAGGTTGCAGTGAGCCAAGATCCCGCCACTGCACTTCAGCCTGGGTGACAAAGTGAGACTCTGTCTCAAAAAAAAAAAATTAATTTGATTTCAATGAACGTTAGTTTTTTCACCTGTAAAACAGGATAATAAAAGACAACTCATAGGGTGATGGTGAAAGTGGAGGCAATGTCTTCAATTGCCTAGTATGTAGCAATGACTCCACAAATGATAGTTTAAAAATGTTTATTTAGATCACTTACAAACACCAATTAGAGAGGAACCCTTTTTCCAAAGTCAGTTGTACATCTTTCAATACTATACTTTTAAATTTCTTTCCTATAACATAGGAAAAAGCAAAATACAGTGTTGTAATTTAAAAGTTTAGATGCATTTATTAACCTGTCTGAGTATGGCCAATTTCTTGAACTCTCTTTGCTTCAGAATAGTTCCTTTTTATACAATAAGGACAATTGTGATTATACCCAAAGTATATCAAGAGAAAAAGAAACGACCACCATCATGCAATAAAAATACTTTATAAAAGGAAACTTTTTGGCAAACAAGTGTGTGTCAATCTAGAACTGGAACCTGTGTAATGATCTTGGGCATACTTTTGGCATTTCTAGGCCCATTTTCTTCTGTAACCTCGTGATAATAATAATGTCTCTTGGGGTAGTATGAGTTAAGATAAAATGAAATCATTAATTCATAGCCTATTATAAAACCATAAGTTATGATAGTAACATTTTACAATTACAAATATTGAATTATTTTAGCTAGAGAATGTCATATGTGCAATGATGCTATCAATATGACTTCTATAGATACTTTTTTTTTTGGTTTGTGCTTGATTAGAATAGACATGTGAATGCAGATGAACTGTCAAAAGGCCTGGGAGGAAAGACTAGGATGTTTTTGATAGAAAAGGTGCATTTCTGAACTTAATTGCCCTTAACAGGACTTGTCTGGACCGCACAAAAGCCATAAGGTTTTAAGTTCACTAAGATAATAATTTCTGTCCACTTTCACATCCATGTCCAGGGTTCAATTACAGGGCTGGTCTCCGAAGTTTCGTTTTGATGGATACAACATGATACATTAAAATTGATGCCATTCATGGGGACCCATAGTTAATGGCACATCTGTAACACAAATAGAAGTAATACCAAAAAGCATTATTAAGTGAACTGTATCTTAGAAATGGTGGTAGATGTTTTCTCATATAAACATCTATAGTACAAGTTATGTAACAATAAAAAACATGAATGATATGCAATATAATATTTAAGCATGGTTTAATGGGAGAGGGGAACTTACCAGTTTTTATTGCATGCTTTGACCCTGGTAGTTTTCCTTCTTCAAACCTATTCTGAGCTAATTTATGTTTAATATCATTTAGATGTTTTTACAACTTCTTTGTCCTTCTTATAGTCATTGGCAAGTAGATCAATTTACTGAGGTCCCTCGGTCTCTTGAGATATAGGATGAAAAAATGCACAATTACCGATAAAATAAACAAATGTAGGTCTTATTCCTGAACAAGCTTGGAGGTTTTGTGTCAGCAGACAGTGATTTCTGTAAACCTGAAAAGGATCTGAATTAGGAAGGCGTAGGCAATGGATGGGTGATGGAACAAGGAGGAGAGATGAAAGAAGTCTTCATTGACCTGAGTTGTGAATACGCTGGTTTCTGGAACCTTCCATTTTACTCCCCTTTCTGATTTCAATTTGCTCTTTGTCAAAGGGGGGGGGGGGGGAAGGAATCCTTAAGTTTGGATACTGGTCAATAGTTGGAACGTAAGAGTTGGTGACAAGAATTTTAGAGTCAATGTACCAATTTCACTGATGAGTCACTGAGAACTTTGTTCAAGTCATTTAACCTTGTGTTACTTCAGTTCCTGATGTGTTCAAAAAGGATAAATTTGATCTTAAAACTAGTTAAATAGATTGACTATTTAGAGTTCTAAGAGAATATTTAATTAGTAAATGTCTACCACTTCAATAATTACACTCTGGCAGTATGTCTTAATCTTTATCTATGCTTTGGCTAAATTTTAAAACTTTACATTATAAACATATCTTTTTTAAACTTCATTTTCCAACTATATTCTTCATGTCCTTGGTATCCTTGTTTCATGGATTTCTTTTCTTTCAGAATATTTTGAAAACTGTTTCAGATCAATAAGTCTGCTTTTGCTGGTATTTTGGATTCTAATCAAATCTTTTATATTTTATCTTACTTGAATTAGGATTCTTTCCCTTATAATCTACTACCAGCATATTAGCCTGATATTTTTCTTGTATGGAAAATATCCACATTCTATTTTACAGTAAAAGCATAATGTATATGTAATGTGACTAGAAATGATGTATCTTAAATTTCACATAATTTTTGTCAACAAATCCTTGTCTATCTTATTTGTGTATGACTTACTCTTCATAAATATATATATATATATATATATAGTATGTAAGATGGAAGAGGGAAAATTTCATCATTACATTTTATTTATCTATTAGAGATGGGGGTCTTGCTGTGTTGCCCAGGTTGGTCTTAAACTCCTGGGCTCAAGAGATCCTCCCACTTTAGCCACCTGAGTAGCTGGGACTGTAGGTATGCGTCATTGCTTCTGGCTCACCATTAAATTTAGAATTAGAATTTTGCAGCTATGAATGGACCTAGAGGTTATCTAGTTCAAGCCCCTCATTTTAAATGTAAGAAAATGGGTAAATCACTTACTTGTCTAAGGCTACAAAGCACTTAGTGATAGACAGTAGGGACTAGAACTCATCAGTCCTGGGTCCCCAGCCACTGTTGTTACTACTGAACTCGTAATACGCTTGTATCCTTTGATTGGTGAATTTGGTTAAGGTCAACCCATGTTGGATTCAGCCTCTAGATAAGCTTATCTCTTTGTACTTGAACACTGCACCTTTAATTCAGGCCATCCAAAACTATAACCTTGTAAATCAGAAGCTGAGATGGAGAACTGGCACAGATCCATTCTCCTACTGAAAAAACATATGCTCCACAGATGCTGGATAGTCATCTTTGTTTCCAAGGACAACACATCACTTCTCAGAGATAACAATCCATTCTATATTTATTTGACAAACATTAATTTACATTCTCTATGCAACAGGCACTGTGTGTTTCATATCTTAGGGTCCCTGAACTTACACTGTTAAGATGAAGGCAAATGTGAAACAAATAATAGAAAGAGTTGAATCTATAAGTATACATATCTTAAAAGCATGAAGTTAAAAATGTCTTTCTTTGCATTGCAGTTTCTTGCAAAATTTGCCCTTTTAAAATATAATCAGGAAAGGGAGCAAGATGAGCATATATCGAAAAGTTGGTTACTCATAATCGCCAAGCTTTATTTGGCCCATGCTTAACAGGTGTTTCTCCTGCCAGGTATACTGTTGTAACTACAGGAAGTTGTTCTGGAGTTGGGAGAGCTGAAGTTTTGAAGTGGGGTAGGGAAAAGGAATATATTCATTATGTTTATATTAGTATTTTTATTATTATAAAAGTAAAGCATTCTTGGATAAAACATTCCAACTATACTTAAAGATATAAATTGCAAAGGGAAAAGTTATCTCTATTCTGGATATACAATCAACAGTTTTCTGTTCTTTTTTCCAGGAATATTCTATGCATATAGAAACACATAGATGTGTATATGTTTTTTCCACAAATGGTTTAAAATACTAAACATGCTTTTCCCCACACTTAGCCTGTACATATTCACACATCAGTACACACTGATCCATTTAAGAAAATTGGTTCATACTTTTGTATGCTTTTACCATAATTTAAGAAGAAGCTGACTACTTTTTTAAAGTCAGAAATACTGGAAAGGGGACGGGCATGGTGGTGCACGCCTGTAATCCCAGAACTTTGGGAGGTCAAGGTGGGCAGATTACTTGATCTCAGGAGTTGGAGACCAGCTTGGGTAACATGATGAAACCCCTTTTCTACAGACAACACAAAAATTAGCCAGGCATGGTGGTGCGCACCCGTAGTCCCAGCTATTTAGGAGGCTGAGGTGGGAGGATGGCTTGAGCCCAGGAGCGGGTTGCAGTGAGCCAAAATCGCGCCACTGCACTCTAGCCCGGGCGACAGACCCTGTCTCAAAAAAAAAAAAAAAAAAAAAAAAAAAAAAA